>NC_041393.1:757673480-757697522 GCF_002162155.2 Triticum dicoccoides | reverse complement strand
CTATTAGGAGTAGGAGAGGGAAGGAAGAGAGGGGAGGGAAGAAGGAAAGGGGGGGCCGGGGCCCCTCCCAATTCGGATTGGGCTTGGGGGAGGGGGCGCGCCCCCTCCTTTGCTCCTTCTCCCTCCTTTCCACTAAGGCCCAATAAGGCCCATATACCTACCGGGGGGTTTCGATAACCTCCCGGAGCTCCGGTATAGTCCCAATCTCACCCGAAACTTTTTCCGGTGTCCAAATATAGTCGTCCAATATATCGATCTTTATGTCTCGACCATTTCGATACTCCTCGTCATGTCCGTGATCATATCCGGGACTCCGAACAACCTTCGGTACATCAAAAACTATAAACTCATAATATAACTGTCATCGTAACGTTAAGCGTGCGGACCCTACGGGTTCGAGAACTATGTAGACATGACCTAGAACTGTTTCCGGTCAATAACCAATAGCGAAACCTGGATGCTCATATTGGCTCCTACATATTCTACGAAGATCTTTATCGGTCAAACCGCAGAACAACATACGTTGTTCCCTTTGTCATCGGTATGTTACTTGCCCGAGATTCGATCGTCGGTATCCAATACCTAGTTCAATCTCGTTACCGGCAAGCCTCTTTAATCGTTACGTAATGCATCATTCTGTAACTAACTCATTAGCTACATTGCTTGCAAGGCTTATAGTGATGTGCATTACCGAGAGGGCCCAGAGATACCTCTCCGACAATCGGAGTGACAAATCCTAATCTCGAAATACGTCAACTCAACAAGTACCTTTGGAGACACCTGTAGAGCACCTTTATAATCATCCAGTTACGTTGTGAGGTTTGGTAGCACACAAAGTGTTCCTCCGGTAAACGGAGTTACATAATCTCATAGTTATAGGAACATGTATAAGTCATGAAGAAAGCAATAGCAACATACTAAACGATCAAGTGCTAAGCTAACGGAATGGGTCAAGTCAATCACATCATTCTCCTAATGATGTGATCCTGTTAATCAAATGAAAACACATGTCTATGGTTAGGAAACATAACCCTCTTTGATTAACGAGATAGTCAAGTAGAGGCATACTAGTGACACTATGTTTGTCTATGTATTCACACATGTATCATGTTTCCGGTTAATACAATTCTAGCATGAATAATAAACATTTATCATGATATGAGGAAATAAATAATAACTTTATTATTGCCTCTAGGGCATATTTCCTTCAGACTTCCCGTGGTATGCGTTGCGCCGCCTCCCTTGGCGCGGGAACGCCACCGTCAGCGCCGGTCTTCGTCATGCTGTGGGTTCTCCTCGCCTACTTCGAGCACCGCCGCCACACTCCTAACTTAGCCACCGCCGTCGCTGTCAGGCCGCCGTCGTTGCTAACTTCGTAGCCGCCGCCACCGCCCGTCCACCCCCTTCGTCTTTGTTCAAGCACCAGCCCGTCGCCAGCGTCGCCGTCATCTACCTCGACCACTTCATCTACTCCGACCACCGTTGGTGACATCGGCCCCGCACCGATGGACGCCGCAATCATCATCGAGTTCTTCTCTGCTGGCCCCTCCGACTTCTCCGACATGGTGTATAGCTCGTGCAGGTCCCTCATCTACGCATGCCCAGTGCTGGCAATATCGATGCGTGCCTTCATCCATGACGTGCCCCCGGGCCTGGCAAGCCTGGTCGGCGCTTTGTCAACTTCGTCTTCGTCCGTCTAGCATGCCTGGTGCTGGCAACACCGGTTCATGCCTTCGTCCACGATGTGTCCCCGGGCTTGGCAAACCCGCCATGAGGCGTCGTCAACACCATCATCCTTCCGGCGCACCACTACCTCGTCACCACTGCGCCCATGACTAACTCGGCGCTTCCTTGCGCCCGCGGCTCCACGGCGACTTCCTCAACACCGGCCACCCCGACTCGACATCGACCATGGCATTCTTCGCACGGCTACCTCGACCACGGCTCCACCACCCATTCTCTTGGCTACATCGACAAACGACACAAAGGGCTACCGCCTGCTTGAGCAACCTCGTTGGTTTCCACTCCAGCCATGACTCCGCAATGCGTCGACTGATAACCCACAAGTGTGGGGGATCGCAACAGCTTTCGAGGGTAAAGTATTCAACCCAAATTTATTGATTCGACACAAGGGGAGCCAAAGAATATTCTTAAGTATTAGCAGTTGAGTTGTCAATTCAACCACACCTGGATAACTTAGTATCTGCAGCAAAGTATTTAGTAGCAAAGTGGTATGATAGTAATGGTAACAGTGGCAAAAGTAAAGATAATAGTTTTGTAGGAATTGTAAGTAGCAACGGAAAGGTAAATAAGCGAAGCACAAGATGTGAAAAGCTCGTAGGAATTGGATCAGTGATGGATAATTATGTCGGATGCGATTCCTCATGTAATAGCTATAACATAGGGTGACACAGAACTAGCTTCAGTTCATCAATGTAATGTAGGCATGTATTCCGAATATAGTCATACGTGCTTATGGAAAAGAACTTGCATGACATCTTTCGTCCTACCCTCCCGTGGCATCGGGGTCCTAGCGGAAACTAAGGGATATTAAGGCCTCCTTTTAATAGAGAACCGGAACAAAGCATTAGCACATAGTGAATACATGAACTCCTCAAACTATGGTCATCACCGAGAAGTATCCCGATTATTGTCACTTCGGGGTTGTCGGATCATAACGCATAATAGGTGACTACAGACTTGCAAGATAGGATCAAGAGCACACATATATTCATGAAAACATAATAAGTTCAGATCTGAAATCATGGGTCTCGGGCCCTAGTGACAAGCATTAAACATAGCAAAGTCATAGCAACATCAATCTCAGAACATAGTGGATACTAGGGATCAAACCCTAACAAAAATAACTTGATTACATGGTAAATCTCATCCAACCCATCACCGTCCAGCAAGCCTACGATGGAATTACTCACGCACGGCGGTGAGCATCATGAAATTGGTGATGGAGGATGGTTGATGATGATGACGGCGACGAATCCCCCTCTCCGGAGCTCCGAACGGACTCCAGATCAGCCCTCCCGAGAGAGATTAGGGCTTGGCGGCGGCTCCGTGTCATAAAACGCGATGAAACTTTCTCTCTGATTTTTTTCTCCGCGAAACGAAATATATGGAGTTGGAGTTGAGGTAGGTGGAGAGTCAGGGGGCCCACAAGACAGGGGCGCGCCCAGGGGGTAGGGCGCGCCCCCACCCTCGTGGATAGGGTGTGGGCCCCTGGCCTTGATTCTTTCGCCAGTATTTTTTATATTTTCTAAAACTTATCTCCGTGAATTTTCAGGTCATTCCGAGAACTTTTGTTTTCTGCACAATAAACAACATCATGGCAATTCTGCTAAAAACAGCGGCAGTCCGGGTTAGTTTCATTCAAATCATGCAAGTTAGAGTCCAAAACAAGGGCAAAAGTGTTTGGAAAAGTAGATACGTTGGAGACGTATCATCGACCGTTACGACTGTGGGGGGGGGGGGGGGTTCGTCGGCCTGCTTTCGGATTCTTCTCCAGTCTCGCCGTTTGCGTCGCTACCGTTGTGACTGCGGGGGATGTTGAGTAACGTGATTGTATTAGGAAACATAGGTTAGACTAGAAAATATTCTGGCTTGCCTTGTACTCCAAGTAGATCATGTACTCCTATATATATGCCCACAAGGCCCAAGCAATACAACGAACAATTCCACCAAATCCCTCTCTCCCTTCTAACAAAGACGACGCCCTGCCGGGCTGCCGTTTGGGTAGCCCCGGTGCGCTCTCCACTCAAACGATGACGAGCGGGGGTTACGCTGTGTGCGAAGCCTTCGGTGTGCCCCACGCTCACAATGTTGACGGGCTAGGACTGCCGCTGTGCGCAGCCCTCGGTGCACTCTCCGTCCACAACTCCCACATGCCGGCCTACTTTGAAGACGACGCCGCCGGGGTTGCCGTTCGTGTGCAACTCCCGGCGACCCCTTCATGCCGGACTTGTCACCGGCGACGGCGCAACGACGATGGTGCGTCCTACGCTGAAGACGATGATGACGCCGGGGTTGTCGTGGGTGTGCAACCCCCGGCGATCCCTTCATGCCAGACTCGTCACCTGCGACGGCGATGGTGCACCCTTCGCTCAAGATGACGGCGCGCCGGGGTTGCCATTCGTGCGCAGTAAGTGGCGATTCCTTCACGCTGGCTGGCTATGAAGACGACGACGCCGGGGTTGCCATCTTGTGTGCAGCCCCCGACGGTCCATCCCGCCGGACCCCACCGGCCACGACGCGCCGGGGCTGCCGTCCATGTGCTGCCCCCGGCGATCCCTTCATGCCGGAGTCACTACCGGCGACGACGAGCCGGGGCTGTCATAACCCCCGGCGCACCCTCTCTTCATAGACAACTACCGCGAGGAGGACGACGACATACTGGGGCCACCGTCCATGCACGGTCCCTGGTGCACCCAGCACCGCCTAGTCCGCTAACAACACCATCATGCCGGACTCATCAACACCGACGACGCATCGGAGTTGCCCTCTGGCGAGCCCGTCGCTCACGATGACAACGTGCCAGGGTTGTCGTTTCGTGTAGCCCCTTGGCGACCCCTTCATGCCGGACTCACCGCCGACGACGATGCACCGGGGTTACCGTTTCGTGTGCAACCGCCGACGATCCTTCACATCGGGCCCATCCCGACGACGATGAGCCGGGGTTGCCGTTTCGTGTGCAACCCATGACAATCCTTCACGCCTGACCCATCACCGGCGACTTATGCGAGGACAACGACCATGCGCCGGGGCCTAGTAGCCCCCGGTGCACCCTCCACGGGCGACTCTCGCAAGGACGACGATGGCGGCGGCGGCAGCAGGGTTGCCTCTCGTGTGCTGCCCCCGGCGCACCCTTCACTTGCGATGACGATGTATCGGCAGGACGCCATCTACACCTCGGCCGACATTGAGCGCCCCCAAGGAGGGTCATCATATATGCCTCGGCCGATACGGAGCTCGGCCAGGGCGATGATCCATGTACATCGCCACCACGGCAGAGCCCGTGCAAGGCGGGCGTAGTCTTCATTGTCGCAGACACGGCCCATCGTTGGGCTTAGTCCGTGCTGACTCTCGGTTCGACAAGGCCATTGGCTAAAGTGACACATTTGTCGACTGGGCAATACCACCCAAGTCTACTCCAACATCCACACCCACACACATCATCAACATTGTCCTAGCGTCGGCGAGGCGAAGCTATACTCCACTGACATGTCTTTATCCGATGAAGCAAACTACACTTGATATGCCGACGAGGCAATGTCAAGTCATCCAGTCCGACACCGACAGGCGGACATCACTAGGCCAGGCACCGACGAGGCGAAGGCCGCCCACATCTTCATCATCGGACATCGACATAGCGGAGGGATATGGCTAAGCATAGCCGGAGCGATGGGCGTATCTCTCTCCCTTTCACTTCGTCGCCACATCATCACCATCTACACCAACCTCATCGAGAAGATGAGACCAGAAGACGACCACCATTGCAGCAGCTTAATCCGAGGTGGTTCGCGAGCTTGACTCATGGACGTAATTAAGCGGGAGCTTTCCGAGGCCCCGTGAACCAGAACCTCACATCGCCGAAGTCACTTTGGCCGCGCCAGCAGGCCATGGAGTGCATCCTTAATAGGGACTTTGTAATTTTGTTTCTCGACACGAGATTAATAAAAATACATATTTCCCTATGTCTTTTCTTTGGGTACTTAGTACACTAGCACGCCCGCGTTTGTTATTTGTTTTTCGTGTCAAACATAGATTGCAGGGAGATTCGATGGATCTTGCTTGGCAAAGAATTGTCATGTCCATTTGAAACAGTGGCAAAATTCTCTTCATCTGACAAAGATATTATAAGGTCAAGCACCATGTCATGAACCTGACAACTTTTCTCAAAACCATCACTAATGTCATCAAAAACTAGTTGTATCAGACCTCTGTTTAGAAGTTCATTAAGATAGCTCTCTGCTTCTTGATACAGATTTCCCTGTTTCGTAGCAATGAATCCTTCAGATATCCATTTTCATTTCATTTCTTCACACGAGATATACCAGTCCTCAGGATATATACATAAGTACAACAAACAAGTCTTCAAGTGGTGTGGGAGATCCCAATAACTAAGTAACAATATATGTCGCATACCTTCTCCTTCACCATTACTCTCATATGAAAGACCAGTACCAATGGAATCTTGGAGTCTCTCCCATTCATTTGGGTTTTGAGGTTTATTGGCTAGCAAACTCGTAATGGTAATTATAGCCAATGGCACACCACCACATTTTTTTAAGATCCTATCTGGAACATCTTCTAGTTGAGTAGGGCAGGAGTTCTCTGAGTGGAAAATTCTCTTAAAGAACAATCTTCTGGAATCAACAACATTCAGATGTTGCATTTGATAGAGTTGATCACCAGAATTCAAACAACATGACTTGGCTACCTTGGTATTCCGTGTCGTAACAACTGCTCTGCTACCATTATTGTTGTCACGAAAAACTGCTTTGACAAATTCGCAGTGTTGTTGTTTCCATACATCATCAATAACGAAGAAGTACCTATATGCAAAGTTGTTGTTAATTAGGCTCATTAACACAAATAGGAAGATTTTGCACACAGGTCATCAAATGCTAGTACTAACACGTACGGGTGTTGTACCTTTTTGCGTTTTGTGTGTGTGGGTTTCTAGTCCTTTTAAGACCTGATGGTTTCAATTTATGAAATCACAGAGGGTGGCCTCTCGTTTGCTAAAAAGAACAGTTTTGCTAAATCTCAGTCAACTGAGACTTGGTTATGTCTTAGTCGATGCTATATTTGTGAGATCTTACATCAAGATCAGTGCAAATTTTAGTTTTCAGTTTCTTCCTTTTGATCTATTTTAGAAATCAAGCGTTCCGCTAAACCAACCATGCAGCATGGTCCCATCAAAGGCAAAACCACTAATCAATTCCATTAGTTAGCGATGCTGGTAGTGGTAGGCACTAAAATATTCCGGAGAGCAGAGCATCATATGTATCGTCTGAAAAATTAACCTCGCCGTAGCATGATGCTCATCGTAATTGTTTATCTTCTTACTACCACGTACGCAACTACAGCAGGTTCAGGTCCGTTTGTTGCGGAAGCATACAAATCTGAACCTGATATTTGGAGGCAACTACAGCCGATTCAGCCAGTATACTACTGTATTATTATAAAACAAACCGAAGTTGTTGACAAAGGCGTTCCTAAAATTCAGAGATCTGAACCTGACATCTACGGGCCGGTTCAGTTCAGTTTGCTGCTGAAGCATAAAACTCTTGCCTTCTCAAATATAGCTTGCAAGATCCAAAACAACAACTCAAATGATCCAAATACATGCCAGAAAAAACATGCACAAGGGAAACGACAAGTCTAATAACGGACCTATAAAATAGTTCAGGGGTTCGAGGCACATCAGGGGGCGCGAGAGGCGAGCGTGTTGTAGGGAGGTACTCCCTTCGTTCAAAAATAGATGACTCAACTTTGTACTAACTGTAGTCAAGTTAGTACAAAGTTGAGTCATCTATTCTGGAACGGAGGGAGTAGATCTGATCGGAGATGAGGCGGAGGGGATCCACCTTCCAATCTCTTGAGGGATTTCTCGATCTTCTTTGCACAAGCTTGGCAATTTTGGGTTCTCTAAGGTCGTAATTTTGCATTCCAATTCACATCTTTTTGTATTAATTTTGTATTCCTATTGTAAAGAACAGAGTCCGCGTTCGCGCGTGTCACCAAATATGGAGCAAGTAACTAAGGATTACCCCTTGCTGTCACATTCAGTTTAAGTGTACATTTTCAGATCCTTGGCTGAAGACTCTGTTTTGAACCGAACCTTCAAGGAGGAGGGAAGGGCTGCCTCTCTTTTGTGCTTCCACGCCTTGTCCTAAAATATGCTCCAAGCTGTGCTAAAATTGAGATGCCTGTTAATTTGCAAACACCGTTTGTCCCCACTGTGACAGTAATGCATATGTCATTCGCAACTTGGACGTCAGCTTGGCCATAACTTGAACTTCAGTTACATATTTTCATTAGTCGGTCTCTGCCATGGCATGTTTTCCCTGAAAACACACTCTATGTTTTTCTTTCTTCATGACCGCTTTTCTTCATCAGGCTTAGCCTGTGTTGCAGGAGAACAAAGGCAGGCCAAAAGCCCACTGGCGTCCTGCGATGAGGTACTGCTGCTTTTGCCTGAGCCACTGCGGCAGGCAACAATATTGCTTTAGTTGCCACTCACATTCACCATTACCAGGAGCACAGGAACCTTCCGCCGGCCTATATATATATATATATATATATATATATATAATAGACACACACACACACAAAAACATATACATACCAACATCAAACAGTTCAGCTAGTATACTGTAATGTAGTGTAAACAAACTGAAACTATTGACCAAGGTGCTGCTGAAATTCAGATATTTGAACCAGCCATTTCCAGGCAACCACAGCCAGTTCAGTTAAGTTGATTGCTGAATAAAAACCACGTCTTCTCCAAATACTAGCTTACAAGATTCAAATAAATAGTTCAAATCATCCAGATACAGGCAAAAGAAACTTGAAAAAGGGAAACAACAACAAGCCTGTGAACAGAAGAAGAAAGTAGATCATGGGTTGAACGCACATTAGGAAAACCCTGTTACAAACTCATGCTCAAACACAGACTATGGGGCGAAAAACCTGATGCACCAAGCCACCCTGTTACAAACACACAATGTAACAAAAGCTTCAAGATACAACACACGGGAGAATATATAAATACGATGGCTGATCACAGAGCTGGACAAACAAACATGTAGCTCACATCACTTGCTCTTGTCGCTGCTGCGGAGTTAGTAAGAAGAGTAGCAGATCAGTAAATAACAGGATGCAGTGCAAAGGAATGAAGTAACCAGCGGGCCAAGAGGTATACCTCTTACACCTCCCTGATCAGCTCAGATATCTCCAGCAATTCCTCCTCCTCCTTTTCCCTCTCCTCGTTGTTTTTAAACAACAGTATTGAACCTAATCTACTGAGATGGAGTTGAAGAATGTGACGGTTGGGATGAAAAGCGATTGCTTTTTCAACGAAATCTTCCACAGTCTCCACCTCGTCCAGAGTTGCACATTCGCAATTAATTTCCACCTGGAGGTCAGCAAGGCTTGAAAGATGCTCTAAGCCCATGCTAGCGTCGTCAATATTCCTTAACGGAAGATGACGGGCATTCCAGGAAAGATAGAGCCATTGGAGTGCTGGCATAGCACCTGCTGCAAATTTTATACCTGGTGTTTCGGATCTCTGAATTGTGTAGTGGAACACCTCTAGCAGCTTAAATCCGTTACTACTTACAGTCAAGAGGCCAGCTGACCGCCGTACATTTACACGGAGATTGGCCAAAGAAGGCATACCCATAAGAATATTGAGGCCTTCCTCATCAAATAGTTTGACTTCTATGTCTAGTTTGATGATGTTGGTTAGGGAGGCCATTCTCTTGGGAACCCTCATCATGTGGAACTCTAGTTTAAGATTTTGGAGGTACGGAAAGGTACAACATGGATCCCTGAACAGATATTCTCCTATTTCTCCACGAGTATGAAGATATTGAAGGCTGTCATTGCCCAGCCCCTTCAGAGATGATGCCAGTCTTTCTCTATAGCATCCAGTCCATAATCCATTCATCGTGATCTTTCTCAATTTTGTTAGATGTCCAAGCTCTTTCAAAAATTTCTCAGGGTTATCAACTTTATAGACATCTGCTAGTTCCTCCAGGGCTTGCATGTTCCCAAACATATCTGCAGAAAGCACACAGGTACAAGGAACAAATAGGCGCACTAAATTCTGTAGTCGGGCCGTAGTTGATGGCAGTTCCCTAATTAGAGAGCCCTCCAAATTGAGAGTCTCTAAGTTCTGTAGCTTTCCGATATCTTCAGGAAGCTTTGTGATTCTTCCAGACTTAATTCTCAAATACCTCAGTTGGTAGAAACTTCCAATATTTCTTATATGCTTGTTTTCCCATGACTCATAGTCCCCACATATATCAAACACATGCAAAGACTGAAAGTCCTCAAGGGGGGGTATCTTCTTTGTTTCTCCGAACACATTTAGTGAGCGAACATGTAACTTGCTTCTTGTGATGGCTTGGATTGCCCCTTTTTGTTCATGCCCACTAGATTGCAGGGAGATTCGATGGATCTTGCTTGGCAAAGCATTGCAGACACCATTTAAAATAGTGGCAAAATTCTCTTCATCTGACAAAGATATTATGAGGTCAAGCACCATATCATGAACCTAACAATATTGCTCAAAACCATCCCCTGTAATATCAGCATAAACTAGCTGGATCAGGCTTGTATTGACAAGTTCATTAAAATAGCTCTCTGCTTCTTGATATAAATTTCCCCGCATTGTACCAATGAATCCTTCGGATATCCATTTCAATTTCAGTTCTTCACACGGGATATACCAGTCCTCTGGATATATACACAAGTACAACAAACAAGTCTTCAAGTGGTGTGGAAGATCCCAATAACTAAGTAACAATATATGTCTCATACCGTTTCCATCGGCATCACTCTCATATGAAAGACCAGAACCAATCGAATCTTGGAGTCTCTCCCATTCATCTAGGTTTTGAGGTTTATTTGCTAGCAAACTCGCAATGGTAATTATAGCCAATGGCAGACCACCACATTTTCTTAGGATTTTAGCTGAAACCTCTTCTAGTTGAGGATGGCAGGAATTGTCGGAGTTGAAAATTCTCTTAAAGAACAATCTTCGAGAATCAACATCATTCAGAGGTTGCATTTGGTAGAGCTGACCATGGGAGTTAGAACAACACGACTTGGCTACATTGGCAATGCGTGTAGTAGCAATTATTCTGCTACCATTACAATTGTTAGGAAAAACCGCTTCGATGATTTTCCAATCATGTTCTTTCCATATATCATCAATAACAAGTAAGTACCTATATGCAATGTTACACTATTAAATAAACTCACTAAATGTGCACTAGATTTACATCTATCTTTGCAATGGATGAAGAAACTATACCTCTTGTTTGGGGCCAATAGCTCCTGTGCGACGTTTTTGATGTGAATTTGCTTGAGTGCGACGTTGTTTGAGTGAATGGCTGTGATGCGACACACTTGAGCGTGTAAATAGCTCCAATGCGACATGGCTCTGTTTAACCGTGAAATGAAAAACACGAGGGTTAGCGATTTGAGTTATGACACGCGGGACCCACCAGTTACTCGCATGCGGGTGGGACCCACAACTTATCCACACAAGCATGCCCGTGCTCATCAGCGTGCCCCGACCCGAGCCAGCCCGCCCCCCTCCATTGCTTACCCTGCCCCTTTCCTTTCCCACCTTCTTCTTCCTCTACTCCGGCAACGAAGCGCGCCGCCGGCGAGTGATGTCTAGCTCGACTTCAGCCACCTGCCAACCATGGACGCAGTATGGTCCACTGCCGTTGACAAGATGCCCCGATTGCCCACGCATGGAGCCTCTCAAGCGTTTGACTTGTGTGAGGGAAGAAAATGGCAACCGTGGGCGCAAGTTTGTGAAATGTTTGAGCAAGCCACAGCCGGGGCAGGTTAGATCTGTGTTCATGACCAATTCTATGGTCTAATTTCTCCCGATTTCTTTCTTTTTCCCTCGAATTAGGGCGGTGGATCTGGGTGGTGGATCTAGGATTCATGCGCCGCCGGCCCCCTGTTTTCAGGTTCTGAAGAAATGTGGGCATTTTGAGTGGCTCGATGAATATGTTGAAAGGTTGAAATTGGAGGGATCAACCCCAACCCAAGAGCTCAATTTTGGGGGGCGGCTTGCCGTGGAACAAGCCCTCAATTTGGCGGACAGAGCCGATCCGATGATGCACAGTGCAGAACTGAAGTGTGAATTGAAGAAAATCGGCAAGCAACTAAAGCATCTGATCGATTTGAAGCAACAAGCAAATATGACGGCGGGAGCATTTTATGGTTGTGTCATTGCTATGGGTTTATTTTACTTGATGTTCATCAATCGCTAGAATTTGTTATAGTTTCAGTTAGTTAGTCAGCTAGTTTCAGGGGTGCCCAGTAGTTTGAGTTAGCCAGGGATCATTTGTTAGATGAACTTGAATTCGTGTGAAGCAAAACTTGCTTGAATTATTGTAATGATATTCTCAGGGGCCATATTCAGTGTTGATGCTCTGTTTCCTCTGTTTTTGTTCTTCAGTTAACAGAGTACACACCCAAATTCAGTTTCTAGTAAAAAAACAAAACTGGGCTGCCGAATAGATGTTGGGCCGTGAGAAAATGGACCCTGAGAAAATAACCATGCCCAAAATAGAGACCAGCCCGCCCGCGTAGGGGCACCAGCCCACCCGCGTAGCGGCACCAGCCCACCTCTAACTTCGGCAAATAAAATGTTACTTATTTTTACTTTGGCCTTTTTCTTGCACTAAATTTTGTGATGGATCATTTTTTGATGCAATAAAACCAAATGTTAATTGTTTTTATGCATGTCTACGGTTTCATGAACTAAATGAGTTGCATGAAGTAAATTAGTTTGCATTTCCTAGTGGCATGTCCATAGTGGGTTTGCATGGGGCTCCTAGTTGCATGTCCATGGTTTGGCCAATATTTTGAAGATGGTGTGTGTGTGGTGAGATTGAGGTGTAGCAACCCGGGCTCGTAGCAACCCATAGCAATACACAAATAATAAGCAAGAACAACCCATAGCAATCTTCAAATAATAGCACGAAACACACAATATATATAGTAGCATAACTATTGCAACCCATAGTTCCACGATAACCTTACAACTCCATGATAGCCTTACAACTTAAAATACTAATACAACTTAAAAAAACTAATACGATAAGCTAGATAGATCGGGGGGCACCAAACGCTGGTTCTTCTTCGGGCTCTTCTTCTCCTTCTCCCGGGGAACAACGCCACCTCGCTCCTCCGGGCGCCGTCCTTCACTCCTCCCCGTTGTTGATGGGGTACGGGAGCGTGTGCATAACGCCGTTGTTGGGGAAGATGCTCTGGAAGTCGGTGCAGATATTGTAGGTGGTGAAAGCTATGAACTCACAACCAACCCAATACGCTCGCCCGAGGAGATGGAAAGCATCGAAAGGGTTAGTGAACGTGGCGAGGAGCCCAACCACAACGCCGTTGTGGTTGACCTCCTCAACATGGTACATCCGAGGAGAGCCGCGGGGGAGGTGGCGGAAGCCGGCCGCAAGGAAGAACTCCGTTAACTCCCTTGCGCCCCTCCATCTCGAGATCGCCCAAACCCTAAGGATTCTCTCTACATACACTCCGGCCGGGTAGAACCTTTCCGGCACGGTTGGGGGGAAGAGGTAGGTGGGGGCGGTGTACTGCATGGTGGCGGGGTGGCTCGAGTGCTCAGTCGGGTTTGATGGAGAAGAATGAAGAAGAAGGGCAGAGGAGGCAGAGGATGGGGTATGATGGATGAGGAGGGAGAGGACGATAGTGCCCGGCTTAAATAGCCCAAGTGCGACGTCGTTTCACCCCGTCGAAACCCTAGAATTAATGGGCGGGCGGCGTTTGGTGGCGCCCCATGAAAGCATGTACACGAGCGTGGCCGTGGGAAACAGACTGCTACGCTTCTGTGCCACCGGTCGTGGGTCAAGGGGGACGGGCTCACGCACGCGTCTGTGCCGTCGTGGGTCAAGGGGACACGCCTTCCCCGGGTTCTCTGCGTGTGCCGCCCGTGCATGCATGCCGTTGCCCATTAATTTGCTCATATTGCTAGGGCCTGGCTAGAGGGCAAGGTTCGGTCGATGGGAGACGTGACAATAATGTACGCCTTCTTTTGCCCATCTTGTAACGGGCAGCACGCCATTTGAACTGCATCGATACCCACATCGATACCATGCCAGTATTGCGTCGTCAAAGAGGAGCACGCCATGCACAGCGTGCACACCACGCCATGCAGCGTTGGCTTTTTGGTTGTCTTCATCGGGCTGCTGCATTGTGGCCGGGTGCATGCTTTGATGCGACGCTGCATCGGTTCTAATGGTAGGCATGCGACAGGTTACTGCGTTGATAGGGGTGGCGGAGCAGGGCTACGTCGAGGCATGCATGCAACGCATGGGCGCAGTCCTGCGGGTGGGCATGCATGCTGCGGGTAGGCACGGGCACGCATGCAACGATGGAAAGGGCACTCCGTAGGCTTGGTCCATGCACCGCGTCAACTCTTGCCGTTGGATTCAAATGAACGGTCCTGATGCTCCAACGAGAGAGGCTGATCCAAACCCCACCGCGTCAACCAATCAGCGCGTCTCATGCGGATCGCTGCACACTGTAGCTAACCCTAGCGCCTGATCTCAACCGTCCACGCACAACGATCGACGACCAGGTAGTGTGCGGGGTTTTGAGGGGTTTTGAGAGGGGTTTTGAGGGGTTTTGAGAGGTTTTGACTGATTAGGGTTGAGCATAACTAATTCAAAAACAATCAAAAAAATATAAAACTTGCGCACATAGTCTTATTATGTCGTATAGTAACGAGAAAAAAATATAAATATGGTTTACATACATTTTTACGAAAAATCCTTCACAAAATTGTTATTCCTCAAACAATGTAGTATGGAGTTGAAGGGAGAGAGTAGTGGGCACCCGAGAGTAGGTGGAGTTTTGAAAATGAAAAGTGTGAAAACCTCACCAAAACTTCATTTTGGATTGACTAAGAAAGATCTGAACTTATTTTTCTCATTTTCATGTTTTAAACTTGTTTTATATATAATTTTCTATTAAACCTTGTTTTTTCAAAAAGAAAAGAAAAAATAGAAAATTAATTCAATAAATAGTGAGACTTTAGATTTACACTATATAGGTAGAATAGATGTGTAGAAAAATTACTTGGCTGGTTTAGACAAGGTGCCAAAAAAACTTGCTTAAATATGAGGCCGTTTACCCTACCTTTGGAGGTCATTTGAAACACACTTTTCATGACGATGAGTTCAACTTACCAAAAGGGCTCAGAATGATCAGCAAGCAAACATATTTCAGTTGAGGTACTTTAGATAGCACTAAAACATCAATAGCCCAAATTTAAATTTAAATTTGAATTTTATTTGGCTGGTTTAGACAAACAAGTTCGAATAAAGATATGGGGATACATAGTGACTACCAGTACGCACCAAGTTACAAATATTATTACATGTCCCAAATTTTCAAACTATTCTCTGTTCTACTTCTTCCTACCACGTCGTGTGCCCTTCTTCGCCTTAGCCCTTCTTATTTTTGGTTCTACTACACACACAAGTTCACTGATCATCTTGGTTTTCTTCACTGGTCTTTTCAACACCTCGCCAATACCCTCGTGATCAGTGTCTTCAGTCTCAATGTTGACAACAGTTTCAGTTTCTTTGGTGTGTACCTCAACATGGGTTTCTTCAGTCTGAACCTCGACACGCTCAGGTTCAGTTTCTTCAGTCTGAACCTCGACACGCTCAAATTCAGTTTCTTCGGTGTGCACCTCCACATCAGTTTTTTCAGTCTGAATGTTGACTGCAGCAGGATTTTCTTCAGTCTGCTCAGGCTCAGGCACACTTCTCTTCTTTCTACCGCCATTGACTCTTGCTTTTTTGGTTGGCCAACACTGTTCAACAACAAGGGGCTGACTTGCTCGCTTCCTCCTTTGCATAAAATGTTATAGATATACTAATTGGAAAAAAGCACCAAATCAAAACACAGACAAATAAACAAGAACATACTTTGGCTTATCAGGAGTGTAACGGCATTTGATGGATCCCACTCTGTGCCCAAGTTCCTGGCACAACTTGCATCTATTTTTGTTACCTTTTTGGGCCCTTTTTGGCTTTTCATCTTTCTTTCCCTTCTTACTACTCCCACCTTTCTCAAACCATGCCTTGAATCTACTCTGTTTAGGCCTGCCAGCCTTTCTTTTCGTCAAGGGAGGACACATGGAAAATTCAATGTCCACTTCAGGCCACTGAGACTGATCTGTAAGTGCTGGAATTGGAGTAGCATATGCAGCTTTGAATCTTGCTACCGAATAATATTCATGTAGATATGGGTGCATGTTTATCTTCGGTTGGGATGCTAAGAAAAGAATGGCATGCTCACATGGTTTACCCGTGTGTTGCCACTCGAGGCAAGTGCAATCATGCAATTCAGTGTTAACAACATGTCTCCTTCCAGTTTTGTTATCTCTAACTTCAGCACCCCAAGGTGAAGATTTTTCAACAAACAAATGTGAAAGACTTCTGCTCCTATTGACCACCTGTTGTACCACTGCTGGAAGCTTATCACCTTGCAGACAATCACCTATCCTTCTTCTCAATTCCCACAACCGCATGAGCATGATCCTAATTTGGTCAACCATGTCATGCACAGGCAAATCTTTTAACTCCTTCACCTTATTGTTGAAACTCTCTGCCAAATTGTTGTTGATGTGGTCACACTTGATGACAGTGTTGAATGCTGACCTGTACCATAACAAGAATGGTAGGTGTTCAGCCATGGACCAAACTCATCACATGCTGCCATTATCTTATCAAGATGATATTTGTGTGTCTGTCTAGTGTAAGATCTTGCTGCTGGCCACATGCGCCCAAATTCTTCTCCTCTAAATTTTTTGATCAAATTCATCCACAAATGACCGAAGCACTCCCTCTGCTCAGCATGTGGGAAAACATTTTTCACTGAATTTTCAAGCCCCTTACATGCATCTGTGTGTATAGCCAAAGGTGACACTGGCCCTAGGCATCTTTTCAACTGGATCATGAACCATGACCATGAAGCCTCTGTTTCTGACTGAAACAAGCCAACAGCAATAGGAAACATCCAGTTGTGTCCATCTAGAGCATTGCATGCTGCCAACTGACCATTCCACTTGCCTGTCAAAAATGATGAGTCTATGCTCAAATATGGACGGCACCCTGCTTTGAAGCCATCTATGCAAGGCTTCAAAGCCATAAAAAACTTGGAGAACTTGACTTCACCTTTGGCTGATACCTCTGTATCTATCTCCACAACACTACCAGGTGACCTCTTTTCCACCTCTGCTTTGAAGTTGTAAAGCATCCTAAATGTATTTGCCCAATCACCATATAAGTTTTTCATTGTCCTTTGTTTTGCCTTCCACACTGTGGTATATTTCAGTTTAATGGGGTACATCTTTTCCAAGTCTACTTTGAGTTTCTTGGCAGTAGTGTTTGGTGTTTTGGCTAAAATTGGGGTGATCTTTTCTGCAACCCAAAGTTGTGATGTCATGGTTGATACTCTCTGTGAACTTGTAATACAAGTATGTTGATTGGGGATTTGGTTAACCCTGACAGTACTTCCATCAGGTTGCAGTCTAGCAGATATGTACCACTTGCAAGGCTTGACACTACCATCAAATCCTCTGCACCTCGCATAAAACTTCTTTCTATCAGTCCAAACAGTCTTGGCATCAAACTCATGTTTCACTGCATAAGTCTTGAAACACATCCTAAACTCCTTCATGCTTGGGAAGAACTTGCCTATTTCAATGACAGGGTTTTCTTTGTCATACACATGCACCAGCTCATCATCATGTGCATCATCTACTTCATCTGCAGCTTGTTCCATCAATTGTCCATCTACATCTTCATCAACATTAGCAGGCAAACTAGATTCTCCCCTCTCCTGCTTATCTCTATCATCGACTGGAATGCCAAAAAGTTTGGCCATCTCAATGTCAGGCATTGGTGCAATGACCAAATCAGTAGGCTCATCTAATTCAACTACATTCCAATCAACAGTTGCTGCAGTTTCAGTTTCAATTCCAGTCACCTGTCCCTCTTCGACTATTACTGTAAGTTCAGTACACATGGGAATCAATGGCCTCTGTGTAGCCCAATCATCATCTACCATCTGCGCAGCCAATTGTGATGGCACATATCCAACCTTCGAAAAAATATTCAGATCAACCAGCTCAGCAAAAAAATTAGCTCGTTTGCTTGTCCAGCCGTTTTGCCGATCGATTTCATCAACAATCTGTTCACCATCTTCCATTCTCACATACTCTCCTTTCCAATCATCAAACCGCAACAGTGATACTTCTTGCTTTGGACCCCAAACAACATTCTCCCCAATTTTTTCCATCCATTTCTTCACTGCCTTCTCTCCCATGTTCTGTAGAACTTGTGGATCAATCTCTGTAAACTCAACCTCCCATTTAACAATTGTGTCTCTCTCAATGTTCTGAATGCTACCATCAACTAATTTTGCCTTTGATGGAAAGAAATTGACCGTCAATTCGAAGGTCCGAGCGACAGCATCCCCTCTGTCAGTGGCGGACAGTGTGAGCCCGTGAGAAAGAGCAGACTAGGCCCTAATTGCATGCAAAATTGGATCAGAGAGAGGAGCATTACCTATTCGAAGTTGAATCTGGGGGCTCCATCTCAGTATGCCCACGGGCTCCCCTCACAACCTATCGATTCAACAAGCGAAAATAGAGGAAACGAGCTGAGATCTACGGGGCCGAGAGAGGAACGGGAGGGGGACTAGGGTTTTCACTCACCATTTTTTGAGGACGAAGGCTCCGCCGCCGTTGAGAACGAGGGCTCCGCCGCCGCCGTTGAGAACGCAAGATCCGCCGCCACCGGAGAAGAAGGGGGGAGGGGGCAGAGTGGCGGGTCCGGCACGGTTGGGCGGCAGGGCACGGTCAGCTGCTTTGAGGAGCAATTAAGTTGGACCCACATGTCCTAACATAAACGGGCTTGGTTGACGACCAATTTAACCACATTTAACACCCCATGTGGCCCTGGGCTATTTACCTGCTTAAATGTGTCGCACCACAGCCATTCGCTCGAACAACGTCGCACTCAAGCAAATTCACATCAAACACGTCGCACAGGAGCTATTGGCCCTCTTGTTTGTCATGATGTGTTGGATCTGACGGATTAGTTGGTCTTCATCCCACCTCTTGCATTTACTGAATGTATCTTGGTCAATTTGAGACAAGACATCTTTTAAGAGTTTCTTGAGATCAAGGGTGCGTGACACCGTCACATGAGCTTGGGACTGGAAGTCTCCTCCAATCTTGCGATAGGCCTCCATGGCAAGGGTGGTCTTTCCCAGCCCCCCACCTCCAACAATGACCACCACCTTAAGTTCCACCCTCTCCTCCGTCAATAAAGAGATAACCTCATCCCTGCGCCCATCCATGGCAACCAAGCCCTTGGCCACCCCGTGGAATGCAGCTAGCCGGGGATCTAGCGCCACAGGCGTCGTTGGGACGTAGTTGTCGAGATTCAGCCGTTGCCGCCGTTCGCTCTCCTCCGCGGGCCTTGAGCTCCTTAATCTGGGTCCCGATACCATGCCGCCTGAACAACGTCTTGAGCCGGCGCGCTGTACTCTTGGCGAAGCCGGGCCTGGCGTCGCCGTTGTTGAGGCGGAGCATGAAGCGGTCTATGCACTCTTCCATGTCATAGCTGAGGTCGCGCATGCTGCCTTTCCAGTCCATGGCAACCTCGTCGAGCCCCTCCATGTTAGCCAGCACATTCACCAGGATCTGCATCCTCCGGAGCTCACGCTCGAGGAACGCGATGTCCTTGCGCACCCTTTTGAGCATCGTGTACTCGTCGCCGAGCAAGGTGGCGAGCTTGACGATGACGGAGCCCAGCGCCCCGGTCCCGGCGCCCACACCAGCCATCTCACTCTTGCCCTCCTAGAGGAGAGGAAGCCGCTGCAGATGGGCAATGGTTGGTGGTGTTCGATGGAATAATGGTGGGTGAGCTTGACTGCCTGAGAAGAGCGAGGTCAAGGAGACGATTAGGCAATAGTCGAGGAGCGTGGTGTGTGTGTGTGTTAGTACCTCCGTAATTGCTATGAAACTTCCAGGAAGCCCATCGCAGGAGGCTGCAAGTGGGTCCCATCGGTTCATTCGGACTGTAAGGAGATAAACAATTACGATGAGCATCCCTTCCCATGTGAGCGCTGGTAGCCTTTTGATCTACTTTATATTAGCAACCAAAGAGTTCAGCTGAACCAATCATGCGTGCAGCATGTTCCTGCAGTTTGTTTTACTCGTTGTAATATGGGCTCTGCCACATCAAGGCAAAATTACGTAATCAATTCCATTAGCGACCGCTTTAGAGGTTACGTTATAACCTACTCCGGGGACCACACCATCATATGTATCGTCCGACAAACCTCGCTGTAGCATGATGCTTACGTAATTGTTTATCTTACTATCATGACAAACCTTCCATGTGAGCGCAGGAACCTCCCCTTATGCCAACATCCAGGCAGGCACAGAGCCGGGGTAATCCATCCATCCATCCATCCATCCACTACTATTAAACAATCCAACAGGAACTTTCTTAGATGCACCCCGTAATTACCCCTGCAGCACGGGCGACCCATTCACCACCGCACGATTTGTCCCACAAATATGAATCTTAACGGTCGTCGTTGATTAATAGCTTTCTGATGTGGACTTGGCATTTTCCAATGACTGACCGTATTCCACCACCCGCCTCCCAATCCAACGTGTTCCTGAAATCACGTTAATGATTTCCGTCCCCGATCCAATGACTTCCTAAAATCACGTCAACGATTTCCTTCTGTGCACACGCCTCCACACCATATCCGACCGCTAATTAGTAATTACCCCTGAAGATCCCGGAGGCGAGCTGCGGCTGGAGGTGGAGTCCGCTCTGGAGTGGGGCGGCGTGTGCGCGCGACTGGCCAACATCGCGCGTGTGAGAGTGAGCGGCCGCTCGAGCAGACTGCCACCTATGCGCTGCTTTCGGCGCCACTGGATTTCGTCGGCGTGGGCGACGTGTTAGAGGTTGTTGCGGCGGCCGCTTGTGGCCAGTTGCTTGCCAAGCAGGAGATATGGGGAGGTAAGGGAGTTGGTTCAGCATGAGCGCGCGTAGCCGGCGGTCCGAGGGGCGCGCGGTGACCTGAGCGAGAGGCCTGTGAGTCCCTTTCTCTGCTCGGGCGCTCGTGCCCTCTCTCATCCTCCTTCCAGCAAAGGGCGCATGCCGGACGGCCGTTGTGGAGCGCGAGTACGGGCCATGCGTACCGGAGCTTAAGGAGGGCAAGAGCGGATGACGCCGACCGGGGCGTGATGAGGCATTGCGACTATTGCTTGAGGAGAACACGGGTGCAGGCAAAGGAGAGCGTGCGTGGCCGGAGGTTGAGGACGGCGGCGTCTGTGTTGTGTCTGCGGGCTGTGTGCTGAATAGTGGGTTGTGTCGTCCTGAACTTTTGATGCGAGCGTTCACTGATCCTTTGTTAGATATTCGGCTGCAGATGATTTCGTGGTGACAGGGACTACATCACTACAAACTTGATGCGACACCTTCTCTCCTTGATTTCTCCCAAAAGTTTGACATTGTTTGACCCATAAATCATAATCTCATTTTAGGGAAATCCTAATCTCATCTCTAATACTAATATTTGACACAGATTCTTTAGAATGGCCATGTTAGCGACTTAACTCTTTTTTTGTCAGGATCCTTCAGAGAAGTTGAAGCCGAGCATAAAAGTTTGGAATATTTTTACTGAAAGCAACCAGGAGATACCCAGGTCCCTGATCATGTGCAGGTTGTGTCGCTCGGCAGAAAAGAAACAGACAACAACTTTGGCCTTTTGATCCTCGCTTTGTTTCCATGGAGAATTGGATGAATCAAAACTGGTTACTTTTTGTTTCTTTGAACTACAAACCTCTCTTCCTTTGGATAGCCTAATTTTTTTGCATTGTCTAATGAATGTTTTATAAACAAAGTGAACATCTATATGTTAATTTAGAAAATATAGTTTTATTGAAACATTCATATTTCCGTTCTTTGGGAAAATCGAACGCACGATGTTTCTATTTCTTTATTTCACGATGAGTCATATGCTTGCAACAATAACAACAATTTTTTTATTATAATTTTCTCGCTTTTTCAGTTGTTGGAAATTTTTAATATATACTTTTTGCATCAGAAGTTTGCATAGGTTAGTTACTCCTCTCCACAAAGTCCCGTGTTAAAAAAAAAGAAAATAATCCCTTGAATACAACAAATAAATTCAATATTCATCCGCTAAATGAAAAATATTAGTTCATTATTAGTACATTATTATCAGCTATTGATTGTGTAATATTTATAAGTAGTGTTCATTTTATTTGATTGTATAAAATACGTGCGTTGCACGTGCATGCTAACTAGTCTTTAAAAAAAGTATTGGCGTGGTTCACCTAGTCACCTTTGCTTTCTCCCCACCCTCGTTGTCCGCCCTGACCTTTCTTTCTCAGCATCCACAATCCACTCTTTTCTGATAAAGCAAATATATTAATATCACGATGATATCAGTTACACCCAGCCTATGCATCAACGAAATGACATCAAGGATGCACACAACTAAGAAAAAGGAAACAAAGACCCCATCATGATGTTGAACCACTGACAACAGTAGCATTGTAATTCAGGGTGGACGTACCGAGAGGGCTTTTTGGCCCGCTCGTGGCCCGCTTGGTCCTGGCCCGCTAGATAAATTGAACGGCCCGGTCTGCCAAATCAAGCCCGAGAAAATCTGGGTCCGTTCCGGTCTTTAACCGAGCCGACCGAGCGGACCGAGAAATGCAGTCATCGTTGTTACCCTTCCTCGTCGTCGCCGCAATCGGCAGCCCCTGGGTGAACCACCGTGTCCCCGAGCTTGCCCTCTCCTTCCTTGCTCTCCTCCAAGTGCCCCATAGCCTCTTTCCGCCGCTCGCCGTCGCTGCCGTGCGTGCACTGCCGCCGTTCACGAGTTCTCAGCCATGGCAACCGTTTCAGTACGGCCGTGATTTTCGGATCGTGGGACAAAACCTTGGCCGTGATTCTCGTCTAACAAATCAGGCAAGTGTTGTTTTGGAAGGTACTAGATTTAAGGGCATGTACAATAGTTGATAAGATAGTCTTATCTTAAATCTTGCATGTAATTTAGAGGTGACAAAAAAACATGTCTACAATGGGTCATCTCTTAGCCTTATCTTCAATAACTAGTTATTCCTAAAAACGTGGTGAGACATATTGTGCTAAGAGATCATCTCTTGCCTTCTCTTAATTAAGAGAAGACAAACCTTCTCTTATGATTTCTCTCTCCTCCACCTCATCATTTATCCTACATGGCATTGCTAAGATAGAACCATTGTACAAGCCCTAATACCGCCCGCTTCCTATAATCATGCGCAATCACACGGTGCCATTTCCTTTTATTCAGTCAAAGCAGAAAACTGAAAGTACGAGAGAAACAAGGTTTGATCCAAAAATCACGCCACCATCTAGCGGTTAACCCCACGTCCGAATTGTTCCGCTAATCACGAAATGGCCGCACACGAGAAATCGTGGGCTCATGCACACGATAGATTACTTGCATGCACCAGAAAAACTGCTAATAAACAAACATGTGCACGTTCATGGCAAATAGCCACGGCGCCCGCACGCACTCCCCACGGCAATGTCGCCCACCTCGATAACGGCGCTCGCTCATGTCAACCACCTCGCCACAGCACCCGCGCACGTCGTACACCTCGCCACTAAACCCGTGCAACCGCCGGTGGTCGTTGGCCGGTCCGCTCGGTCCGGAACGGGCTTTGTCATCGCCGATCCGGTCCCTGAGATCAGGACCGTCATGCTCCTCGGTCCGGTCCGGCCCGGACCGCCGGCGGCCGGTCCAAACGACGGCTCGGACCGGGAGCGGACCGGCCCGGACTGTGTCCACCCTGAATTGTAATCACAAGGCAACACAACACCAGTACTACAAACGAGATTCTCCGAAAGCAACACTTTCAAGAAACAAACAAAGCATAAGTGTTGTCGTTGCTCGATCGAAAATCTTGAGTTTTCTCCCTAGAGAAAGTTCGAGTTCCAAAACAATGCCTTGAGCAAGGCCATTGTCACCTACAACCAATAAAGACCCAATAAAGATCAGACCTTGGATTTAAAAGAAAAAAAAGAGCCCCAGTGTCGCCTAACCGCAGGCGACACGGGCGGCGTTCTCATCCCTTGACTGAGGCCACCGCCAGGCGAAGCCTGTGTGGTGGCGGCGGCGGCGGGG
>NC_041393.1:757648906-757673226 GCF_002162155.2 Triticum dicoccoides | reverse complement strand
CGTTTCAGCGACGAGATGGCAGATGGCGGATGGCGGCTCCCCGCAGCGGATGGCAGCGATCGTCAGACCTTCTAAAGGCAACAGTTGCGAGCTGCTCTCCATCGATCAAAAGGGGATCGATTCAAATAGGCGGCAGCACCCAAGCTGGGCTATTTTCCGTGCTTCAGGTGGCTGGCAACATCTTGCTCCATGGATGTGCACGCTTTGGCAGGATGCACTCCAGCCGCTCCTGCCTAGCGGTGGTGTGCTGCACTGGAGTGCACGATGTTGGCCCCTGGCTTATTAGGCTGTTGGATCCGGCGTCTTTACTCAGGTCTGAAGCCCTGACGACCGGCATCTCGGCCAACGTTTGGTTGCTATGCTGCGTGATGTAGGTCTGCTTGTCGAGCAGGCAGGATGCAGGTGTTCCCCTATCCTGGCAACGATCTCGATGTGCTCCGACCAGGATTGTTGGAATGCCGCGCCATCGCACGGTAGCAGTCGTTACCACCATGGCCAAGGTCACCCAAGGTGCGAGCGGCCAGAGAATTGATGGCCGGAACTAACCGGGGCAACACCAGCCAGCCACTCGAGCTGCGGATCGTGGTAGCAACCGAAGGGTCTTCATGTTCATGATGCGGGACTGCGACGGCGGCACCGCTGCGAAATTGGTGGCCATCGAATGATTTATGTGAGGGTTCCTCTCTCCAGATTCTGTGGTTGCCTTCGACGGTGTGGTGCAATCTATGAACTACAGCTTGATGCAGAGGGTATGACTGTGAAACGACGACAGTTGGTTTTCTAGGCCATCGCATCTAGCTGCTGGATCGTGGAAAAGTGGTGGTGACAACACTCGGTTGACTTCGACGAGCTCCGGGGTGAAAACCGAAGTCTGGACCGTGTTGGTTATACCTGGAAATGGCGATGCTCTGCGTCGTCACCTTGTTGAAAGCATTGCTCGGATATGCTTGGTCTGGTTCTTCAGGGTGAAAACCTAGATTTTGTCTTTTAGTGGTTGAGTTCGATGACGATGGCGCTTGAGCATCACTCCCTTCCTGAAGGCGTTGTTGATGAATAACCTCTTTCTCCATGTGGTGTCAGGAGATGGTTGGTGCCGATATAGTCATAGTTATAGTTTGTTGATCACGGATTTGATAGCTTCTGGTTTTCTCTCTCTCGCTTTGGCATAGCTTATGTCTTATATGATTTTGCTATTTGCCAACGTGTTTTTTGTGTGTGTGCGTTGGTCTTGACCGTGTGCATCCTAAATATGCGGAGGCCGGATATGCTTATTGTGTCTGTATTCTTTTGATGCTTCATTTAGAGTCAACAAAATGCACTCTTTGTCGAAAAAAGACATTGGTTTACACCTTGGAATCATGGTTCGGTACTTGAGGAGCATCACCAAGAATGCAGTCCGCCTGTATTTCCACCCCCGCTTGCTGCTGCAGCAAATCCCCAAACACACGGCATACAGGAAGAACATGTGCCGCATTGTCTTCAACACAACCAATACCCTCTTAGTCAATACCAACCTCCGATCGCAGCCACCATGATTTCTCCACCTATCAGTTTCATCAAAATATACATTAAGACATGTCGCATGGTGCCTTCAAGAAGGAGAAGCTTTGCGCCTCGCCCAAATGAAGCCACTTTGGCTGAAGACAAGGGCGCTCGACCGCATTGATACCACTTTAGATATCCAGTAGTGCCCTCCGCGAAACTGCGGAACTCTCCGAGAGGCGGTCCGGAACTCAACGGTAGCAAATCGAGGAGGCCGACATGAAGAAGATCGACGTCTTGGTGCTCGAAGAACACCAAGGCTAGATTACCTTTATTCTCCGGAGCAGGCTAGCAGGGCCCCAAGCCGCCATCTGCCACCCAACGGGCCCACCGCCATTGACTAAGGAGGAGGCCACTGATACGTCCATTTTACATCATATTTTCCTACTGCTTTATAATGTTTTTGGCTAGTATTACACTTTATAATGCAATTATAATGCATGTTCTCTCTTAATTTGCAAGATTCCCATGGAGAGGGAGATTACCGACAACTTGAGCTCTGGACCTGGAAAAGCTACAGCAGAGGTACCTATTCCACAGAGCTCCAAATGACCTGAACATCATAGAGATATTTTATCCAATATATAAAAAATACTGGAGCAAAGTAATACTAGAGGGGACCCATCAGTTTCCCACCGGGCAACAGGGCGCGACCCCCCCTCCCCGGCATGCCATAATGCCTTGTGGGCCCACAACTGGCTTCCGATGCCCATCTTCTACTATATGAAGGGTTTTGACATAGAAAAAAATAAGAGGAGGACTTTCGGGATGAAGTGCCGCCGTCTCGAGGCAGAACTTGGGCAGAAGTACTTTTTCTCTCCGGAGGAGCGATTCTGCCGGGGATACTTGCCTCCGTAAGGGGGAAATTGAAGCCATCGACATCACCAATGGTCCTCTCTTTGTGGGAGGACCAATCTTCATCAACATGTTCACCAGCACCATCTCATCTCAAAACCTAGTTTATGTCTTGTATTCAATCTTTGTCCCAAAACCTCAAATGTTACCTGTGGGTTACTAGTAGTGTTGATTACATCTTGTAGTTGATGCTAGTTGGTTTATTTGGTGGAAGCTTAAATTTTCATATCCTCAAGCATATTCAATACCTCTCTGGTCTTGAACATGAATATGATTTATGAGTAGTTAATTTTGTTCTTGAGGACATGAGGGAAGTCTTGTTATAAGTGATCATGTGAAGTTGGTATTCGTTTGATATTTTAATGATATGTATGTTGTTGTTTCCTTTAGTGGTGTCATGTGAACATCGACTGCATGACACTTCACCATACTTGGGCCTAAGGGAATGCATTCTGGAGTAATTATTAGATGATGGGGTGATAGAGTGATAGAAAATTAAACCCTACTTTATGCGTTATTCCGTGGGGGGCTGAGTTGAATCCATATGTTTTATGATATGGTTGGATTTATCTTAATTCTTTTTTTTGTAGCTGCGGATGCGTGCAAGAGGGGGTAATCTTAAGTCGGTTGCTTGTTCAAGTAAGAACAACACCAATCTCTAGTCCACCCACATATCAAATTATCAAAGTAGTGAACGGGGATCAACTAAACATGATGAACGAGGGGCCCATGAGGCAGGGGGCACGCCCTATCCACCTGGGCGCGCCCTGCACCCTCGTGGCCACCTCGTGGCTCCTCCAACTTCATCTCCAAGTCTCCTGGTTTGTTTCTGGTGCAAGAAAGATCATCGCGAAATTTTTATTCCGTTTGGTATTCCTTTTCCGTGAAACTCTAAAACAAGCAAAAACAGAAACTGGCACTGGGCTCTAGGTTAATAGGTTAGTCCCAAAAAATAATATAAAGTAACATATTAATGCATATAAAACATCCAAAATAGATAATATAATAGCATGGAACAATCAAATATTATATATACATTGGAGACATACACTACTAGGGAAAAGCCTAGCAGCAGCGCGCGTTTTAGGCCTATCAGTAGCGCGGGCTGGAGCGCTACTGGTACGGCGCTACAGCTAAAGCTTAGCAGTAGCGTGCCTCAACCCACGCTACTGCTAAATTGACTTAGTAGTAGAGCTTCCCCAGAGGAGCGCTACTGGTAATTAGTAGTAGCGCTTCTCCCTGCCCGCTCTACTACTATTATTTCGTATTTTATTTCTTTTTTATTTCATGTTGTATTCATACACCTTTACACAAGTTTTCATACAACAGAAATTTAGAGATTTTTTTTACATCATAATGAGTTATTACATCACGGGGTGAAAGAACCGTGGACTAGTTTCAAGTGAATGTCCATCCACTTGAAACTAATCCGCGGTTCTTTCACCCATTGATATAATAAATATCATCATTATCATCATATCATTAACAACTTATCATCATAATACATCATTGTCATATAAAACCTCCTCAAAATCATCGTTTTCATCAATGACATCACATAGCAAATTGGTCACTAGTCGTAATCACAAGTACTCCTCATCATCAACTCTAACACATTGTACCACATAATAAACATATTGTACCTCATAGGACCTACTACATTCTCTTAGGACCTACTACATTCTCTAAGGTAAAATAGCAAAAAACAAGATAGCCCCTGACTCTCCATTATGGAGAATGGAGATTGTCCTATCTCCAATTCTTGCCTTTCGCTTAATGTTACTTCCAAGAACCTCCTTGCGAATGTCCAAACATTTTTTCCATTCTTTGATGAGCATGTGTTCACCGGTTTTAGAAATCCGATATGCACAGGTGAGCTCCCTAGATTGACCTGGTAGTATGTTCAGAACTCTAAGGCGACCATTCAGATACATCAGATGAGGCACACAATCCATCAGGATTTTCTGTTGGAAAACATAGTAATAACTTTGTAGTTAGCAATGATGTACTAGTTTTAGAAGTATGCAAAAGATGCACGGATGTCGTAATAGTAAAAAATCTTACCAGGGTATATCCATAGAAGTTACCGTGGTTCAACACGTGCACTAGTGGCACATGTTCACCATAATTTGGAGGAGTTCGATAATAGGTATTGTAATTCTCAAGATAAGTACAATAAGCGATCAGATGACTTTTCTCCTTATAAGTTAATTCGGAGTCATCAGAGCAGTGGGTTTTGTCTATCATCTTCCGCACATTCTTTGAAGAATGAAAATAAGTTGTCAATGGAAATAAGCTATCAACTATTTTGAAATAAACAATATAAATTAGTTAATAACTATGTTTGAGAAACTCACATTGCGGTAGAATCGGAAGCGTATCAACAAGGACCCAAATGTCCATATTGTCTTGCTCGATGTTAGGATCACCAAGATCCATGGTGACAATCATACCCTCATAAAAACCATACATTTTGCTAAGTGCTTCCCAATTTTGGCAACCAAAATGGGTTAATCTCTGAGTATTGCATAGATTTACTTCAAAATCCATATCATGATGGGTCCTTAGGTGTATTTTCTTTGTTTCAAAATTTTCATGGTCTTCAAAACCCATCCTCTCCAAGACATAGCGTCTTGCATGGCATGGGATAAGCTAGTCGATTTGTAAAAGATGAAAATTAGACGTTGAAATAGTTGAAGTCATGCTTAATTACGAAAAAACACTTGTCGTTGTTGCGTACTGTTTCAACATCGAAGGTCTCCTCGAGCTTAATGCTGAAGCGCCGATCTTGGTCCAGCTCAACGAACCTGTCGCACATACCTCGATCGTCGTGGCACCAGCTGCACTCCCCAGGGAGACTGTCGTCGTCCGAGTACGACATTTCCTACGTTCATAATTCAAAGATTAATCTTGTACAATTAAATATATGTACTAAAAACCCTAAATTAGATCATTATTTTTCAAGAAAATCCAGGTCACTCGATATTTCCTACATATTCTAGCACAAGTCATTGCCAGAATTCACGGAAAAATCCGGCATAACCTTTGCTAAAAAAGGACATATCGAGCGCCTGAAATTTGCCGGAACGGAAATTAATCAACACTCCCGCAAAACATAGGCCACTTGGAGGTGTAACCTGAACATGACCGGTCACTTGGGCAACCACATATCCTATTTGAGCAACACAAGATATACATGGAGATTTGGCAGGTCTCACTTCGAGGTCGGAGGGGGTCGGTGACGGGGACGACGGTGGGGATGATGGTGGGGATCCTTGATTTTTGCAAAAGCAAAAACCCTATAAGGTATCACTAATACATCCCGAATAATTGCTTAAACTAAAAAGATAACAACAAATATGACATGTTCAACTAGTTCTATTAATTCAACTAGTTCTTACTAAATATAAACTTACTATAAATAGAAAAAAACTAGTTCTTTCTAAAAATAAAGTAGTTCAACTAGTTATATTAATTATCTTACGGTGGTGATGGTGTTTCTGTTTGCTGCTTGTCGACTCCATGGGCTGATCCGCTGATGTTACTTGATCTTCTTACTTTTTGGTGTCAAATATAAATGAGTATGCATGCATGAATCTTGTTGCTGGTGAAGTGGTGATTATATATAGTGCTAATTTTCTATTTAAAGATTTTCATATGGTGTACTGTATCCCATCCAGATTGCATACAAGTGTTACTTGTTTGAATTTTTCTTATGTACACATGCGCCAGTATACAGACATATGTTATCTCTATACACACTACTTTGTGCACACATGTACCTCTTTACTCTATGTAGTTTGTATACAATTGGTACTGGAAGTAACATAAATCTGGGTTCTAGCAATTAATTTGGTCTGTTTGGTCAGGACCGAAGACCGAATAGTAAAGACCGAAGACCGAATAGTGAATAACCGAAAAGAACGAAATTATATCGGTCTTCAATTATGGGAGACCGAAATTTTGAAAGACCGAAAAGACCGGACCGAACAAACCGAAAAGACTGAACGCCCGGGGCTAGCAGTGAGCATCATGAAATTGGTGATGGAGGATGGTTGATGATGACGACGGCGATGAATCCCCCTCTCCGGAGCCCCGAACGGACTCCAGATCAGCCCTCCCGAAAGAGATTAGGGCTTGGCGGCGGCTCCGTGTCGTAAAACGCGATGAAACTTTCTCTCCGATTTTTTTCTCCGCGAGACGGAAGATATGGAGTTGGAGTTGAGGTCGGTGGAGGTCCAGGGGGCCCACAAGATAGGGGGCGCGCCCTACAGGGGGGGCGCGCCCCCCTGTCTCGTGGTCAGCCCCTCGGCCCCCTGGTGTATTTCTTTCGCCCAGAAATTCTTATTAATTCTAAAAAGTGCCTCCATGGATTTTCAGGACATTCCGAGAACTTTTCTTTTCTACACATAAAACAACATCATGGAAGTTCTGCTGAAAACAACATCAGTCCGGGTTAGTTTCATTCAAAGCATGCAAGTTAGAGTGGAAAACAAGGGCAAAAGTGTTTGGAAAAGTAGATACGTTGCAGACGTATCAACTCCCCCAAGGCTAAACCTTTGCTTGTCCTCAAGCAATTCAGTTGATAAACTGAAAGTGATAAAGAAAACCTTTTACAAACTCCGTTTGCTCTTGTTGTTGTAAACATGAAAAGCCAGCATTGAAGTTTCAGCAAATATTATGAACTAACCATACTCACAATAACACTTGGGTCTCACAATTACTCATATCAGTAGCATAATCAGCTAGCAAGCCATAATAATAAAACTCCGATGACAACACTTTCTCAAAACAATCATAACATGATATAACAAAATGGTATCTCGCTAGCCCTTTCTGAGACCGCAAAACATAAATGCAGAGCACCTTTAAAGATCAAGGACTGACTAAACATTGTAATTCATGGTAAAAGAGATCCAATCAAGTCATACCCAATATAAACCAATAGAAATGAATGCAAATGATAGTGTGCTCTCCAGCGGGTGCTTTTAATAAGAAGGATGATGACTCAACATAAAAGTAAATAGATAGGCCATTCGCAGAGGGAAGCATGGATTTGTAGAGGTGCTAGAGCTCGATTTTAAAATAGAGATTGAATAACATTTTGAGCGGCATACTTTCACTGTCAACGCAACAACTATGAGATGGTTGTATCTTCCATACTACATGCATTATAGGCAGTTCCCAAACAGAATGGTAAAGGTTTATACTCCCCCAACCACCAACACGCATCAATCCATGGCTTGCTCGAAACAACAAGTGCTTCCAACTAACAACAGCCCTGAGGGAGTTTTGTTTAATTATTTTGATTTGCTTTGATCTTTTTGGATCATGGGACTGGGCATCCCGGTTACCGGCCCTTTCTCGTGAATGAGGAGCGGAGTCCACTCCTCTGAGAATAACCCACCTAGCATGGAAGATATAGGCAGCCCTAGTGGAAACATGAGCGGCTAGAGCATACAAAACAGAATTTCATTTGAAGGTTTAGAGTTTGGCACATATAAATTTACTTGGAATGGCAGGTAAACACCGCATATAGGAAGGTATAGTGGACTCATATGGAACAACTTTGGGGTTTAAGGAGTTTGGATGCACAAGCAGTATTCCCGCTTAGTACAGGTGAAGGCTAGCAAAAGACTGGGAAGCGACCAACTGAGAGAGCGACAACAGTCATGAACATGCATTAAAATTAATTCACACCAAATACAAGCATGAGTAGGATATAATCCACCATGAACATAAATATCATGAAGGCTATGTTGATTTGATTCAACTACATGCGTGAACATGTGCCAAGTCGAGTCACTCAATTCATTCAAAGGAGGATACCATCCCATCATACCACATCATAATCATTCTAATAGCATGTTGGCATGCAAGGTAAACCATTATAACTCAAAGCTAATCAAGCATGGCACAAGCAACTATAATCTCGAAATGTCATTGCAAATATGTTTACTTCATAATAAGCTGACTCAAAAATGATGAACTCATCATATTTACAAAAACAAGAGAGGTCGAGTTCATACCAGCTTTTCTCATCCCAATAAGTCCATCATATATCGTCATTATTGCCTTTCACTTACACGACCGAATGATGTGTATAATAATAAGAGTGTGCGTGCATTGGACTAAGCTGGAATCTGCAAGCATTCAACTCAAAAGAGAAGACAAGTAATATGGGCTCTAAATTAAATAAACAATCATGCATATGAGAGCCACTAAGCATTTTCAATATGGTCTTCTCGACCCCCAAAGGAAAGAAAAGAAAATAAAACTATATACACGGGAGAGCTCCCAACAAGTAAGAAAAAGAACTAGAAATCTTTCTGGGTTTTCATTTTAATTTCTACTACAAGCATGGAAACTAAACTAACTATTTTTTTTGGTTTTTCTCAAGGTTTATAAGGCACACAAGAAGAAAACTAGAAAAAGGAATTTAAACTAGCATGGATAATACAATGAAAGAGTATGAGCACCGACGACTAGTGTGTGAACATGAATGTAAAGTCGGTGAGAAATACGTACTCCCCAAAGCTTAGGCTTTTGGCAGAGGTTGGTCGAATACCAAGGATCGCCTAGCGGATATCCATAAGTGAAACCAGGGTTGTACTGAGATGCAGCGGCAACCGCCTCCTGAGCTGCAGCGTGTTGGCGGGCTGCCTCCACTCCCCTCTCGTATTCAGCTGCTTCCTCCTTGGTGACAACATATCTTCCTTTTGCCTGATAATCAAAAAGGTAGGGAGTAGGAAGAGTATCAGGGACGACGTTGCGTCTGTCATAGATTAGTCGATAATGGAGGAATTGTTCATTCCTCTCAAGAAAATGATGATTAAACATAGCTTCTTTATCCAAATAAACAGGGGTAAAATCATATCCCCCTCTTGTGGGCTATATTAAGATAATTAGCCACACGGGTTGCATAAATTCCTCCAAAGAAATTTCCCTTTCTACTATTATTCTGCAACCTTCGTGCAACTATTGCACCCAAGTTAAAACCTTTATAACGTAACACAACACTCTTGAGGACACACAGATCAGGGACACACATGTGACATGCTTCATCCTTACCGTTAATACATCTACCAATGAAGAGAGCAAAATAATGTATAGCAGGAAAATAAATGCTCCCTATGGTAGCTTGTGCTATGTCCCTAGATTCTTCCACAGTAATACTAGCAAGAAAATCTCTAAACTCAGATTTGTGAGGATCATTAATATTACCCCACTGCAGGAGTTTGCAAGCATTTGTAAAATCCTCTAGGTCCATGGCTTAAGATGTATCATAAGTATCAAATAGGACACTAGGAGAATTACGCGTACAGTTATATTTAAACCTCGCACAAAGGAATCAGTCAATTGATAGTACTGAGGACACTTATCTTGTAAGAAGTCCTCCAGCTCAGCATTACGCACATACGCGTCAAATTCCTCCTTAAAGCCCGATTTGACCATAAAATCATCGGATGGCCACTCACAAGCTCGTACATCCACGTTCCTCGGCAATTCAACATCTTGCTCACGTATAGCAATCCTGGGCCCTTTCTTCATCGAGGAACCACCTTGGTACATTCTCCTAAGCATAATTCTTTTTCTGAAAATTTCTAAAATTTTAGTAACTTCAAAATAAAAGTGCATAAAACTTGACAAGAATGGTAGCAACTACTCCTACAAGTGCCTAGAGCCTAAATCATGCATTGGAATTACTTGGAACCTCATATATTTAACATGCAAGCTCAAGAACAGGGTCACCAAGGCAGTAAGGATTTGCAATGAATAAAGCACTAGAACAAAAACTAATTGGACCAAAGGAGGAGTCACATACCAAACAACAATCTCCCAAAGCAGTTTTGTGAATGGAGCTTTGAGCTAAGAGATCGAAAATCGCAGCAAAACGAGCTAGAACTCGTGCTTGAGCTGGATGGGGATTTTTTTGAGTAGAAGATGGAGTGTGTGGGTGCTGGCATAAGTGGAGGGGAGCCACCAGGGGCCCATGAGACAGGGGGGGCGCGCCCTCCACTCTCGTGGCCTGGTGCTTGCCCCTCCTGCAGTGATTTCAGTGCCTAAAATCCTCAAATATTCCAGAAAAAATTACACTAAATTTGCAAGGCATTTGGAGCACTTTTATTTTTGGACTATTTTTTAATGCATGGATAAATCAGAAAACAGACGGATAATACTATTTTTCCTTTATTTAATCTAAATAAAAGAAAGTAAAAAGAGGGTACAGAAGGTTGTGCCTTCTAGTTTCTTCCATCTCATGATCATCAAAATGAATCCACTAACAAGGTTGATCAAGTCTTGTTAACAAACTCATTCCAAATAACACGGAACCGAAGAAATTTCGAATAACACTAAGTTACCTCAACGGGGATATGAAAATCCCCAACAATAAGAATATCATACTTTTTCTTGACAGTAGGGAGAGGAAATTCAAAACCTCCAAAAATAGTAGTTGGAATTTTTTCAATAGAATTGATGCTATGAACTTGAGATTGTTTCCTCGGAAAGTGTACCGTATGCTCATTGCCATTAACATGAAAAGAGACATTGCCTTTGTTGCAATCAATAACAGCCCCTGCAGTGTTCAAAAAAGGTCTACCAAGGATAATAGACATACTATCGTCCTCGGGAATATCAAGAATAACAAAGTCCGTTAAGACGGTGACATTTGCAACAACAACAGACACATCCTCACAAATACCGACAGGTATACTAGTTGATTTATCAGCCATTTGCAAAGATATTTCAGTAGGTGTCAACTTATTCAATTCAAGTCTACGATATAAAGAAAGAGGCACAACACTAACACCGGCTCCAAGATCACATAAAGCAGTTCTAACGTAATTTCTTTTAATGGAGCATGGTATAGTCGGTACCCCTGGATCTCCAAGTTTCTTTGGTATTCCACCCTTAAAAGTGTAATTAGCAAGCATGGTGGAAATTTCAGCTTCCGGTATCTTTCTTTTATTTGTAATGATATCCTTCATATACTTAGCATAAGGATTTACTTTCAGCATATCAGTTAAACGCATACGTAAGAAAATAGGTCTAATCATTTCAGCAAAGCGCTCAAAATCATCATCATCCTTTGACTTGGATGGTTTAGGAGGAAAGGGCATGGGTTTCTGAACCCATTGTTCTCTTTCTTTACCGTGCTTCCTAGCAACAAAATCTCTCTTATCATAACGTTGATTCTTTGATTGTGGGTTATCAAGATCAACAGCAGGTTCAATCTCTATATCATTGTTTTTGCTAGGTTGAGCATCAACATGAACATTATCATTAATCCTATCACTAGGTTCATGTTCATCACCTGATTGTGTTTCAGCATCAAAGATAGAAATATCATGGGGATTCTCTGGTGTGTCTACAGTAGATTCACTAGAAGCATGCAAAGTCCTATCATCTTTCTTTTTCTTCTTTTTGGAAGAAATAGGTGCCTCTAAATTATCTCTCTGAGAATGTTGCTCGATTCTCTTAGGGTGGCCTTCAGGATACAAAGGTTCCTGAGTCATTCTACCAGTTCTAGTAGCCACTCTAACAGCAAAGTCATTTTTATTATTTAATTCCTCAAGCAAATCATTTTGAGCTTTAAGTACTTGCTCAGCTTGAGTAGAAACCATAGAAGCATATTTGCTAACGAGGTGAAGTTCATCTTTAGCTCTAGCCAGATTATCACTTACACGTCCTATCTTGAAAGCATTATTCTTTAACTCTCTACCAACATAAGCATTAAAACTTTCTTGTCTAGCCATAAAGTCATCAAATTCATCTAAGCATGGGCTATGAAATTTAGTAGAGGGGATTTCAACTTTATCATATCTATAGAGAGAATTTACCTTTACTACCTGTGTCGGGTTATCAAGACAATATGGTTCTTCAATAGGTGGTATATTAAGACCATGTATTTCTTCAATAGGAGGTAAATTCTTAACATCTTCAGCTTTAATAACTTTTTCTTTCATTGATTTCTTTGCCTCTTGCATATCTTCAGGACTGAGAAATAAAACACCTCTCTTCTTCGGAGTGGGTTTAGGAATAGGCTCAGTAGTTGGCTCAATTGGTTCAGGAATTGCCTCAGGAATTGGCTCAGGAACAGTCCAATAATTTTCATTAGTCAACATATTATTCAATAGTAATTCAGCTTCGTCGACTGCTCTCTCCCTGAAAACACAACCAACACAACTATCCAAGTAGTCCTTGGAAGCATCGGTTAGTCCATTATAAAAGATATCAAGTATTTCATTTTTCTTAAGAGGATGATCGGGCAAAGCATTAAGTAATCGGAGAAGCCTCCCCCAAGCTTGTGGGAGACTCTCTTCTTTGATTTGCACAAAATTATATATTTCCCGCAAGGCAGCTTGTTTTTTATGAGCAGGGAAATATTTAGCAGAGAAGTAATAAATAATATCCTGGGGACTACGCACACAACCAGGAGCAAGAGAATTATACCAAGTTTTAGCATCACCCTTTAATGAGAACGGAAATATCTTAAGGATATAAAAATAGCGAGACTTCTCATCATGAGTAAACAGGGTAGCTATATCATTCAACTTGGTAAGATGTGCCACAACAGTTTCAGATTCAAGGCCATAAAAAGGATCAAATTCAACTAAAGTAATAATCTCAGGATCAACAGAGAATTCATAATCCTTATCAGTAACACAGATAGGTGAAGTAGCAAAAGCAGGGTCAAGTTTCATTCTAGCATTAAGAGACTGCTGCTTCCATTTAGCTAATAATTTCTTAAGATCATATCTATCATTGCAAGCAAAGATTTCCCTAGCAGCTTCTTCATTCATAACATAACCCTTAGGAACAACAGGCAATACATAATCATTGGGAGAACCTTCATCATCACTATCATCAATAATAGCATCTTCAATATTTTCATTCCCCCTAACTGTAGCAAGTTGTTCATCAAGAAATTCACCTAATGGCAAAGTAGTATCACGCACAGAAGTAGTTTCATCATAAGTATCATGCAAAGCAGAAGTGGCATCATCGATAACATGCAACATATCAGAATTCATAGCAGTAGCGGGTTTAGGTGTCGCAAACTTATTCATAACAGAATGAGAATCTAGTGCAGAGCTAGATGGTAGTTCCTTACCTCCCATCGTAGTTGAGGGATAGATCTTGGTTTTAGCATCTTTCAAGTTCTTCGTAGTGATCAGCAGATATAAATCCCAAGAGACTCAGAGAATAGAGCTATGCTCCGCGGCAACGACGCCAGAAATTAGTCTTGATAACCCACAAGTGTAGGGGATCGCAACAGCTTTCGAGGGTGAAGTACAACCTAAATTTATTGATTCGACACGAGGGGAGCCAAAGAATATTCTTGAGTATTAGCAGTTGAGTTGTCAATTCAACCACACCTGGATAACTTAGTATATGTAGCAAGGTATTTAGTAGCAAAGTAGTATGATAATAATGGTAACAGTAGCAATAGTAAAGATAAATGTTTTGGGGTTTTTGTAGTAGTTGTAATAGTAGCAACGGAAAAGTAAATAAGCGAAGAACAATATATGAAAAGCTCGTAGGCAATGGATCAGTGATGGATAATTATGCCGGATGCGATTCCTCATGTAATAGCTATAACATAGGGTGACATAGAACTAGCTCCAATTCATCAATGTAGTGTAGGCATGTATTTCGAATATAGTCATACGTGCTTATGGAAAAGAACTTGCATGACATCTTTTGTCCTACCCTCCTGTGGCAGCGGGGTCCTAGCGGAAACTAAGGGATATTAGGGCCTCCTTTTAATAGAGAACCGGACCAAAGCATTTACACATGGTGAATAAATGACCTCCTCAAACTACGGTCATCACCGAGAAGTATCCCGATTATTGTCACTTCGAGGTTGTCGGATCATAACACATAATAGGTGACTATAGACTTGCAAGATAGGATCAAGAACAGACATATATTGATGAAAACATAATAGGTTCAGATCTGAAATCATGGCACTCAGGCCCTAGTGACAAGCATTAAGCATAGCAAAGTCATAGCAACATTCGTTAAAAAATGTAATTTACTTTTAACAGTGGCATTGCTTCAATTTTCTGGCGGCATTCTTAGGGCCTGTTTGGTTCCAATAAGTCACCTGACTTATAAGTCAGGTGACTTAAAAACAATGACTTATAAGTTACGCCTGTTTGGTTGTCGCCTGACTTATAAGTCATCTGACACACCTTCCCACACCAATCAACATCATGTAGGTGGTGGGACACACGTAAAAGGGGGTCACTTATAAGTTTTAAGTTGGGGTGGAGCAACGTATGACTTATAAGTTGGGGTGAATTAAAAGTCGGGTCTGTTTGGCAAAATAAGTCACTTTTTTCACTTTTCGACTTATAAGTTGGTGACTTATTTGGAACCAAATAGGCCCTTAGATTAACAACAGCAAAATAGTTGTATGGGACATGCTAGCACCATGTGCGTCCACATGTATAAATGGGTGATGCAGAGTATGTAGCCAAGCAGCATATCTGTGTTGGTCCCGTATTTGTTCTCTTTGAACTTTTTTCCTATGTGAGGGCAGCAAATCTAGTCCTGCACAAACTACCCGACCCCCCCCCCCCAAGTTTTTTTCCCTTTTCAACAAAGAGATCGGTTCCTTACAGATGTGTGTACTGGGTTACCCCCTTTTTCCCTTTTCGACCAACAAAGTGGCTGGATAGCCAGTCTATACTACTTTTCCTCCCTCCTTTCCTCATTGAACCACGTCCTAGATTCATGCTCCACCCCACCGCACCTTTCTTTCCTCTTTGAACCAAGACCTATATTCGACTACAGATCAAAAAAGATCCACATGCAGCTAGAGCAACGATGGTTTCAAAGAAACATATACCTTAGGGTCGTCGGGATGTGGCAAGGCGTGCGGTAGGAGGCAGGATCTGCCCACACTACATACGGCAGCGAGGAAGAAGGGGTTGGTGGCCCTCCTGCACAGGCGCTGGGTGAAAGAGAACATCGCAGCCGGCAGTGGGTTGCCTCCCTCGCCGAAGGTGATAGAGTTAACGCTGCACCTCCTCCCCTTCCCAGTGCGACGGGATACGGACGCCTCCTTCACCAGCTGTGAGGGGGGAGAGAGACAAGAGGCCAACGCAGTCTTGTTTAGATCTGGTGAAGAGAGGGTGAGAGACTGTGAATATAGCAAACCCTAGCAAATGAACGCTGATCCTCCAGCGTGTAACATATATGTATTGTGGCGAGCGTGTGGAGAGTGCAAACCCTAGCAAGCAAGCACTGAGGCTCCCGCTTATATATATACTAATGTAGTACGGACTGAGATCCGGTGCCTTCACTCCATCTGCTTTTGGCTGTATGACAGGTGAGCCAGCCACATTTTGGGCCCACCTGTCATAAACCCAAAGGCAGGTGCACTAAGTCAATGAAGTTGCGTCCATATAGTACTCTCGTGTGTATACGACTAATATATAGTGGAGTGGTTTTCTTATTCTCTCCATAACAATCGTTTTTAATTGTGTAAGTACGAAACGAAACTCTTTATTTAATGTACAGAGGGAGTACTACTTCCGATGAACTAACGATCCACGCCCACGCATCCTGGTCGCACTTCCTGTCCTTCACGTGTGGTACACTACCCTCCCTTAAGTGAACAACCACACATGCACCAAATTATCGGAAACGTGTGAGAGTGTATACAAATAAAGAATTTTAATTTCAATTATCAGAAAGGTTTGAGAGTATTACAAAGTTTGACTTCAGTCAAATCTAATATGCAGAGTAAATAAAAATGGAGGGCTACTACGTCCATCCGGGTTTTTAGTCCACACCATTTTTTAAATCAAAGTTAATAGCTGGACAAATAAAATTACAGGGGAGCCGGAGACAAAGTTGTGAGAAGGCTTAGAAATCAATACAAAACTTATGCTCTTAGTACCAACGCCGATCCTTCTTCGAGGAAACATTTGGTTCATAGCCAATTGTGTGATAAAATTGCACCAACGTGAAAGATGACTGCGTCTCCAACGCAACCAAGGTGAACTGATGAAGGATATCATCTTTGTGCGTAACAAGCAAAGAGCACTGATGGAAGATAGCTTGTTTTTCATTGAAAATCGATCAACTTCACCAGCCGACGCAACCATGAGGCGCGACCATGAGCATCGATAGTTTGTGGTCTATTTTTTTGTCCTAGTTTTTTTGTTTCTTGTTGCTACATTATATACTTGTGGGAGCTTAGATGTGATATCCTTAAATAACATCTAGATGTGAATTGGACAAACTGATTTTCTAACGTACCAAGAAAGAAAACTTGATCAAAAACACGCCCCCGCTTCCAGGTCACAAGAGTCATCGCGCGCACACACATAGACATAGACATGCATATCCGTGTTTACGTAAAATTCCATATCCATCTCCATCTACAATCATATTTGTCCAACTGGCACATTATTCACGTTGTTAATTATATACGCAGCAATATTAACGTACATCATCTCTTGTTTGCGCACGTCCGGACCGCTGCGACGGCCGGTCCTGACCAACCTGAACCCTCTTCATCACCCGCGCGTGCTTCCCGCCCGAAACGGTCAGTGCCGCATTCATGCCCGGCCAGAGCGGACGCGACCTCTCACTGGCGCCGGCATTGAAGTGGCGCGCCAGCCGAGAGAGCGTCGCCCGCGCCGCTTCCGGGTGCACGCGGCTGCTCCGCGTTCCAAGGTCGCAATAGCCGGCTACAACATGCATGTAAAAAGTTTTTGGGAGTCCGTGCTACAGCTAGCTGTCCTCCCCCAACTCGTCAATCTCTTCTAGTAGTGCTAGTAGTACTCCATGGCGCGATCCATCGACAAGAAGGCAGGAAAGTTATCGTACACTCGGTTTTTGGTGAATGGCATGCCGAGCGACCGTGCGGGGTCGAGCCGTGGAGGAGGGTGAGACACGAACACGACATATGTGATTTACTGTGTGATTTGACTGCAGCTTAGTGGCCCCTACACGTACTCCCCCTACGTGTATGCAACAGTCATACGTACACATGGACGCAAAAACGCGCGCGACGCCCTAATGCATGCATGTCCGAGCACACGACGGAACACACACGGTCACGCTAAGTGCTCAACCTACACGTGCATGCACACACATACTCAGTCAGGGTGAGCTAATGACCGTATAAACACCGGAAAATATATATATTGAGTGCAATGAGCGTATTATGAAGCCCACTGACCGTATTTTTACAAATATACAGTGACAGACAGTGTATTTATCTCGTTTGAAATTAATCCATATTAACCGGAGAGGAGGTAGTATGGACTAGCATTACTTGCGCGCGGTGGCTCGCAGGACAAGGAGAAACTTTTGACTAATGCAAGCTCTCCCTCGCTCAGGCGATGGACTTGCAACAGTTAATTCGGTGTCAGATTGCCAGAAGCATACACTATACTACTAGTGCTACTATTGTTCGACTTTCCAAATAGGCGAACAGCCAAGCGCAAAGTTTACTAATATAGTCTATAAAGGTACGTACTATACTAGTACTAGGAACCGTATGGAGGAGCGTCTGCACTCTTATTATAATTTTAAAATGTGATAAAGCAATCTTCAACACATTTGGTTATCTTCGAGGGTTCTCGCATGTGATAATTGAAGTTGATTGCATGGAACACTCGCCACAATTCTCGCTTAATTCTGGCTCATATCCTGTTACAAATAGTAGCGCTCGGTAATATTTCCTCTTTTTTTGTTATTCAGCATGTAAACAGGTCAGCAAACCTTGCGGTTCATCTTCGTGCGAACCGTGCTTGCTGCACTTTGAATGTGGCCGAGAGCTGGCTTGATGAAACACCTCGCTTCCTACTTCTTTTTCTGCGGGGTACCTCGCTTCCTAGTGACCAGTGTCTTGGCTGATCGTCCTAAGAATGCTTATATATGACTAAAGCTCTCTCATTTACCCGCAAAAAGGATTGAGCCATATTAACCGGAAAGGAGGGAGTATGGACTAGCACTACTTTTTGGTGTGTCCCTCAACTCGCAGAACAAGGAGAAGCTTGCAGGACATGGTGAAGCTCGCTTACGCCTTTTGACTAATGCAACCTACCCTCGGTGGACATGCATCAGTCCATTCGGTGTCAGATTGTCAGAGGCATACACTGTAGTACCCAACATGCGGAGTACCATCATTGTTCGACTTCACGAAGAGGCGAAGAGCCAAGCGCAGTAGTACGAGTAGTACTACTATTAGAACCGCATGGTGGAGCATTTGTACTCTTATTTCTTTTTATCTCTAATAAAGTACACGTTTATTCCGGAGAAGGGCGGAAAACGGCAGCCCAACATCAACATGTAATGAATGATATCGATCAACCAACCATGCTCGAATATATCTTGGCCTCCATACAAACCCGTCTGTGTGTTCTCGCTCCTCGTCTCTCTCAAGGAACGGCGGGTTGGCTCTTTGCCGTCAATTGAGATCGGTTTGCTCACACTCCTGTCCCACATGTCAGTGATATGCCAAGAGGAGGTGCGTTGACCGACTGGCCATACACGTACTTGGTTTTGAACCTTCATACTACTCCTCCCTCCGTCACAGTTTACAGGGTGCGCTTCATTATGATGCATTTTCTCAACGCATTTCCACCACCAGAGAGACTTTAGACGCGTTTGGTTTAATGCTCAATTAATTAGGGCATGGTAACCGCAATCAAGTCCACAATTTGCTCTCCATGTAACTACGGAATGGAGTAAGTGCATGCATGTGTGTACCCGGGGTGGAAGCACTGCATGCATGTGTGTACGCATTATTCCCTCTACTAGTAATAGATGCCGTGCTATAACTACCAATGCTATTTTTCAGGCCGATTGGTAGTCGCCTTGGTCCCATAGATCTTTTTTCTTTTTTCTGAAGTGCGCTGTATAAACAGTGACGGATGGAGTAGTATGAGCGGATTCAAAGAAGAGTGTATTGATGGTTGCTTCTTCAGAGCAACTTACAGTGGGAATGGTGGGGCTTACGATTTGATTGCTCATTACTCACTATTAATGCGGCGCAACGACCGGGCTGAGTCTCCCATGCGGTTGTGCACTACCCCCTCGGTTCTTAAATATACTCCGAAGTATATTTGTCTTTCTAGAGATTTCAACGAGTGACTACTCAAATATTTGTCTTTTTAGAGATTTCAAATGGATTGGCACATACGGATGTATATACATATTTTAGAGTGTAGATTCTCTCATTTTGCTCCGTATGTAGTCACTTGTTGAAATCTCTAGAAAGACGAATAGAATATTTAGGAACGAAGGAGTATAATTCTGTGCATGGCACATGGACCCGGATGATGAAGAGGCTTCTGGCAATGCTATCAAGCTTCCATCATTTGTTTACATAATTGACGTACTATACAAATAATTTTCCAGCGAGACATGAAATTGTACAATGGTGTGAGCTTTCAGCTTCTGTTTCGCGTGTCTTGCCATCGATGCTCTTTCGGAAACAATAAAAAACTCATTTCCTTGCTAATGCATGTCAATTATTTGCAGATCAGAGCTAATAATTACATCACAACTGAAGACAAAGTTGTGAGAAGGTGTTAAATTAAAATTGATCCATGCTTTCATTGGCAGCAACGACCCCCCAGCTCTGTCTAAATCAACAAGGCTTGTTGGGAAAAAAAGTAGCTGTCTGGAGCATGCAACATTCCGATCATTTTGTGCAGTTCCACTAAAATAGAGCTGAGTGTCCCTGTTCCAAAGATATTAAGTGTGATTACGATAATAGAGGACTTCTGATGAAACAATAAACACATAAATAGAAGCCGGTCACCTTTGCAGTCTCTTTTAGGACTAACTAGTTGGAGAAGATTAGGCTCGGAGTTGGATGAGGAGGATAGAGCAAAACCAATCTCCCTTTGGGCAGTTGCACTGAAATGTAGAGACGTTGCCCATGTGACATTTTAGTACAACTGCACAAAACACTCTTAAGAAAAAAGTGATTTGTGCAGTTCACCAAAAGGTCGCAATAGCAACGAGCTGAAATGGATAGCCCTGTTTGCAAAAAAGAGGTAGACAGGAAACAATTACTGACTAATAACAGTTGATGACACATGCCACGACAAAAAAGAAGCATATTCCTTGCCCTAAGGGAAGATAACAACATGGTTGTGTTTGTCTAAAATGGTGTGAGGACGAGAATGCAATATGGAAAGTACGCTGGACGAGCTACGTTTTGAGCAAAGAACTATGGAAGATCCACATGAAGCGATGTGGGAAGACGGGCAGTGGAGCAAGGCCGGAGGGGATACCTGGAGGTCGGTGGCGTAGGCCCTGCCGCGCTGGAGCTTGGTCAGAGAGAACGGTGTGTACCGTAGATCGGGATGTGCTACCTCGGTGCCGTCGAACGGAGAAACGATGCACTTCCTCCCTTTCCCCCGGCGGACGGGATACGGCCGGATCAGTGGCCAGCGGTGATAGAGAGAGAGGCCACCGCACTCCCTTTCCCCCGGCGGACGGGATGCGGCCGGATCAGTGACCAACGGTGAGAGAGAGAGAGGCCATCGCAACCTTGTGTGAGATACTTTGAAGAGCGACAAACCAGGCACGCAAGGCTCCATTGTATATAGTGAGCGGACTACCTTTTTCTCCATAATAATCATTTCATATTCTGTGTACATGCCATTGAGCGCTATAACTTTATTTAAAAATAACGCGGCAACGCGTCAAGTCGAACTTTGTTTCGTGCAGGCGTGGTACATGACCTCCCTAGGTAAACAACCGCTATAGCGTTCAAATTAGCACGTGGCCTACCATTTCGTAAAGAAATGAGCTCCACCGTGTACCCGCGCGGGTGTGGCTGGGCACGAAGCGTGAGTACATGCACGGTGCACCTATTCTCTTCTTGTATATGTACACCACCTACGTGGGGTTGTGTGAGAGAGATACAAACCTAGAGAGATATAGTGTGTGGGTTCTTGAGAGTTTTTTTTGGGGGGGGGGTTCAATCAAAAAATGTAACATATGCAATGTGTGTGAAATAGAGTCCTGGATATAACATATATATAGAGGGGGCGATCCACGAGAAGAGAGTGGAGGTATCACCGGCTTGAGGTGTCCATAGAATCGAAAAGAGGGATGATGTGTGTGTGTGTGCGTGCGATCGATAAAGAGTGCCATCGAATTTGTGTGTGCCCACGTCAAAGATATAGAGTGGCTGGCCTACTGGAACGTGAGAGGGGACATGTGCAGTTTGTCTCTGTGCCATGGATACCTACCTGCAGCGCTCGACTATCGGTGTGTGGTGGGGGAAGAGCGAGGCCCAATTAACTATAGAGGTACAATGGCTGGTATATGTGTGGAGGAGGAGAGAGGCCTACCTCATGTATTAAGGAGAACGATCTGCCTCATGTATTAAGGGAGATCGATCGGCATCCATGCATATATTCATGAGAGGAATAAGGTTGGGAGAGAGACAGAGCTAGAGTGTTGGAGGGGGTGGTAGTGGAGTTGCTTCTAACAAATGGTGGGATAGGCTTGCTAGACAAACGGAGGGAACGCCCGCAATATCAATAAGAGAGGAGATGGTTGCTTGTTGTCTGTGCACGTGCGTGTGAGAGACGGGTCAGGAGGCATGCACGAATGATGAGGGGGGACGATGTGTCTGTGGTAAGCAAACATAACTACATAGGAAGATCAATCGCCCTTTGTTAGAGAAAGGAGAGACATAACTTGTGAGGTACGTCGATCGATGGGGGGGTAGTTAAAGTCGATCCAGGTATATGTTGGGAGATCGATCGGTATACATGCATAGGTGTGTTAGAAGCAAACGAGGCACGAGGAGAAGGATAGAGATAGAGGGATGCATGTAGGAGGTGGTACGAGAGGCATACTGTATCGAGCCGGGAGGAGTGTGCGAGTACGAGAACGATGAAAAGAGTGGTGGGAGTGAGGCATGGACGGTGACAAGAGAAGAGGGGAAGCTTGTGTTTGTGCTAGGCACACCTGGCTAGAGAGGCATATCGATCGATGTGTGCCGTAAAGAAGGAGCTAGGGGGCCTACACACACCGTGGGTGAACGACCTAAAGTGAAAGACGAATTTGCGCGATGGAGCTAGAGAATGCTGAGGGAGGGTGAGAGGGATGCGGGCGTGTGCATGCACAAGAGAAAGTTAGCGCTAGCTACAAAGATAAGAGGGTTGTGTGGGTGTAAAAGACAAATAGAGATCATATATACTTCATTATAAAAAGCGAATTTGGATATTTGAAGAATTTATCATAGTGTTTTAAACCGACGTTGTGTGAATATATATAAAGGTGAATGGTGATACACATGGTGTGTTTATGAACATGTTATACTACATTTAATATATTTTATCTCTACTCTTATAAAAAACGGAGTAGTTGATGATGGTGTGCCTGCCATCCTGCATTATAGGCCGTCCGATTTATATCTGGCGGATAGGAAGGAAACTATGATGGTTGAAGTTGGCAACAATCATGATTGTAGATTCTTATTGAAATAGAGAAACGAATTCAAATTTAGTTTGAATTGCAGCGGTAGTATAGACATTTGAAATGCACTAAAATGTTGGTATGAGTAGGTTACATGCATTATACAGCAAAGCGAAAAAAATTAATCGGACATAACATGGATTCATACTCCCTCCTTCCATCTATATAGGGCGTAATTAGATTTTTAAGACTGGCTTTGACTATTGACAAGATTAATAGTGCATGACATGCACAATGTGAAAATTATATCATTGAAAGAACCTTTCACAGACGAAGTTAACGGTGTGCTTTGTGTAAGTTGCATGTCATATATCATTGCTATAATATTTGGTCAAAGTTAGCATCGAAAAACGCATTAGGCCATATATAGATGGAAGGAGGGAGTAGCTTTCAATAGCATTTGTATAGTAAAACGGGGCAAGAATCTCTCTTTGTGTGGTGTGAATAGTTTTATTTTTTTCGTTTTCTTTTTGGTTGAGGGAAGTGCGAATTGATTTGGTACATACAAGTACAATATTACTACACGTTAGGCTTGTCCCAAAAGTTCAACCCGCGTCTTGTTATATCCCGAAAATTCAGATATCGTGCTCCCGAAACTGGCGCCTTCACAACCCGCGCATTGCTATCCCAAAATTACAACGCGCGCGAAAACTCCCTCCAGCTGCCAAATCCCGACACGCGAAATCCCCCTTCTAACCCTGAGCCGAAAGGGCCGCTAGTTCAAATCGGTGGGGGGTACTTTTGTAACACACCCTACATTTTGGACAAGCGCGTCCCTAAGTCATGCTTCACCCCCTCCCATCGCCCCCTTTTCGCCATTCGAAATCCCAGGCCGCCATAACCTCTCCGCTCCAGCCGCGAAACCCCACCCTCCTCCATCTGCCACGTCACCGCTGCCCAGCCGGAGCCTCTTCCTCGACGACGTCGTCCACCGCAACAGTTCGACGTCCCTTGTCAACCTCCCCGGATGAGGATCCGTCGTCCATTCAGCCGCCCCGTCTTCCACCTCCAAGGAGCTGCTCCGGCGATCGCCTCGTCTATCGCGGCTGCTCCATCCCCACAGCGCCGCCGTAACCTGCTCCATCGGAACCGCAGCATCCTCACCGTCTCCTCGGACGAAGCTGAGGCCTACTCGGCGCCACCAAAGAGGTTGTACACTCATCGCATCGCACCTTCTCCTTAACTCGACCTCCCAGCGCCGACGGTGCTCCATCCCGCACCGCCATGGAGCGGCTACCTTGAAGCCGACGTCGTGGGCGACATCTCCACGGCGGCTCTCCCCCAATGCGAGGCCCCTTTGGCGGCGGTGTCCATACCAGCCGGATCTGCTGTTGCTACTCCGACTCTCGCTCGATTGCTCGCTCGCCCAGCTGCTGCTGCTGCTCTCCCCATCGCTCGTGATGCTGCTCTGCTCCGACTAAGCCACACTTCAGTCGACTGAATCG
>NC_041393.1:757634516-757648771 GCF_002162155.2 Triticum dicoccoides | reverse complement strand
CTTGCCGGAGTTAAGGAAGAACCACCCGCAGCGGGGACGGGGGCTCGCCGGAGAGGTACCCCACTATCTATCTTAGGGTTCAAGGTGGGGGGCCTAGAGTGCTGGCCGGGGCGGCGGTGGCGAGTTGATTCGGACCGGCGAGGCGGCGCTGGGGCCGGCGGTTCGGCCGATGGTGGCAGGCGGCTCAGGGGTGTGTGGGTTGAAGATGAATTGCAGGCCCTCCCTAAACTACATGTCAAGTGTCTCTCTGCTACCATTGCGTTCAGTTTCGACAGTAGCATTCAGATTCCACAATTAATTTCAGTTTCTACAGTTAAGTTCAGAGTCAACAGTTTTTACCTCATCTGTTGTAGTCAGGTGGTTTTTGGCGATGTTAATTTTACATCCATTTTTCATCATCTATTGGAGATGCTATTAGAATCCCACTTGAGATTGACGATGTCTGTCTTGTGCTGCTTCAGCCTTGATGTCTTACGGCTCACTGGAGCTGCTCCAACGACAGAGCGATCCATCACAACAGAGCAGTGCCCTGGACGCCGTCTACAGATTCCTTAGATCTTCCTCCACACCTCCGACAGCCACCTCTGCCTCAACTGCTTCAGCGACCAACCCAATGATGCTGAGGTCGACACGGCTATGGCAAAGAGGTTGTACACTTGTTGCGTCATTTATTACTATATATTCACGTCGATCCATTAGGGCTATTTTGGTTCAACGGAAAAACGTCGATCCACTGGTTGTTACCATCACTCTAAATTTCTGCATGCTCTCCTTACATAATCTCACCATATTTTTTCCGTATGCATGTCAGATATTGTACACAGTCATGTTGAACATGTAGAGAAAAAGGGAAGAGTTTTGCACGGCAATACAATGTCATGCAGGCATCGCTCCTTGGTGGGTTCAATGGCAAACCCTCCCCACCCCTCTCCAGATTGTAATCCAGAGGAAGATATCTGTTCTGAGGCATATTCAGATGCCGCTGACCACTCCTATTTACCCCCCAAGGTGTTTGCTCTACCTTGGCATGATGATGTTAGTCATATCATGCATATGTTGCCTTGCAGTGCCTACTTTTGACATCATATATTTCATCTTCTTAGTTTAGACATGTTCTGTAATGCCACCTCTTTAGTTTCTATATCATATATGGGAATTATGCAGTCTCATGTCTTTTAGCCAGCCATAATATATGTGAAATGTGCAATGCCATCCTGTTTAACCAGACATCATATATTTGAATGATATCTTGCCCATCCTTTTCTTCATTACGTTTCCATTTGTCGACAATGTTTGTACATTAAACTACTCTTCCTGTGAATCAGCCATTTGGGTGGGAGATGGAAAAATCTGGAGTGAAAACAAGGCCTTCAAAGCAGACAATGCTACCTGTCGAAGCAGATCTCTTGTTGGGTCCCGATAGCTCCTTAAAGATGGATTCAGAGACAGATGACCAGTCCTATTCCCCCACTGAGGTGTATTCTCTAACTTGGCATGGTTATACTGCTCATATCATGCATATGGTGTCTTGCAATAGTTTAGACATCATATACACAATATTCAACACCATGTTCTTAGTTCAGACATCATATCAAATGCCCTCTCTTTAGCATATAAATCACATATGTGAATTAAATGATGCGATCCTGATTACTTAGATAACATGTAGGTGAATTATGTCATGTGATCCTGTTTAGTTATTCATCATATCTTTGAATTATGTTATGCTATGCTATCCAGTTTAGATAGACATCATATATGTGAAATTATGTCATGCTATCCGTTTTAGTTAAACAATATACATGTCAACTATTTCATGCCTTCTTTTTTCCACACTATCTATTGCATCTGTCTCTCATACAATGTCTGTACATTCAACTATGTTTCCTGTTTATCAGCCATTTGAATTGGAGCGGGTGATGCCAGTATCTAGCGGAATAAAAACACGGTCTTCAAATAAAACAGTGCTACCTCTTGGTGGAGATAGCACCCCGGTTGTACATGCACAAGAACCAGCCCTACCACACATAACCCAAACTCTCGCAGATTGTACCCCTACTGCGATGGACAGAGAACCAGCTTCACCTAATTTAACCCAAACCCCAGCCAATAGTAACCTAGTTCCTGTTGACACAGCACCATCTCCACCACAGAGCTCCCAAACAACAGCAGTTAGTAAGGCAGCTCCAGTGCCCAATGGGCCAGTACTATCACGGCGAACCCCAACTCCACCAGTTAGTACGCATATTCCTGTGGAGGAAGCACAACCAGCCAGTCGTAGTTTAGCATCTATCGCATTTGACGTTGTTAAATCGTATGTGCGTATCTTCACATCTTGGAAATATTATACTGAAGATGAAGGAAAATGCCAGTTGCAGGTGTTTGTCCAGGAGTTATGTGTAAGTAATGTTATTCATGACAATTACTTTGCTTCGTCCCATACATCCTACCTCCATAATGGTTATAATACAGCAAATTTTCCCATTTTTCTCTATAGAGAAGGACCGATTTGGAAACTCAGGATGAGGTAACCTGTGCTAATACCTCTGCTATCTTCAAGAATGCTTGGTGGCAATATCGGAATTACCTGAAGAAAACATACTTCACCGGCAAAGAAACTCATCAAATTCCCTTACGTTCTCCTGAGACACATTTACTGGACGATGATTGGGAACGCCTTGTTCTGTACTCGTCCTGAACCAAGAATGTGGTAAGGTCTATGAGCTCATTTTCTATTTTTAAGTATTTTATTCTTGCGTCTTACTGTACTCTGTTCATGTAGAACAAGTGCCTAAACCTGAAGAACAACTGTTCAAAAAAGCGCTAGGCGTTAATTGTGCATTTTGCCACCGCCTTGCGCTTTACTGACCAAAACGCATGCTTATGCGCAGTTATGCACAGATTATGCATAGTTATGCGCAATGCGTTTTGCCAACGCCTAGAGCCTAGGCGCGCTTAAGCGCTCACTTGGGCGCGCCTTTTTTAGCTATGATTGCTTTGCTCTTGTATCACTGTATTTACTGATATGAACTTAATTTTAAATTGAAGGATCCAATCGAAACTCCAATGGCACAGCAGGTATGTTCACGCATGTTTCTTTAACAGGTTTGCTCTTATCAATAGCTCTGTTGATTTCAATTTCAATTGTGTATACAGTTGAATTTCATATCATGCACATTACTAGCATCACAACAGAGCCAATAGTGTTGTTGTACATGTAGACCCGTGGTACCCATCTGAAATCTTGTTGTGTCCTGTAGTTTCCCACGCTTTGTATTCTTTCGCTGCTGCTTTGTCTTGAACTGATATGATTTGAACCATGTCTCTATTTTGATTTGGCAATACAATGCAGTGACCATAGGACATAGATATATGTTTGTTTGATGCTTTTATTATGTACTAGTACTTGGCAATAGAAGACTTGGTAGTTTAATCCTGTCCACCTTACTAGTGAACTGGTTCACCGAAATGAGTTTCATATACTAGTACATGCTAAACTTGTTATGTGTCTGCTTGTTTCTTCTTTTAGAATGCTGACAGAATATTGGGGAAGAGTGCCTTATTAAGCAATGGTAAAGGAAGTAATGCAGATAAGGTTCAGAATAGTGACACATCCTTGTTGGTCTCCAACAAAGCTGATAAAACAGCTAAGGAAGACTATCTTGAAGACAGCGAGACAACCCCAAAGTCCCGTCTTGGTTTAGTGTTCAAGTTACTGGCCACTACTGCATGCACAAGCTATTCAAACTCACTGTCCGGATCAGTTCGGTTTCTTGAGTCTCAACTACAAGCTGAAAGACATCGATCAGCTGTGCTGCGACAAGAAGCGGAAGGACCGAGGAAGTCCCTGGAGCATTCAAACGCATACTTTCTGGTGCAACAGCAAGCGTTGGAGGATTTTAGCGCCAAACAAGACAAAGCTAACCAGCTTGCTAAGCTTATTGCCTGCATGGTGGATACCCAGGATAACGTTTCTTGAGCTCTTCTGAAGTTGTTTCAGTTATGCTCTTGTTTTGCTGCCACATTTATTTGCACCGGTGGCCAATTTTGACGGCCAAGTGTATGTAATATGCTGCTTTGTTCCCTATATTTGCACTGGTGGCGAACTTTGATGCCCAGTGGATGTAATATGTGTAATAGCGGTAATAGGCTAGCCTTAATTGCTTTCTTATTTATTTCCTTATTGTCTTGTTTAGTTGTTTGCTTGTAGTCACTGCAGTTCTTTTTCTGTGTTTTTCTAGTGGCCACAATAGCCTATTTTTTGTAACTAGGCCAAAATAATCATGGCAACACACGGACTATTTTAACCATGGGCCTCCTGCAGGCCGTATGATCCATGGTCCATCGTTCGGCCGTAGGACCATTGGCCTTCTATACGGGCCGTAGGATCCATCGGCCTTCTATATGGGACTTAGGGATCAATGGGCCTTCTACGGGCCGTAGGGTCCATGGGCCTTCTACGGGCCGTACCATCCATGGGCCTCATACGGGCCGTAGGATCCATGGGCCTTCTACGGGGCGTATCATCATTTCGCTAATCATGGGTCGTACTATTCGTGGACCATAACGGGCCGTTAATAGGCCGTATTTGATAACTCTATGAAAACAGCCCAATGGGTTTTTTTTGACATGAAAACGGCCCAACGTATTAACGGTCCGCAAACGGGCCGACTGTAACGACGGGCTGAATTTGGCCCACAAGCAGAAAATGACAGTAACGGGCCGTATGTAACCGAATGCTGCAAATGAGCCCAAGAATCAATGGGCCCTGAGAAGGCCGAAAGATAACTTGGGCTAGAAATGGCCCAATGGAATAACGGGCCGTTAATGGGTATAAAGTGATACACTGTTTATTACGGGCCAGTTTCACAACGGGCCGTTAATGGGCCAAGATTTACAAAGGTCCTCATATGGGCCGAAAGAAGTCATGGGCCACACATGGGCCGGAAGTTAAAACGGGCTGAATCATATTGGACGGCCCAAATGACGCTACTGGGCCTACTTCGGATAGAGCGTAACGGGCCCTCAGTTAGCGGGCTGTAAATGGGCTATATGCGAACAGGCCGTTAACAAGCTTTCCGTGGGCCAGCCCACCTTTTGACCAAGTCAAACGGGCCGGCCTTTTCACAGGAATGGGCCTCTGTTGGGTCGTACCACGTGTCGACGTATCATAGGCGCCTTCTGTCCAATGAGTGGATGACATCTGTCCCAACGGTGAGCCGACACGTGTTTCCTCCAGCCAATGATGATTTTACACGTGGAAAATCCCCATTGGTTGGGGCTGTTAACGGGTTATCGGATCCAAAACCCGACCCGATAGCTTAACGGCATTCCATTACGGTGGATGCCACATGTCAGTCACCCTTGACGAAAGTAGTTCTGTGACATGCGATTTATCGTCATGGAAGTGGACACTTCCGTGATGATAATTTTGGTAATGTCATGGAACACTTCTACGACAGCACAGGTATGACTATCTTGATTCTGTCATCAATTTGCCATGGATGCACATGCATGACAAAAAACACGACCTGCTGTGACAAACACATATCATCATGAAAGTGTATTTTTTTTGTAGTGCATCCTCATATCTCAAAACAATTATCAAGCATCAAATTGATCATAGCATCCAATTAACTTGGATGCCCATCATATTAGGACCAATTTTATAACCATAGAAAGTACCATGCTGTTCTAAAAGACTCTCGAAATAATATAAGTGACGCATGAGAGATCAATAATTTCTACAAAATAAAACCATTGTCATGCTCTAAAAGATATAAGTGAAGCACTAGAGCGAAATTGTCTAGCTCAAAAGATATAAGTGAAGCACATAGAGTATTCTAATAAATTCCGAATCATGTTGTGTCTCTCTCAAAAGGTGTGTACAGAAAGGATGATTGTGGTAAACTAAAAAGCAAAGACTAATATCATACAAGACGCTCCAAGCAAAACACATATCATGTGGTGAATAAAAATATAGCTCCAAGTAAAGTTACCGATAAACAAAGATGAAAGAGGGGATGCCTTCCGGGGCATCCCCAAGCTTAGGCTTTTGATTGTACTTGAATTATCTTGGGGTGCCATGTTCATCCCCAAGCTTAGGCTCTTGCCACTCCTTATTCCATAGTCCATCAAATCTTTACCCAAAACTTGAAAACTTCACAACACAAAACTCAACAGGAAATCTCACAAGCTCCGATAGTGCAAGAAACAAAAACCACCACTTAAGGTACTGTAATGAACTCATTATTTATTTATATTTGTGGTAAACCTACTGTATTCCAACTTCTCTATGGTTCATACCCCCCGATACTAGCCATAGATTCATTACAATAAGCAAACAACACACGAAAAACAGAATCTGTCAAAAACAGAACAGTGTGTAGCAATCTGTAACTTTCGAATACTTCTGGAACTCTAAAACTCATACCAAAATAGTAAGTCCTAGGCAATTTGTCTACTGATCTACGGAAAAAGGAATAAACTAAAAAGCACGTTTCTGTGATTTATTAAAATTATTCTCATGCGCGCAAAAGTTTCTGTTTTTCAGCAAGATCAAATTAACTATCACCATAGGTTATCCTATAGGTTCTGCTTGGCACCAACACTAACTAAAACATAAAACCACATCTAAACAGAGGCTAGATGAATTATTTACTACTAAATAGAAGAAAAAAGGAATGAAGATAAAATAAAATTGGGTTGCCTCCCAACAAGCGGTATCGTTTAACGCCCCTAGCTAGGCATAAAAGCGAGAATAGATCTAAGTATTGCCATCTTTAGTATTCAATTCATAAGTGGCTCACATAATAGATTCATAAGGTAATTTGATTTTCTTTCTAGAAAAGTGTTCCATGCCTTTCCTTAATGGAAGTTGGAATCTAATATTTCCTACCTTCATATCAATAATTGCACCAATCATTCTAAGGAAAGGTCTACCAAGAATAATAGGACATGAAAGATTGCAATCTATATCAAGAACGATAAAACCTATGGGCACATAATTACTATTTTCAACAATAAGAACATCATTAATCCTTCCCATAGGTTTCTTAATGGTGGAATCCGCAAGGTGCAAGTTTAAAGAGCAATCATCAAATTCACGGAAACCTAGCACATCACATAAAGTTTTTGGAATCGTGGAAACACTAGCACCCAAATCACACAAAGCATAGCATTCATGATCTTTAATTTTAATTTTAATAGTAGGTCCCCACTCATCATAAAGTTTTCTAGGGATAGAAACTTCTGATTCAAGTTTTTCTTCATAAGATTGCATCAAAGCATCAACGATATGTTTGGTAAAAGCTTTATTTTGACTAGAAGCATGAGGAGAATTCAACAAGGATTGCAACAAGGAAATACAATCTATTAAAGAACAATTATCATAATTAAATTCCTTGTAATCCAAAATAGTGGGTTCATTGCTATGTAAAGTTTTGACCTCTCCAATCCCACTTTTACCAAATTTAGCATCAAGATCTAAAAACTCCGAATCATTGGGATGCCTTTTAACTAAATTGACTCATCTCCAGTCCCATCATTATCAAGATTCATATTGCAAAACAAAGATTTAATAGGGGACACATCAATCACTTTTAGATCTTCATCATTATTTTCATGGAAACTAGAAGAACACGCTTTTACAAAGCAATCTTTCTTAGCACGCATCCTAGTGGTTCTTTCTTTGCACTCATCAATGGAAATTCTCATGGCTTTGAGAGACTCATTGATATCATGCTTAGGTGGAATAGATCTCAGTTTCAAAGAATCAACATCAAGAGAAATTATATCCATGTTCCTAGCCAATTCATCAACTTTGAGCAATTTTTCCTCAAGCAAAGCATTGAAATTCTTTTGGGAAATCATAAATTCTTAAAAACTAATCTCAAAATTAGAGGGCATCTTATTAAAATTTCCATAAGATTTGTTGTAGGAATTACCATAATTATTAGAGGAATTACTTGGAAACGGCCTAGGATTAAAGTTTCTTGTATAGGTATTGTTACCAAAATTATTCCTACCAACAAAATTCACATCCATAGATTCATTATGATTATCAATCAAAGTATACAAAGTCATATCATTAGGATCAATAGGAGCACTCTTATTAGCAAACAATATCATAAGTTCATCCATCTTTCCACTCAAAACATTAATCTCTTCTATCGCATGAACTTCTTTACTGGTAGATCTTTCAGTGTGCCATTGAGAATAATTAACCATAATATTATCTAGGAGTTTAGTAGCTTCTCCTAAAGTGATTTCCATAAAAGTGCCTGCCGCGGCCGAATCTAAAAGATTTCAAGAAGCAAAATTCAATCCAGCATAAATTTTTTGTATGTTCATCCATAAATTTAAACCATGTGTAGGGCAATTGCGAATCATTATTTTCATTCTCTCCCAAGATTGTGCAACATGCTCATGATGTAGTTGCTTAAAATTCATAATATCATTTCTAAGAGAGATGATCTTAGCGGGAGGAAAATACTTAGAGATAAAAGAATCTTTGCACTTATTCCACGAATCAATACTATTTTTAGGCAAAGACGAAACCCAAGTTTTAGCATGATCTCTAAGTGAAAACAGAAATAACTTCAATTTAACAATATCATTATCCATGTCTTTCTTCTTTTGCATATCACACAAATCAACAAAGTTGCGTAGATGAGTAGCGGCATATTCACTAGGAAGGCCGGAGAATTGATCTTTCATAACAAGATTCAACAAAGCAGCATTGATTTCACACGATTCAGCATCATTAAGAGGAGCAATCGGACTGCTAAGGAAATCATTATTATTGGTATTGGAAAAGTCACACAATTTAGTATTATCTTGAGCCATTGTGACAAGCAATCCAACAAACAAGCACACAAGAGGCAAGTGAAAAAGAGGCAAACGGAAAAGAGAGGGCAAATAAAACGGCAAGGGTGAAGTGGGGAGAGGAAAATGAGAAGCAAATGGCAAATAATGTAATGTGAGGGAGATGAGTTTGTGATGGATACTTGGTATGTCTTGACTTGAGCGAAGACCTCCCTGGCAACGGCGCCAGAAATCCTTCTTGCTACCTCTTAAGCACTGCGTTGGTTTTTCCCTTGAAGAGGAAAGGGTGATGCAACAAAGTAGCGTAAGTATTTCCCTCAGTTTTAAGAACCAAGGTATCAATCCAGTAGGAGGCTCCACGCAAGTCCCTCTACCTACACAAACAAACAAGAACCTCGCAACCAACATGATAAAGGGGTTGTCAATCCCTTCACGACCACTTGCAAAAGTGAGATCTGATAGAGATAACAAGATAAGATAAACATTTTTGGTATTTTTATGATATAGATTGGAAAGTAAAGATTGCAAAATAAAGTAGATTGGAAACTTATATGATGGAAGATAGACCCGGGGGCCATAGGTTTCACTAGTGGCTCTCTCAAGATAGCATAAGTATTATGGTGGGTGAACAAATTACTATCTAGCAATTGATAGAAAAGTGCATAGTTATGAGAATATCTAGGCATGATCATGTATATAGGCATCACGTCCGCGACAAGTAGACCGAAACGATTCTGCATCTACTACTATTACTCCACACATCGACCGCTATCCAGCATGCATCTAGGGTATTAAATTCATAAGAACAGAGTAACGCATTAGGCAAGATGACATGATGTAGAGGGATAAACTCAAACAATATGATATAAACCCCATCTTTTTATCCTTGATGGAAACAATACAATACGTGCCTTGCTGCCCCTGTTGTCACTGGGAAAGGACACCGCAAGATTGAACCCAAAGCTAAGCACTTCTCCCATTGCAAGAAAGATCAATATAGTAGGCCAAACCAAACTGATAATTTGAAGAGACTTGCAAAGGTAACCAATCATACATAAAAGAATTCAGAGGAGATTCGAATATTTCTCATAGATAAACTTGATCATAAACCCACAATTCATTGGATCTCGACAAACACACCGCAAAAAGAGTTACGTCGAATAGATCTCCAAGAAGATCGATGAGAACTTTGTATTGAGATTCAAAGAGAGAGAAGAAGCCATCTAGCTAATAAGTATGGACCCGAAGGTCTGTGGTGAACTACTCACAACTCATAGGAGAGGCCTTGGAGATGATGTAGAGGCCCTCCGTGATTGATTCCCCCTTCGGCGAAGCGGTGGAAAAGGCTCCAAGATGGGATCTCACGGGTACAGAAGGTTGAGGCTGTGGAAATAGGGTTTCGTCGTGCTCCTGGATGTTTTCGGGGTACGTAGATATATATAGGAGGACGAAGTTGGTCGGTGGAGCCATGAGGGGCCCACGAGGGTGGGGGCGCGCCCATCCCCCTAGGGTACGCCCTCCTGCCTCGTGGCCGCCTTGGCTGCTTCTTGACTCCACTCCAAGTCTCCTGAATTGCGTTTGTTCCAAAAAGATCGCTCCCAAAGGTTTCATTCTGTTTGGACTCCATTTGATATTCCTTTTCTTCGAAACACTGAAATAGGCAAAAAAACAACAATTTGGGCTGGACCTCCGGTTAGTAGGTTAGTCCCAAAAATGATATATAAGTGTAAAGTAAAGCCCATAAACATCCAAAACGGGTAATATAATAGCATGGAACAATCAAAAATTATAGATACGTTGGAGACGTATCAAGACGCAATCCTCATCTGCCTCCCGCGTGATTAGCTTGAGAGTTTCGTCCATGCATCCCTTGTCTGCAAACTGTGGCGCCGCCTCTTCTCCGACAATGGCTTCCTCAACCGCTATCGAGCCTTCCATAATATGCCACCTTTGCTTGGCCTTCTCCACAGTTGGTTCTGCAATCACCACTTCATCCCCATCACAAAATTTATCCCCCGTGGTCATTGTAAACACAATAATGTGGCCGACTACCGCCACCGCCATGTCCTATTTTCAGATTGGGCCATCTGGTTCCCCATGGCGGGCAACACTAGGGAGCTGCCGGCACCACAGGGAGGCGATAGTTGGAATACTTATGAATGTGCAGTTGTGCTTTGTGCCGTTGATGGTGACGACCATGGTGCTTTCTAGTCGGGCCCATTTTTTGTGGTTTCCATCATCCTTGGCGAGGAGAAGGTGGCAACGACAATTGTCCATTCGTCAGAGACGAGTACTCGGAGAGCCCCGGCACCCTTGACCTAGATTTATTGAGAGTGATATTAGTATCTCTTGGATGCCCGTTGTGCTCTCCGTAGGAGCGCTAAATTTTATCTTTATGCACGATGCTCGTCTTGGTGTACTTAAGTATGACATGGGAACATCTGGCCTATCAGAGATTGAGCCGCTATTTGTGATCCTGATCACCCGATTTTACTCTCATGCCCTGATTGCGCCAGAGGATGGCCAGCTGGGGATTGCAACGCTCAATGGATTCAATCTCTTCGTGTACTGGAGGGCGGTTTGTCACGACTAGGTTGCAACATGGATAGAATTTGAAGTCATTGACCTAAAGAAGCATCTCCTTGTAGGCGATCACATGATCCCACATATTGAGTTGGTTGGCTCTGTTGAAAGAACGGCTATCATCTTTGCATCCATAAATCTTGGAACCTACATGATTGATCTCAAGACACTTAGGTCGAAGAAAGTTCACGAGCAATCTTTGGCTTTTCGACCATCCATGGGCTCTATTACCCTATTTTAGCTTCTACTGTCCACTAGGTAATTAATTCGTTTACCTCTATGTTGTCTATTGTAGTACTACTAGTTATTATTTGTATGAAGGTGTTAATAGTTAGTAATGATATATTTTTTATCAGTGGGACAATTCAAGAACGTGAGTGCTTTAGGATAAAGTAAAATGGGAAGCATCAATGAGGAATAAGGAGAGAGTGAATCCGGAAGCAGCAACAAGGAATCAAGATAAAGTGATGCTAGCAGCAGCGACGAGGAAATGAGAAAACTGATGCAGGAAGCACCGATGATGAAGCAGAGGAAGCCGAAGCTAGAAACATCAATGATGAAGCATAGAACTTGAGTGAGGGCTTGAAGCAAGGTCATTCTGTCTACCATTTTTATATTGATTCTCGTTCAAAGCCCTACCAGTCAGTAACTAACCTCTACTTAAATACCTGGCAAGATAGTTCTGCACAAGATATTTTATTGCGCTCAACATCATTGTAGGAGCTTCAGATTGGTGTTTATGAAAGAATTGTGAGGGCATCGACATCGATACCCCACTACTTACACAACAGAAGCTCAGTGTTGATGCCTACTCAGACCTCAGTGTGTCCATCTCAGAGCCAATGGTAGATATGTTCTCGTATTGGTTTTCATACAAAAAGTTGAATCTTATGTTTGGCTTTTGGTCACATTACAGACCCTGATGGTAGAGACGATATACGACTACAAATAGAAAGATGAGGGGCTGAGAAAGGATGGGAAAGATGCATGTTCGCAGCACCCTAATGTTCATGACCTATGTTTGCGAATAGTTGGCAGGTATGTCTCCTCTTCAACCTATATTTTCATGTGTTTTCCTATTTTTCATTAACTGGATCTTTTTTATTTCCTAAATAAAGTTTTATTAGTTGGATGCTATCTGGGATATGTTCTTTTGGTGGCTAGATTGTTCTATCTTTTGTGCTTGACTTTTGACTAAAAAAGTGATGTGGACGAGGGATAGAGCATGATACTTTTCATGTGAAGCACGTGAAGGAGTTCATTGATGCATGTGTGTGTGAGAGAGTGTGTGGGTGGATCAGTGGAGTGTGGTGTTGTGTTGTGTAACTAATGTTTTAGGATTGATAGAGTGGAGTGTGATACATATAAAAAGAGATAAGGGAGCATGCATAATGCTTGTTAATATGCATGTCTGTGCAAGAGAGAGTAAGAGCATCTCCAATAGGTGCCCTCTTTTTGGGCACCAAAATGTGCTTGGATCTAAATTTGCAACACTTAAAAGTTCTTTTTGGGCATAAAAAACATCCAACTCCAATAGGTGCCCTAAAATAGAGCACATTTTAAGATGCAAACAATGTTCTGTAAAGCACATTACATAGATCATTTTAAACATTTAAACATCAAAACATCTCAACCATTTAAACCCTAAACAGAAAGCTCATCTTACAACTTGACCACTGTAGATAAAAAAAGAACACATACTACATGTAGTCTTCCTCGCAAGTAACCACCACATATACTTCATTCATCATGTCTTTCTTTTGCTTAGATGCAAGTGCAATATACATGCGATTCAGAAAAAAATTAGAACATCTTATAAACCATACATATAGTGACAGATCCCTGACTACTTTGAATTGTTTGTGTCCTATCACACCAATGAATCCCCTAATTAGCCAACTTAAAATGTCAAAAAATGGGGCTTCCATGACTCTTTCCTTGGCATCATTAATGCATAGTTGCACGAGCTTGATTTGATACGAGAGACAATGCTTGTGCATTCCATCGAAGCAAATTTGACATGTTTCTTGCATACTACGTGTCAAAGTTACACTATAGCAATTTAGAGAAAATATTTATAATGATATTTATAAAGTAAGCGACAAACCGTGGATAAGAAACGTTTCCGAATGTGGTAAGTACATTTTCTTGCGAATGCAGGATAATTCTCATGAATGGTAGCTGGAGAAGATCATACAACTACCTTGGCAGTATCATGACTATTCCAATTTCATAGTAGGTGCAGCTGAGGGATTGTAGTTCTTCCAAGGCACTCCGCTTGACATTGAGTTTGTGAATGTTGATAGTTACTAAATAGATGAACAAACTTATGAAATTGCCAAGGTCTATACAAAGATGGTAAATTTCTTTGATCGTAGATGCGTCATCCCCAACTTTAGCTTCCCACGCACGTTATCAGAACAAACTGGTTGATCAATTGGTAAGTGTAATCATATTATTTTTTGTTCTCATTGCTTGCAATTTGCTTGTTCTACTCACATGGTTATATGTAGACTTGGATTTTGTGCTATTGGGCTTGATTGCCTTGTCAAACTAGCTAGGTGAGGCAACCAATTCATGGTTTAGTTTTCCACGTATGTTTAACAATTATATATTAGGAGGGCCTCCATCTATGAAATAAAAAGATTACATACTACTTTGGAAATATAATATTTTTTGTTCTATATCATAGGAGACAAAATGGCTTTCATGCTTGCATTTTCATATGGTACATCTTTAGTCATACTTTGAACTTATACAAGAATGTTGCATAACCTACTCTTTATGAGCTTCCTTATTTACCATGTCTTGTTTCCACAAAAAGATAGGGTCACTTGTTATGGTCT
>NC_041393.1:757565100-757634117 GCF_002162155.2 Triticum dicoccoides | reverse complement strand
GGCACAAATAAGCAGCTTCTCTTCCGTTATTCTTAAGTTATATTTTAGTAACAAAATTTAGTGTTAGTATCAAATGGGAAAGAAAATATTTCTCTTGGCCAAATAGGGAAGTAGATTTTAAGAAAGGGTCAACTAAATCATTTTCTCAAAAGGAAATGGTTTCATAGATCCCCCTCTTCTAATCACTAGTTGCAACACCCCTGAGTAACCAGGAAGAATGCAACCGTAATGAGGATGTGGGACAACCTGGATTCCACCAAACGCAGGAGGCATTCGGGAAAATGGGGACCACTAACCAACTTGCAACAGCCCTGAGTAACCCAATTTACTATATTTCTTCTTATAACTTTTGGGCATCATGTTCATCTCATAAGCATAGCATCGGCATCATGTTGCCTTTGTACCAGATTATCTAGGTGTTTTTGTAAATCACTAGCTTATAATTTCAGTGTTCTTCTAGAAATGGGGAATAAGAAAACCGCGGAAGTTCTGGTACTCAAGCCCTCGCCTTTAACCTGACTGTTGCACACTATCGTGGTATCTCATTCTGAAGTCCTATGTACTATTCCAATATTATACACCTCTCATATCAACGACTCATAGTTCTACCTCTTTTTGTGTGATAAAGGGTTTATTTTATAAACAGGTTCCAAACAAGGTCCAAAGGACTCAGATGTTTAGATGCGGTCTTGTATAGTATATCAAGGACCCACTTCAAAATTTGTCCCATTTCGGGTTTTTTCATACTTGAATGTTCAGATATAAGGTGATAACAGCCGGTTAAAAACGGAAGCGAAATTCTGAAATAAAATTTTCATTGGCCTTTTCCCTCTATACTAAACTTCCAGGTAGCTACCTAGCCCATTTAAACCAGTCTAGCCTAGCCCAACACAACCCCCAAACCCTACTTATAAGGCAAGAGGCCCCCTACATTATTTGGTCGGACCCCCTACCAATTAGGGTTCTCTATCCCTACCCATCATCCCCACCAAGCTCTCTCTCTCTCTCTATCTCTCTCTCTCTCTCTCTCTCTCTCTCTCTCTCTCTCTCTCTTTCCAATCCTAATCACATGACTTAAAGCACCGAATGTTTCCCCATCCATTCTTCATAGGCATGGTCTGGGACAAAGTCCTTAATGCAACTTATGGCCCAATGCTACCTTGAAGCCATCTTTGTGAAGCGTCCTCCGTTTGGTCGCACGAATATTTGTGTGTCGTTTGCAAACTTCGATGGTGGTGGTTGTGCCGGACAAGTTCTTTGAAGAGTTACTGGTCACGCTATGTGTCATCGATGTCTCGACCAATGTGGCTTTCGATCCTCGCAACACATTGCCGGGGATAGGTAAAAAACGTGGTAAGTATATTTTTTAATAGAATGGTAGGTACAGAAATTGAACACAGTAAAAAATGGTATGTATGGTATGTACACATAATTAACTCGTTAAAGCCTAAAATGATACGAGGAAAAATAATTATACCTATAGCCTAAAATGTTATGAGGAAAAATAATAATAGCCATCTCAGTCCTTGACGTCCTTCTCACGAGGAGTCTGCTGCCGGAGGCGGCAAAGTGCGACGACATCAACGCAAAGAAGTTCCTGCTCTACTCCACGCAGCTCTCACGGGAGGAGCTCGTCTTCTTCCGGCCCCGGTATTCTATTAGCAAGCCAGTCTGTCGCATGGGACTAGCCATGCCTTCTGCAGCGCCACCTCCATCAAGCTGGACACGTATTTTCTCTGCATCCAGCCCACGGCGCTGCCGGACAGCCAACTCCTCCCTACGCTCGAGAGGTTGTCTCTGTCCGGAAACATTGTCGACATCAACACCTTTCTCAACCATTCTGCACAGCTGCGAGTTCTCAGGGTCACCTTCAATGGGGTCAGGTATGGCATGCTCGAAGAGGTGCTCACCGCAATAGAAGCGGTCGTGATGCTCATACTTACGGTGTCCCTCCTAGGCATTGAACTCGACATTTATAATGGGGGCCAAACTGCCGACGGAGCTCAACTTTTCTCCCTTCTCAGTGTTGCGGCACGGTCTTTCCATAGGAACTCGTTCTTATTAACAACTTCAATGAATAGTTTACTATTGAGCTACCATGCTTTCCTCGCACCACATCGAGCGAGATGTGATTGTGCTCCGTCTACTTCACATAGGTGTTGGAATATGAATTCTTGACTCTTGAGAGGTTGTCTCTCCAACGCTACCACTGCGCCATCCTTGATCTTTCCACCATGGTCGACCACTGCCCATGCCTATGTGTGCCCAAGGTGAACACATATTGTTTTGCAAAAGATGTATTAGTCTGCTGGATGTCATTGTAGGAGCTTGATCTTGGTGTCTATGAAGGCAATGTGAGGGCATCGACATCGAGACTCCACTGCTTACACAATAGAAGCTCGGTGTTGATGCTGACTCGGACCTCAGTGTGTCCATCTTGTTCCCAATTGTGGTGAAGGTCTCTTATTCATTTTCATATAGAAAGTTGACTCTTTTTTTGGCTTTTGGTCACTTCAGACCCTGATGGTAGAGACAATAAAGAAAACAAATAGAAACATGCGGGGCTCAAATGGAAGGGAAAGATGCCTGTTCCCAGTACCCTCATGTTCATGTCCTATGTTTGTGAATATCGGCTCAGGTATGTCTCTTGTTCAATGTATATTTTCATGTGTTTTCCAATTTTTCAGTCACCAGGTTTTTTATTTCGCAAATAAATTTTTATCAGTTGGATGCTATTTAGTATATGTGCTTTTGGTGGCTAGATTGTTCTATCTTTTGCGCTTGACTTTTGACTAGAAAAGAGATGTCGAGCCAGGGATAGAGTATGCTACTTTTCATGTGAAGCACGTGAAGGATTGCATTTGTGCATGTGTGTGTGTGTGTGAGAGAGAGAGAGAGTATGTGGGTGGATCAGTGGAGTGTGTGTGTCATTTGTGTAACTGGTGGTTTGTGAGTGAGAGAGTGGGGTGAGATAGATAGAAAAAAGTGATAAGTGAGCACGCATAATGTGTGTTAATATGCCTGTGTGAGCAAGAGATTGTAAGAGCATATCCAATAGGTGCCATCTTTTTGGGCACCAAAATGTGCACGGAGCAAAATTTGCGGGTCTTAAATGCTTTTTGGGTCATAAAAAACTTCCAACTCCAATAGGTGCCCTAAAATATGGCACATTCAAACATGCAAACAATGTTTTCTAAAGCACATTACATAGATTATTTTAAGCATTTAAACACCTAAATATTGCAAAAATTAAAACCCCAACCATAAAGTTCATCCTACTACTTGATCACCCAAAATAAAAAGGATCACATACTTGACGCACTTTTCCTCGCAAGTAACCACTGCATATACTCCATTCATCGTGTCTCTCTTTTGCTCAGATGCAAGTGCAATATACGTGCGAATCAGAGAAAAGTCCTAACATTGTATATACCATAACAGATACCTAGCTACTTTGAGTTGTTTGTGTCCTATCACATCCCATGAACCCCTAATTAGCCAACTTAAAATATCTGAATATGGGGCTTCCACGATTCTCACCTCGGCACTGGTAATGCATAGTTGCACGAGCTTGATTTGATACTAGATACGACACTAATGGCATGCCACCTACGCGAATTTGACATGTTTCTTGGATACTACGTGTCAAAGTTACACAATAGTCATGTCAAGAAAATATATTCTGATCGTATTTATGGAGTAAGCAACCAACCGCGGATAAGAAACATTTCTAGATGTTGTAAGTACATTTTTTGCGAATGTGGTTAGTATAGATATTTAACATTGCAAAAAATGGTATTGAAACAAAAATAGCTTGATAAGGAAAATGGTAAGTAAACACAAATGAGTGTAGCAAGCCATCTGGAAAACACTTATGTTACAACACAATAAAGTACAAACCACAGTTATGATGTTTAATGAGTACTGTCATGGCTGTCAATTATTTGGATGTGAATAAATGACAACTTATTTTGATACGTACGAATTTATTTCGTTATTTGAATAGTTGGGCTCGCTGATTCTATAAACTAGATGATGCCCCGCGTGTTGCTCCGGGAACCTTGGTAAAACATATGCATAAATAGATGCTAAAAACTAAAACTATTGCCAAAAAAGGCTCTCGGGATTTATTTTGAAAACAATAAAGTGTATGAAGCATGTGAAAAATGTTGTATAAAAAAAGAATCTATTGGACTGAAGTCAAACGTGGTGCCATTTTTAACCACAAATGTGTAACATGACATACACATATTTGCTCCAAGCGTACAATGTACAAATGTATGTAGGTAATGCTACAAAAATGTGCAACATGACCGTCTATGCCCACACAAAAATATGTGGAGCAAATTAACATGCTTGGTTGATGAGGTGGCATGGTTGCATGAATAGATGAGTACACAAATTATAACTTATGACCACATGCATGATTTAATGATGTGACATAGTTGCATGAAGAGAAAAAAAAATGTAGCGGGTTGCAACTATTTAAGAATAGAAGACACCGTGCATATGTTATAATCGAAGCATATAAGATCCCAAACAAATTTAATCTTGACAACTTACACTCTTTGAAATTTTTCGCTTACATTATCAAGCAAATGAGAAAATGAGGAAGACATATATATTGGGTTGGTAAGTTCCACCATTCTCGTGGTATTTTTGGCCCATATGCAAACACATATAGCCTTCATTAGCCTTCAGAAACAAAACAACCGCAACAAGGACATGGGACATCCTGGATTCCACCAAACGCAAGAGGCATTCGGGAAAATCAGGACCACCAACCAACCTGCAATTGCCCCGAGTAACCATATTTACTATATTGCTTATTATAACTATTTGTGCATCATGTGCATATTATAGCATAGCATCAGCAGCATGTTGCCTTCGTACCGAATTATCTAGGTGTTTTAGTAAACCACTAGCTTATTATTTCAGTGTTCTTTTGGGGAATAAGCAAACCACTGATCCTTCTGGTTCTAAAGCCCTCGCCTTTGACATGACACTTGCACATTATCATGGTATATCATTGTGAAGTCATATGTACTGTGTCACAATTATACACCTATCAACGACTCACAGTTCTAGCTCTTTTTCTTCTATAAGGGATTTACTTTATAAACGGGTTCATAACGAGGTCCAAAGGACTTAGATTTTTACTTGCGGTCTTGTATAGTATATTGAGGACCACTTAAAAATTTGTCCAATTTCGGGTTTGTTCCATACTAAAATGATCAGATATAAGGTGATAATAGCTGGTTAATTAATGAAGCAAATTTCTGGCATAAAACTTTCAAGGGCCTTTTCCGTCTCTTCTAATCTGCCAAAAAGCCACCTAGCCCATTTAAACCACTCTAGCATAGCCCAACATAACCCCCAAGCCCTGCCTATATAAGGATAGAGGTCCCAAACATTATTTGGACAGACACCCCTACCAATTAGGCTTCTCTAACCCTAGCCGTCATTCCCACCAAGCGCTCTCTCTCTCTCTCTCTCTCTCTCTCTCTCTCTCTCTCTCTCTCTCTTTCTCTCTCCTCTCTCTCTCTATCTATCTATCTATCTCTAATCCTAGTCACATGACTTTAAGCACCAAATGTTTCCCCCATCCATTCTTAGTAGGCATGGTCCAGGACATCAAATTGTGGCACAACTCTCGAGTCCTTAACAGAGCTAATGGCCTACTGCTACCTTGAAGCGATCTTTGTGGTGCGTCCTCCATTTGTGTCACAATAATATTTGGGTGTCTTGCCAAAAACTCAAAAAAAAATCAAGTTTTTGGTGCAAAATAGATGGCGGTGGTTGTGCCGGACAAGTCCTCTGAAGAGTTCCACATCAAGCCATGGGTCCTTGATGTCTCGATCAATATGGCTTTCGATCCTTGCAACACTTTGTTGGGGATAGGTAAAAATGTGGTAAGAACATTTTTTTTAATAAAAGGGTAGTTACAGAAATTTAACACAGTAAAAAATGGTATGCACACATAATAATCTCGTAAAATCCTAAAATGATATGAGGAAAAATAATAATACCTATAGCCTAAATGTTATGAGAAAAATAATAATAGCCATCTCAGTCCTCGACATCCTTCTCGTGAGGAGGGTGCTGCCGGATGAGGCAAAGTGTGACGACATCAACGCCAAGAAGTTCCTGCTCTACTCCATGCAGCTCCCGCGGGAAGAGCTCATCTCCATCCTCCCGCGATCTTCTATAAGCAAGTTAGGCCGTCGCATGGGACTCGCCATGCCTTCCTTCTGTCGTGCCACCTCCATCAGGATGCACAAGAATTTTCTCGGCATCCATCCACCGAACAGCCAGCTCTCCCTGCACTCGAGAGGTTGTCTCTCTCCGGAAACATTGTCGACATAAGTGCCTTTCTCAACCACTTTCCTCGCCAGCGTTTGCTGAGGATCACCTTTCGCGGGGTCAGGTCTGGCTTCCTCGAAGAGGTGCTCACCGCACTAGAAGCGGCTGTGGTGCAAGTACTTATAGTGTCCCTCCTAGGCATTGAACTCAACATTTATAATTGGGGCCCAACTACGGAAGGAGCTCAATTTTTCTCCCTTCTCAGCGTTGCGGCACAGTCTTTCCACATGTGCTCGTTCTTATTAACTCCTTCAATAAATAGTTTACTGTTGAGCTGCCATGCTTTCCTCGCACCTCGTTAATCGACATGTATGTTCCGTCTACTTCACACAGGTGTCGGAAGATGAATTCTTGGCCATTGAGAGGTTGTCCCTCCAGCGCTTCCACTGCACCATCCTCGATCTTGCCACCATGGTCGACCGCTGCCTATGCCTACGTGTGCTCAAGGTGAACACGGATAGCTCTGCACAAGATGTTTTAGTCCGCTCAACATCGCTGTAGGCGCTTGATCTTGGTATCTATGAAGGCAATGTGTGGGCATCGACATCAAGACTCCACTGCTTATGCAATAGAAGCTCGGTGTTGATGCCGACTCGGACCTTAGTGTGTCCATCTGGGCGCCAATTGTGGATAAGGTATCGTATTCATTTTCATATAAAAGTTGGCCCTTATGTTTGGCTTTTGGTCACTTCAGACCCTGATGGTAGGGATGATAGAGAACACAAATAGAAAGATGAGGGGCTAAAAAACGAAGGGAAAGATGCATGTTCGCAGCACCCTCATGTTCATGTCCTATGTTCGTGAATATCTGCTCAAGTATGTTTCTTGTTCAACCTATATTTTCATGTATTTTCCCATTTTTCAGTTATTGGATGTTTTATTTGTCAAATAATGTTTTATCAGTTGGATTATATTTAGGATATGTACTTTTGGTGGCTAGATTGTTCTATCTTTTGTGCTTGACTTTTGATTAGAAAAGAGATGTGGAGTAAGGGATAGAGCATGACACTTTTCATGTGAAGCACGCAAAGGAGTGCGATTGTGCATGTGTGTAGTATGTGGGTGGATTAATGGAGTGTGTGTGTTGTGTTGGTAACTTGTGGTTTGCGAGTGAGACAGGGGGGTGACATAGATAGCAAAAAGGGATAAGTGAGCATGCATAATGTGTGTTAATATGCCTGTGTGTGCAAGAAAGAGTAAGAGCATTTCCAATAGGTGCCCTCTTTTTGGGCACCAAAATGCGCTTGGATCAAAATTTGGGACACCTCAATGTTTTTTAGGACATAAAAAACATCCAACTCCAATAAATGCCCTAAAGTAGGGCACATACGAACATGCAAACATTGTTTCTAGAGCACATTACGTAGATAATTTTAATCATTTAAACACCAAAACATTGCAAAAATTTGAACCCTAAACATAAAGTTCATCCTACTACTGGATCACCCTAAATAAAAAAAGATTGCATACTTCACATAGTCTTCCACGCAAGTAACCACCGCATATACTTCATTCATCATGTCTCTATTTTTCCCAGATGCAAGTGCGATATACATGTGATTCGCAAAAAAGATAGAACATCGTAGACATGGTCCAGGACATCAATTGTGGCACAACTCTCGAATGCTTAGCGCAGCTTATGGCCCATTGCTACCTTGAAGCCATCTTTGTGAAGCGTCCTCTGTATGTGTAGCGAATATTTGTGTTGGGGAACGTAGCAGAAATTCAAAATTTTCCTACGCGTCACCAAGATCTATCTATGAAGAAACCAGCAATGAGGGGAAGGAGAGTGCATCTACATACCCTTGTAGATCGCTAAGCGGAAGCGTTCAAGTGAACGGGGTTGATGGAGTCGTACTCGTCGTAATCCAAATCACCGATGACCAAGTGCCGAACGGACGGCACCTCCGCGTTCAACACACGTACAGCCCGGTGACGTCTCCCACGCCTTGATCCAGCAAGGAGAGAGGGAGAGGTTGAGGAAGACTCCATCCAACAGCAGCACAACGGCGTGGTGGTGGTGGAGGAGCGTGGCAATCCAGCAGGGCTTCGCCAAGCACCACGGGAGAGGAGGAGTAGGGAGAGAGGTAGGGCTGCACCAAGAGGAGAAATTCTCATGTGTTTAGCAGCCCCAAACCTCAACTATATATAGGGGGGAAGGGGGCTGCGCCCCCTTTAGGGTTTCCCACCCCAAGGGGTGCGGCCAAGGGGGGAGGAGTGCCTCCCAAGTCAAGTGGAGGCCTCCCCTCTAGGGTTTTACCCTTCCCATGCGCATGGGCCTTGGGGGGGCTGGTTCCCCTGGCCCATTAAGGTTAGGGCGCCGCATTACAGCCCATGCTACTGTATTGGACGTGGTGGAACAATTTACGGACCTCCGGACCCCTCCGGAATCCTCCGGAACCTTCTAGAAGCTTCCCGGTACAATACCGAAAAAACCCGAACTTTTTCCGGAACCCGAACAACAACTTTCCATATATAAATCTTTACCTCCGGACCATTCTGGAACTCCTCGTGACGTCCGGGATCTCATCCGGGACTCCGAACAACATTCGGTAACCACATACAAGCTTCCTTTATAACCCTAGCGTCATCGAACCTTAAGTGTGTAGATCCTACGGGTTCGGGAGACAAGCAGACATGACCGAGACGTTCTCCGGTCAATAACCAACAGCGGGATCTGGATACCCATGTTGTCTCCCACATGTTCCACGATGATCTCATCGGATGAACCACGATCTCAAGGACTCAATCGATCCCGTATACAATTCCCTTTGTCTAGCGGTATTGTACTTGCCCGAGATTCGATCGTCGGTATACCGATACCTTGTTCAATCTCGTTACCGGCAAGTCTCTTTACTCGTTCCGTAACACATCATCCCGTGATCAACCCCTTGGTCACATTGTGCACATTATGATGATGTCCTACCGAGTGGGCCCAGAGATACCTCTCTGTTTACACGGAGTGACAAATCCCAGTCTCGATTCGTGCCAACCCAACAGACACTTTCGGAGATACCTGTAATGCACCTTTATAGCCACCCAGTTACGTTGTGACGTTTGGTACACCCAAAGCATTCCTACGGTATCCGGGAGTTGCACAATCTCATGGTCTAAGGAAATGATACTTGACATTAGAAAAGCTTCAGCATACGAACTACACGATCTCTATGCTAGGCTTAGGATTGGGTCTTGTCCATCACATCATTCTCCTAATGATGTGATCCCGTTATCAATGACATCCAATGTCCATGGTCAGGAAACCGTAATCATCTATTGATCAACGAGCTAGTCAACTAGAGGCTTACTAGGGACATGGTGTTGTCTATGTATCCACACATGTATCTAAGTTTCCTATCAATACAATTATAGCATGGATAATAAACGATTATCATGAACAAGGAAATATAATAATAACTAATTTGTTATTGCCTCTAGGGCATATTTCCAACAATTTGTGTGTCTTACCAAAACCCATTTTTTCAAGTTTCCGGTGCAAACCTCGGTGGTGGTGATTGTGCCGGATGAATCCTTTGAAGAGTTCCTCATCAAGCTATGTGTCCTCGATGTCTTGATCAAAGTGGCTTTTGATCCTCTAAACATTCTGTCGGGTATTGGTAAAATGTGTTAATTACATTTTGTTAATAAAAGGGTAGGTACAAAAAGTTAACATGGTAAAAAACGGTATGTATGGTATATACACATATTTAACTCGGTTAAGACTAAAATGATATGAGCAAACATAACAATAGCTATAGCCTAAAATGTTGTGTGAAAAAATAATAATAGACATCTCATTCCTCAACATCCTTCTCGCGAGGAGTGTGCCACTAAAGGCGGAAAAGTGAGACGATGTCAACGCCAAGAAGATCCTGCTGCATTCCATGCAGCTCTCGCGAGTGGGTGCACCATCCTAGATCTTACCACCATATGGTCGACTGTTGTCCATGCCTAGATGTGCCCAAGGTGAATGCAGATAGTTTTGCACAAGATGTTTTAGTCTGCTCAGCGTCGTTGTAGGAGCTTGAGGTTGGTCTCTATGAAGGCACTGTGAGGGCATCGACATCGAGACTCCACTACTTACGCAAGAGAACCTCGGTGTTGATGCCCACTCAGATCTCAGTGTGTCCATCTGGGCGCCAATGGTAGAGATGTTCTTGTATTGCTTTTCATATAAAAAGTTGGCTTTTGGTCACACTTCAGACCCTGATGGTAGAGACGATATACAACTACAAATCGAAAGATGAGGGGCTAAAAAGGAAGGGAAAGGTGCATATTCGCAGCCCCCTCATGTTCATGTCCTGTGTTTGCGAATATCTGCTCAGGTATGTCTCTTGTTCAACCTATATTTTCACGTGTTTTCCTATTTTTCAGTTACTGGATCTTTTTTATTTCTAAAATAACTTCTTGTCAGCTGGATGCTTTTTGGGATTTGTTCTTTTGGTGGCTAGATTGTTCTATCTTAGTGCTTGAGTTTTGACTAAAAAACTGCTGTGGAGCGAGGGATAGAGCATGACACTTTGCATGTGAAGCACTTGAAGGAGTGCATTTGTGCATGTGCGTGAGAGAGAGTATGTGGGTGGATCAATGGAGTGTGGGTGTTGTGTTGTGTAACTGGTGTTTTAAGAGAGAGAGAGAGAGAGAGAGAGAGAGAGAGAGAGAGAGAGAGAGTGGGGTGTCAGCACGCATAATGTGTGTTAACATGCGTGTGCGTGCAAGAGAGAGTAAGGGCATCTCCAATAGGTGCCCTCTTTTTGGGCTCCAAAATGTGTTTGGATCAAAATTTGCGACACTTAAAAGTTCTGTTTGGGGCATAAAAAACATCCAACTCCAATAGGTGCCTTAAAATAGGGCACATTCGAACATGCAAACAATGTTTTGTAAAGCACATTACATAGATCATTTTAAACAGTTAAACATCGAAACATCGCAACAATTTAAACCCTAAACATAAAGTTCATCCTACTAGTTGACCACCCTAAATAAAAAAAGAACACAAACTGCACGTAGTCTTCCTCACAAGTAACCACCTCATATACTTCATTCATCATGTCTTTCTTTTCCTCAGATGCAAGCGCGATATACATGCAATTTAGAAAAAAAATAGAACATTTTATAAACTATACAAATAGTGTAAAATCCCTGGCTACTTGAATTGTTTGTGTCCTGCCACACCCAATGATTCCCCTAATTAGCCAACTTAAAATGTCAGAAAATGGGGCTTCTACGATTCTTACCTCGGCACCGGTAATGCCTAGCATCACGACTTGATTTAATGCTAGAGACGACACTTACGGCATGCAATCTAATTGAATTTGACCTGTTTCTTGCATATTACGTGTCAAAGTTACACTATAGGCATTTAGAGAATATATATTATAATGATATTTATCAAGTAAGCGACAAACCGCAGAGAAGAAATGTTTCCATATGTGGTAAGTATATTTTCTTGCAAATGTGATGTTTGAGTATCTCCACCATTATTTAAAATGCCTCTAGTTGTATAGGCTAGCATCCTGTAGGCCTTTGGAGGCATATGAGTATAGTTTACGTGTTTCTGTGACAATACCTACAGGCTGCCCGTCCGGCCATATGGAAGATGCACCGGAGATCGAGGACATGGAAAAATCGTAGACGCAATCCTCAGTCGCCTCCCACCTGATGAGCCGAAGAATTTCGTTTGTGCGTCCCTCTTCTGCAAACTGTGGCGCCGCCTCCTCTTCGATAATGGCTTCCTCAACCGCCATCGATCCTTCCATAATAGTCCACCTATGCTCGGCCTTCTCCATAGTTGGTTCTGCAGTCACCCCTTCATCCCCATCACAAAATTTATCCCTTGTGGTCACTATAAACACAATAATGTGGCCGACTACCGCCATGGCCATGTCCTATTTCTAGATTGGGTCATCTGGTTCCCCATGCCGGGCAAGACCGGGGAGCTGCCGGCACCATAGAGAGGCGATAGTTGGAATACTTATGAATGTGCAGCCGTGCTTTGGGCCGTTGACTGTTGCGGCCATGGGGCTTAGAAATCGGGCCCATTTTTGGTGGTCTCCATCAGCCTTAACAAGGAGAAGTTAGCTACGACTATCGTGTATTCGTAGAGGATGAGTACTTGGAGCGCCCCGGCCTCCCTTGACCTAGCTTTATTGAAAGTGATATCAGTATCTCTTGGATGCCCGTTGTGCTCTTCGGAGGCGCGCACAATTTTATCTTTATGCATGATTCTTGTCTTGGTGTACTTAAGTATGACTTGGGAACATCTTGTCTATCAAAGATTCAGCTGCCGTTTGTGATCCAGATCGCCCGCTTTGACCCTCATGCCCTAATTGCGCTAGAGGATGGCCTGCTGGGGATTGCGACGCTCAAGGGATTAAATATCTCTATGTACTGGAGGGCGGTTTGTCACGACCAGGTTGCGACGTGGACAGAATCTAAAGTCGTTGACCTAAAGAAGCATCTCCTTGCAGGCGATCCCATGATCCCACATACTGTTGAAAGAATGACTATCATCTTTGCGACCACAAATCTTGGAACCTACATGATTGGTTTCAAGTCACTAGGGTTGAAGAAGCTCACAAGCGAGCCTCGTCTTTTCAACCATCAATGGACTATGTTCCCCTATTTTAGCTTGTACAATCCACCAGGTATGTCGTTTACCTCTATGTTGTATATTGTAGTACTACTAGCTATTATTTTCAAGAAGGTGTTAATAATTAGTAAAGATATATTTTTTATTAGTATGACAATTTGAGAACGTGGTCGATTTAGGAGAAAGTTAAATGGGAAGCATCGGTGAGGAATCAAGGGAGAGTGATGCTGGAAGCAGCCACGAGGAAATGAGAAAACTGATGCGGGAAGCACCGATGATGAAGCAAAAGAAGGTGAAGCTAGAAACATCAATGACGAAGCACAGACCTTGAGTGAGGGCTTGAAGAAAGGCCATTCTGTCTACCATTTTGATATTGATTCTCGTTCAAGGCCCTACCAGTCAGTAACTAAAGTGTACTTATAAACCTGGCAAGATAGTTCTGCACAAGATATTTCAGTCCTCTCAACATCATTGTTGGAGCTTGAGATTGGTGTCTATCAAGGCAATGTAAGGGCATCGACATTGATACTCCACTACTTACGCAATAGAAGCTCGGTGTTGCTGCCGACTTAGACCTCAGTGAGTCCATCTGCGAGCCAATGGTAGAGATGTTCTCGTATTTGTTTTCGTATAAATTGTTGGCTCTTATGTTTGGCTTTTGGTCACAGTTCAGACCCTGATGGTAGAGATGATATACAACTGCAGATAAAAAGATGAGGGGCTGAAAAAGGAAGAGAAAGTTGCATGTGAATATTTTCTCGGGTATGCACCTTGTTCAACCAGTATTTTCCCGTGTTTTCCTATTTTTCATTTACTGGATCTTTTTTATTTCTCAAATAATTTTTTATCAGTTGGATGCTATTTGGGATATGTTCTTTTGGTGGCTTGATTGTTCTAAAGAAGCATCTGTGCATTTGAAGGTGTGCATTTGAAGGATTGTTCTAAAAAGATGATACTTTTCATGTGATGCACGTGAAGGAGTGCATTTGTGCATGTGTGTGAGAGAGAGTATGTGGGAGGATCAGTGGAGTGCGTGTGTTGTGTTGTGTAACTGGTGTTTTAAGATTGAGAGAGTGGAGTGTGATACACATAAAAAAGAGATAAGTGAGCACGCATAATGCGTGTTAACATGCCTATCCGTGCAAGAGAGAGTAAGATGATCTCCAACAGGTGCCCTCTTTTTGGGCACCAAAATGTGCTTGGATCAAAATTTGTGACACTTAAAAGTTCTGTTTGGGGCATAAAAACAACCAACTCCAATAGGTGCCTTAAAATAGGGCACATTCGAACATGCAAACAATGTTTAGTAAAGAACATTACATAGATCATTTTAAACAGTTAAACATAAAAACATCGCAACAATTTAAACCCTAAACATAAAGTTCATCCTGCTACTTGACCACCCTAAATAAAAAAAAGAACACATACTACACGTAGTCTTCCTCACAAGTAACCACCGCATATACTTCATTCATCATGTCTTTCTTTTCCTCAGATGCATGTGCGATATACATGCAATTTAGAAAAAAAGAACATCTTATAAACTATACATATAGTGTAAAATCCCTGGCTACTTGAATTGTTTATGTCCTGTCACACCCAATGAATCCCCTAATTAGCCGACTTAAAATGTCAGAAAATGGGGCTTCTACGATTCTTACCTCGGCACTGGTAATGCCTAGCAGCACGACCTTGATTTACTGCTAGAGATGACACTTACGGCATGCAATCTAATTGAATTTGACCTGTTTCTTGCATATTACGTGTCAAAGTTACACTATAGGCATTTAGAGAATATATATTATAATGATATTTATCAAGTAAGCGACAAACCGCAGAGAAGAAATGTTTCCATATGTGGTAAGTACAATTTCTTGCAAATGTGGTGTTTGAGTATCTCCAACATTATTTAAAACGCCTTTTGTTGTATAGGCTAGCATCTTATAGACCTTTGGAGGCATATGAGAATACCCGCTAATAGTTTACGTGTTTTTGTGCAAACACCTATAGGCTGCCGGTCCGGCCATATGGAAGATGCACTGGAGATCGAGGACATGGAAAAATCGTAGACGCAATCCTCATCCGCCTCCCGCCTGATGAGCCTGAGAATTTTGTCTATGCATCCCTCGTCTGCAAACTGTGGCGCCGCCTCCTCTTCGATGGCTTCCTCAACCGCTATCGAGCTTTCCATAATAGTCCACCTATGCTCGACCTTCACTACAGTTAGTTCTGCAGTCACCCCTTCATCCCCATCATAAAATTTATCCATCGTGGTCACTATAAACACACTAATGTGGCCAACTACCGCCATGGCCGTGTCCTATTTCCAGATAGGGTCATCTGGTTCCCCATGCCGGGCAAGACCGGTGAGCTGCAGGCACCACAGAGACGCGATAGTTGGAATACTTATGAATGTGCAGTCGTGCTTTGTGCCGTTGACTGTTGCGACCATGGGGCATACCAATCGGGACCATTTTTGGTGGTCTGCATCAGCCTTAACGAGGAGAAGTTGGCTATGACGATCGTGTATTCGTCGAAGACGAGTACTTGGAGCGCCCCGGCCTCCCTTGACCTAGCTTTATTGAAAGTGATATCAGTATCTCTTGGATGCCCGTTGTGCTCTTCGGAGGCCCGCACAATTTTATCTTTATGCATGATTCTCGTCTTGGTGTACTTAAGTATGACTTGGGAACATCTTGCCTATCAGAGATTGAGCTGCCGTTTGTGATCCAGATCGCCCGCTTTGACCCTCATGCCCTGATTGCGCCAGAGGATGGCTAGCTGGGGATAGCGACGCTCAAGGGATTAAATCTCCCTGTGTACTGGAGGGCGGTTTGTCACGACCAGGTTGCAACGTGGATAGAATCTGAATTCGTTGACCTAAAGAACAATCTACTTGCAGGCAATCCCATGATCCCACATACTGAGTTGGTTTTCTCTATTGAAAGAACGAATATCATCTTTGCAACCACAAATCTTGGAACCTACATGATTGATCTCGAGTCATTAAGGTTGAAGAAGCTCATAAGCGAGCTTTGTATTTCAACCATCAATGGGCTACGTTCCCCTATTTTAGCTTGTACAATCCACCAGGTAAGTAATTCGTTTACCTCTATGTTGTCTATTGTAGTACTACTAGCTATTATTTTCAAGAAGGTGTTAATAGTTGGCAATGATATATTTTTTATCAGTGGGACAATTTGAGAAAGTGGTCGATTTAGGAGAAACTTAAATGGGAAGCATCGATGTGGATTCGAGAGAGAGTTAATCTGGAAGCAGCGACAAGGAATCAGGAGAAAGTGATGCTGGAAGCAGCCACGAGGAAATGAGAAAACTGATGCTGGAAGCACCGATGATGAAGCAAAAGAATCTGAAGCTAGAAACATCAATGACGAATCATAGACCTTGAGTGAGGGCTTGAAGAAAGGCCATTCCGTCCAGCATTTTGATATTGATTCTCGTTCAAGTCCCTACCAGTTAGTAACTAAAGTGTACTTATAAACCTGGCAAGATAGTTCTGCACAAGATATTTCAGTCCGCTCAACGTCATTGTTGGAGCTTGAGATTGGTGTTTATGAAGGCAATGTGAGGGCATCGACAATGGTACAGCCGTGCATATAGTGATAGATACCTGGCTACTTTGAATTGTTTGTGTCATGTCACACCCAATGAATCCACTAGTTAGCCAACTTAAAATGTCAGAAAATGGGGCTTCCACGATTCTTACCTTGGCACCGTTAATGCAGAGCTGAACGAGCTTGATTTGATACGAGAGATGATGCTTATGGCATGCCATCTTAGCGAATTTGACATGTTTCGTTTATACTACGTGTCAAAGTTGCACGATAGCCATTTAGAGAAAATGTAGTATAATGATATTTATCAAATAAGCGACAACCCGTGGATAAGAAACGTTTCCGGATGTGGTAAGTACATTTTCTTGCGAATGCGGGATAATTCTCATGAATGGAAGCTGGAGAAGATCGTACAACTACCTGGGCAGTATCTTCCATTTCCATAGTGGGTGAAGCTGAGGGATTGTTGTTCTTCCAAGGCACTCCGCTTGGCATTGAGTTTTTGAATGTTTGTTGTGACTAAATGGTAAATTTCCAAGGTCTATACAAAGATGGTAAATTTCTTTCATCGGAGATGTGCCATCCCCTACTTTAGCTCCACACGTCTGTTATCAGAACAAACTATTTGATCAACTGGTAAGCGTAATCATATTATTTTTTGTTTTCATCGCTTGAAATTTGCTTGTTCTACTCTCACGGTTATATATAGACTTGGATTTTGTGCTATTGTGCTTGATTGCCTTGTCAAACTAGCTAGATGATGCATTCATTGTGTTGGTATATGTACACATATTAATTAACTCTCGTCTTTCTTCTTTTTTCTAGCCCTCCGGATCGAGCACAACTTCGGTAAGGAGACGAGGCCCGAAGAAAAAGTTGAGCTCGGATGAAAGGTTTGAGATCACAGCAATCGCACGCGACGGCGAACCGATTGAACTCATCCGGACAAAGAACGCGTTTGCTGCTCAGTGCGGGGTTCTTGTTAGGGACAAGATCCCGATCAGGATCCACCAATGGTATAAGCCTAAGGAGGAAGACCCTCAGGTGTCTTATGTCAATGATATGCAGAAAGATGATCTTTGGACTGAGCTGAAGGCAAATTTCACCCTACTGCCAGAGGAGGATCCGGAGAAGCCAGTTAAAGAGCAATTAATCAAGTCTTGTGCTCTTAAGAAGATGGCAGGCCTATTCAGGAGGTGGAGGAAAGAGCTGAAAAAGTTTGTCGACAAAGAAGAGACACCAGAATTCATCGGCAAATATGAGAAGACGGTGGCACCGCCTCCTCTTTGATAATGGCTTCCTCAACCGCTATCGATCCTTCCATAGTTGGTTCTGCAGTCACCCCTTCATCCCCATCACAAAATTTATCCCTTGTTGTCACTATAAACACAATAATGTGGCCGACTACCGCCATGGCCGTGTCCTATTTCTAGATTGGGTCATCTGGTTCCCCATGTCGGGCAAGACCGGGGAGCTGCCGACACCACAGAGAGGCGATAGTTGGAATACTTATGAATGTGCAGCCGTGCTTTGGGCCGTTGACTGTTGCGGCCATGGGGCTTAGAAATCGGGCCCATTTTTGGTGGTCTCCATCAGCCTTAACAAGGAGAAGTTGGCTACGACTATCGTGTATTCGTCGAGTACGAGTACTTGGAGCGCCCCGGCCCGCCTTGACCTAGCTTTATTGAAAGTGATATCAGTATCTCTTGGATGCCCGTTGTGCTCTTCGGAGGCGCGCACAATTTTATCTTTATGCATGATTCTCGTCTTGGTGTACTTAAGTATGACTTGGGAACATCTTGCCTATCAGAGATTGAGCTGCCGTTTGTGATCCAGATCGCCCGCTTTGACCCTCATGCCCTGATTGCGCCAGAGGATGGCCAGCTGGGGATTGCGACGCTCAAGGGATTAAATCTCTCTGTGTACTGGAGGGTGGTTTTTCACGGCCAGGTTGCGACGTGGACAGAATCTAAAGTCATTGACATAAAGAAGCATCTCCTTGCAGGCGATCCCATGATCCCACATACTGTTGAAAGAATGACTATCATCTTTGCGACCACAAATCTTGGAACCTACATGATTGGTTTCAAGTCACTAAGGTTGAAGAAGCTCACAAGCGAGCTTCGTCTTTTCAACCATCAATGGGCTATGTTCCCCTATTTTAGCTTGTACAATCCACCAGGTATGTAATTCGTTTACCTCTATGTTGTATATTGTAGTACTACTAGCTATTATTTTCAAGAAGGTGTAAATAATTAGTAATGATATATTTTTTATTAGTAGGACAATTTGAGAACGTGGTTGATTTAGGAGAAAGTTAAATGGGAAGCATCGATGAGGAATCAAGGGAGAGTGATGCTGGAAGCAGCCACGAGGAAATGAGAAAACTGATGCGGGAAGCACCGATGATGAAGCAAAAGAAGGTGAAGCTAGAAACATCAATGACGAAGCATAGACCTTGAGTGAGGGCTTGAAGAAAGGCCATTCCGTCCAGCATTTTGATATTGATTCTCGTTCAAGTCCCTACCAGTTAGTAACTAAAGTGTACTTATAAACCTGGCAAGATAGTTCTGCACAAGATATTTTAGTCCGCTCAACGTCATTGTTGGAGCTTGAGATTGGTGTCTATTAAGGCAATGTGAGGGCATCGACAATGGTACAGCCGTGCATATAGTGATAGATACCTGGCTACTTTGAATTGTTTGTGTCATGTCACACCCAATGAATCCACTAGTTAGCCAACTTAAAATGTCAGAAAATGGGGCTTCCACGATTCTTACCTTGGCACCGTTAATGCAGAGCTGAACGAGCTTGATTTGATACGAGAGATGATGCTTATGGCATGCCATCTTAGCGAATTTGACATGTTTCGTTTATACTACGTGTCAAAGTTGCACGATAGCCATTTAGAGAAAATGTAGTATAATGATATTTATCAAATAAGCGACAACCCGTGGATAAGAAACGTTTCCGGATGTGGTAAGTACATTTTCTTGCGAATGCGGGATAATTCTCATGAATGGAAGCTGGAGAAGATCGTACAACTACCTGGGCAGTATCTTCCATTTCCATAGTGGGTGAAGCTGAGGGATTGTTGTTCTTCCAAGGCACTCCGCTTGGCATTGAGTTTTTGAATGTTTGTTGTGACTAAATGGTAAATTTCCAAGGTCTATACAAAGATGGTAAATTTCTTTCATCGGAGATGTGCCATCCCCTACTTTAGCTCCACACGTCTGTTATCAGAACAAACTATTTGATCAACTGGTAAGCGTAATCATATTATTTTTTGTTTTCATCGCTTGAAATTTGCTTGTTCTACTCTCACGGTTATATATAGACTTGGATTTTGTGCTATTGTTGATTGCCTTGTCAAACTAGCTAGATGATGCATTCATTGTGTTGGTATATGTACACATATTAATTAACTCTCGTCTTTCTTCTTTTTTCTAGCCCTCCGGATCGAGCACAACTTCGGTAAGGAGACGAGGCCCGAAGAAAAAGTTGAGCTCGGATGAAAGGTTTGAGATCACAGCAATCGCACGCGACGGCGAACCGATTGAACTCATCCGGACAAAGAACGCGTTTGCTGCTCAGTGCGGGGTTCTTGTTAGGGACAAGATCCCGATCAGGATCCACCAATGGTATAAGCCTAAGGAGGAAGACCCTCAGGTGTCTTATGTCAATGATATGCAGAAAGATGATCTTTGGACTGAGCTGAAGGCAAATTTCACCCTACTGCCAGAGGAGGATCCGGAGAAGCCAGTTAAAGAGCAATTAATCAAGTCTTGTGCTCTTAAGAAGATGGCAGGCCTATTTAGGAGGTGGAGGAAAGAGCTGAAAAAGTTTGTCGACAAAGAAGAGACACCAGAATTCATCGGCAAATATGAGAAGACGGTGGCACCGCCTCCTCTTTGATAATGGCTTCCTCAACCGCTATCGATCCTTCCATAGTTGGTTCTGCAGTCACCCCTTCATCCCCATCACAAAATTTATCCCTTGTTGTCACTATAAACACAATAATGTGGCCGACTACCGCCATGGCCATGTCCTATTTCTAGATTGGGTCATCTGGTTCCCCATGTCGGGCAAGACCGGGGAGCTGCCGGCACCACAGAGAGGCGATAGTTGGAATACTTATGAATGTGCAGCCGTGCTTTGGGCCGTTGACTGTTGCGGCCATGGGGCTTAGAAATCGGGCCCATTTTTGGTGGTCTCCATCAGCCTTAACAAGGAGAAGTTGGCTACGACTATCGTGTATTCGTCGAGTACGAGTACTTGGAGCGCCCCGGCCTCCCTTGACCTAGCTTTATTGAAAGTGATATCAGTATCTCTTGGATGCCCGTTGTGCTCTTCGGAGGCGCGCACAATTTTATCTTTATGCATGATTCTCGTCTTGGTGTACTTAAGTATGACTTGGGAACATCTTGCCTATCAGAGATTGAGCTGCCGTTTGTGATCCAGATCGCCCGCTTTGACCCTCATGCCCTGATTGCGCCAGAGGATGGCCAGCTGGGGATTGCGACGCTCAAGGGATTAAATCTCTCTGTGTACTGGAGGGTGGTTTTTCACGGCCAGGTTGCGACGTGGACAGAATCTAAAGTCATTGACATAAAGAAGCATCTCCTTGCAGGCGATCCCATGATCCCACATACTGTTGAAAGAATGACTATCATCTTTGCGACCACAAATCTTGGAACCTACATGATTGGTTTCAAGTCACTAAGGTTGAAGAAGCTCACAAGCGAGCTTCGTCTTTTCAACCATCAATGGGCTATGTTCCCCTATTTTAGCTTGTACAATCCACCAGGTATGTAATTCGTTTACCTCTATGTTGTATATTGTAGTACTACTAGCTATTATTTTCAAGAAGGTGTAAATAATTAGTAATGATATATTTTTTATTAGTAGGACAATTTGAGAACGTGGTTGATTTAGGAGAAAGTTAAATGGGAAGCATCGATGAGGAATCAAGGGAGAGTGATGCTGGAAGCAGCCACGAGGAAATGAGAAAACTGATGCGGGAAGCACCGATGATGAAGCAAAAGAAGGTGAAGCTAGAAACATCAATGACGAAGCATAGACCTTGAGTGAGGGCTTGAAGAAAGGCCATTCTGTCTACCATTTTGATATTGATTCTCGTTCAAGGCCCTACCAGTCAGTAACTAAAGTGTACTTATAAACCTGGCAAGATAGTTCTGCACAAGATATTTCAGTCCTCTCAACGTCATTGTTGGAGCTTGAGATTGGTGTCTATCAAGGCAATGTGAGGGCATCGACATTGATACTCCACTACTTACGCAATAGAAGCTCGGTGTTGATGCCGACTTAGACCTCAGTGAGTCCATCTGCGAGCCAATGGTAGAGATGTTCTCGTATTTTTTTTCATATAAATTGTTGGCTCTTATGTTTGGCTTTTGGTCACACTTCAGACCCTGATGTTAGAGACGATAAACAACTACAAATAGAAAGATGAGGGGCTGAAAAAGGAAGAGAAAGTTGCATGTGAATATTTGCTCAGGTATGCACCTTGTTCAACCAGTATTTTCACGTGTTTTCCTATTTTTCATTTACTGAATCTTTTTTATTTCTCAAATAATTATTTATCAGTTGGATGCTATTTGGGATATGTTCTTTGGTGGCTTGATTGTTCTATCTTTGCGCTTGACTTTTGACTAAATAAGTGATGTGGAGCTAGGGATAGAGCATGATACTTTTCATGTGATGCACGTGAAGGAGTGCATTTGTGCATGTGTGTGAGAGAGAGTATGTGGGTGGATCAGTGGAGTGCGTGTGTTGTGTTGTGTAACTGGTGTTTTAAGATTGAGAGAGTGGAGCGTGATACACATAAAAAAGAGATAAGTGAGCATGCATAATGCGTGTTAATATGCCTATCCGTGCAAGAGAGAGTAAGAGGATCTCCAACAGGTGTCCTCTTTTTGGGCACCAAAATGTGCTTGGATCAAAATTTGTGACACTTAAAAGTTCTGTTTGGGGCATAAAAAACATCCAACTCCAATAGGTGCCTTAAAATAGGGCACATTCGAACATGCAAACAATGTTTTGTAAATAACATTACATAGATCATTTTAAACAGTTAAACATCAAAACATCGCAACAATTTAAACCCTAAACATAAAGTTCATCCTACTACTTGACCACCCTAAATAAAAAAAGAACACATACTGCACGTAGTCTTCCTCACAAGTAACCACCTCATATACTTCATTCATCATGTGTTTCTTTTCCTCAGATGCAAGCGTGATATACATGCAATTTAGAAAAAAAAAATAGAACATCTTATAAACTATACGTATAGTGTAAAATCCCTGGCTACTTGAATTGTTTGTGTCCTGTCACACCCAATGAATCCCCTAATTAGCCAACTTAAAATGTCAGAAAATGGGGCTTCTACGATTCTTACCTCGGCACCGGTAATGCCTAGCAGCACAACCTTGATTTAATGCTAGAGACGACACTTACGCATGCAATCTAATTGAATTTGACCTGTTTCTTGCATATTACGTGTCAAAGTTACACTATAGGCATTTAGAGAATATATATTATTATGATATTTATCAAGTAAGCGACAAACCGCGGAGAAGAAATGTTTCCATATGTGGTAAGTACATTTTCTTGCAAATGTGGTGTTTGAGTATCTCCAACATTATTTAAAACGCCTTTTGTTGTATAGGCTAGCATCTTATAGACCTTTGGAGGCATATGAGAATACCCGCTAATAGTTTACGTGTTTTTGTGCCAACACCTATAGGCTGCCGGTCCGGCCATATGGAAGATGCACTGGAGATCGAGGACATGGAAAAATCATAGACGCAATCCTCATCCGCCTCACGCCTGATGAGCCTGAGAATTTTGTTTGTGCATCCCTCATCTGCAAACTGTGGCGCCGCCTCCTGTTCGATAATGGCTTCATCAACCGCTATCAAGCTTTCCATAATAGTCCACCTATGCTCGACCTTCTCCACAGTTAGTTCTGCAGTCACCCCTTCATCCCCATCATAAAATTTATCCCTCGTGGTCACATAAACACAATAATGTGGCCAACTACCGCCATGGTCGTGTCCTATTTCCAGATAGGGTCATCTGATTCCCCATGCCGGGCAAGACCGGTGAGCTGCCGGCACCACAGAGAGGCGATAGTTGGAATACTTATGAATGTGCAGTCGTGCTTTGTGCCGTTGACTGTTGCGACCATGGGGCATACCAATCGGGACCATTTTTGGTGGTCTGCATCAGCCTTAACGAGGAGAGGTTGGCTATGACGATCGTGTATTCGTCGAAGACGAGTACTTGGAGCACCCCGGCCTCCCTTGACCTAGCTTTATTGACAGTGATATCAGTATCTCTTGGATGCCCGATGTGCTCTTCGGAGGCGCGCTAAATTTTATCTTTATGCACGATGCTCGTCTTGGTGTACTTAAGTATGACTTGGGAACATCTTGCCTACCAAAGATTGAGCTCTCGTTTGTGATCCAGATCGCCCGCTTTGACTCTCATGCCCTAATTGCGCCAGAGGATGGCCAGCTGGGGATAGCGACGCTCAAGGGACTAAATCTCTCTGTGTACTGGAGGGCGGTTTGTCACGACCAGGTTGCAACGTGGATAGAATCTGAAGTCGTTGACCTAAAGAACAATCTACTTGCAGGCGATCCCATGATCCCACATACTGAGTTGGTTTTCTCTGTTGAAAGAACGAATATCATCTTTGCAACCACAAATCTGGGAACCTACATGATTTATCTCAAGTCACTAAGGTTGAAGAAGCTCATAAGCCAGCTTTGTATTTTCAACCATCAATGGGCTATGTTCCCCTATTTTAGCTTGTACAATCCACCCGGTAAGTAATTCGTTTACCTCTATGTTGTCTATTGTAGTACTACTAGCTATTATTTTCAAGAAGGTATTAATAGTTAGCAATGATATATTTTTTATCAGTGGGACAATTTAAGAAAGTGGTCGATTTAGGAGAAAGTTAAATGGGAAGCATCGATGAGGATTCAAGAGAGAGTTAATCTGGAAGCAGCGACAAGGAATCAGGAGAAAGTGATGCTGGAAGCATCCACGAGGAAATGAGAAAACAGATGCTGGAAGCACCGATGATGAAGCAAAAGAAGCTGAAGCTAGAAACATCAATGACGAAGCATAGACCTTGAGTGAGGGCTTGAAGAAAGGCCATTCTGTCTACCATTTTGATATTGATTCTCGTTCAAGGCCCTACCAGTCAGTAACTAAAGTGTACTTATAAACCTGGCAAGATAGTTCTGCACAAGATATTTCAGTCCGTTCAATGTCATTGTTGGAGCTTGAGATTGGTGTCTGTGAAGGCAATGCGAGGGCATCGACATTGATACTCCACTACTTACGCAACAGAAGCTCGGTGTTGATGCTGACTTAGATCTCAGTGAGTCCATCTGGGAGCCAATGGTAGAGCCGTGCATATAGTGATAGATCCCTGGCTACTTTGAATTGTTTGTGTCATGTCACACCCAATGAATCCACTAGTTAGCCAACTTAAAATGTCAGAAAATGGGGCTTCCACGATTCTTACCTTGGCACCGTTAATGCAGAGCTGAACGAGCTTGATTTGATACGAGAGATGATGCTTATGGCATGCCATCTTAGCGAATTTGACATGTTTCGTTTATACTACGTGTCAAAGTTACACGATAGCCATTTAGAGAAAATGTAGTATAATGATATTTATCAAATAAGCGACAACCCGTGGATAAGAAACGTTTCCGGATGTGGTAAGTACATTTTCTTGCGAATGCGGGATAATTCTCATGAATGGAAGCTGGAGAAGATCGTACAACTACCTGGGCAGTATCTTCCATTTCCATAGTGGGTGAAGCTGAGGGATTGTTGTTCTTCCAAGGCACTCCGCTTGGCATTGAGTTTTTGAATGTTTGTTGTGACTAAATGGTAAATTTCCAAGGTCTATAAAAAGATGGTAAATTTCTTTCATCGGAGATGTGCCATCCCCTACTTTAGCTCCACATGCCTGTTATCAGAACAAACTATTTGATCAACTGGTAAGCGTAATCATATTATTTTTGTTGTCATCGCTTGAAATTTGCTTGTTCTACTCTCATGGTCATATATAGACTTGGATTTTGTGCTATTGTGCTTGATTGCCTTGTCAAACTAGCTAGATGAGGCAGCCAATTCATGGTTTAGTTTTCCTTGTATGTTTAACAATTATATCTTAGGAGGGCCTCCATCTATGAAAATAAAAGGATTACATAATACTTTGGAAATACAATATTTTTTGTTCCCTATCTTAGGAGAGAAAATGGCTTTCATGCTTGCATTTTCATATGGTACATCTTTAGTCATACTTTGCACTTATACACATTGTTCAAGAAATTGGTAAATGCTAGCTGCTCGGTCAGCTTAGGAGTAGTGATTAACCGGTGAATCGGCATATTAACTGGATTAATCGGTCGGCCGTTAATCAGGTGATTAAATAGGAATTGCCAACATATATCTAGTTTTTTATGTATTATACCATACTCTCATGCTCTCAACTATGTAATATACCAAAATATGTTACTGTTTGGTTGATCCCTAGCTATTGAGGAGCGAGAGGGGGATGGGAGGGGTTACAGGCAAAAAATTTGGGCTTTGTATTCCCAGAACTTAATGGGTTAGTAGCGATTAATTGGTCTAACCGGTCAATTAATCGGCCTGACAAGTTAACACGATGAATATGTGTTATTCGATTTGGTCATCCTACGAGTAGCATTTAACTGGCCCGTTAACTAATTAATCGGACAAATTCTTGAACAGTGCTTATACATGAATGTTGCATAACCTGCTCTTTATGACCATGTCCCGTTTCCACAAAGAGACAGGGTCACTTGCTATGGTCTGCTAATTTGTATGTATATTGCTTCCAAACTACAATAAGATGGCTCTGGGGATCTTGCCGTTGGGGGGGGGGGCAAAAATAAGCAGTTAGTGTCAAACAAGAACACAAATATTTCTTTCGGCCAAATAGGGAAGTAGATTTTAAGAAAGGGTCAACTAAATAATTTTTCCAAAAGGAAATGGTTTCATAAAGCTCCCTCTTTTAATCACTAGTTGCTCCCAAAGATTTGTCCCCAGCTGTAACCCTAGATCCCCTTCCTCCACCTCGGTCGCGATGCCATTGTCGCAATCGGCCTCTGTACCCATCCTCGATGAGCTCATGGAGGTGATCTTCCTGCGCCTTCCTACACTAAACACACTCGCCTGCTCGTCCTCATGTGCGCCACATTCTACCACATCATCAAAGGCCGCACTTTCCGCCATCGCTTTCGTGCACTCCACCGGCCTCCCATCCTCGGCTTCATGGATGCAACCGGACTCCACCCCACCCAGGCTCCACACGCCTCCGTCCCTGCTTGCCAGCGCCATCACCCAGCGCGTCGGGGATTTATCCATTGTCCCGGCCATTATTTGTACCTCCTTCTAAGTCCCGCCCGACGAGGAACGCCCCCTCTAGCGCCCTTGCGACTCCCATAATGGTTGGGTCCTCCTCGATTGGACCTCCCTCCAACCTCGTGCGTCAACAACTGGAGCTTCTCCGAAGAAGTCTCTGAAGTAAGCATCCTCGTGGAGAGTAGGGAGCTCATTGACTTCTTGGACAAAGGTCGCCGCCTTGCATGGACCAAACAGGAGTGATGCAACACCGCTATCTTTCACCTTGCCATCTGTGACCCCCTATCCAATAGATATGTGGTGCTTCCAACCATACCTAGGGACCTGACTGCCAGCCGTGAGATTACCTTTGGGAAAATAAGCAGTTAGTGTCAAACAAGAACACAAATATTTCTTTCGGCCAAATAGGGAAGTAGATTTTAGGAAAGGGTCAACTAAATAATTTTCCCAAAAGGAAATGGTTTTATAAAGCCCCCTCTTCTAATCACCAGTTGCTCCCAAAGATTTGTCCCCAGCTGTAACCCTAGATCCCCTTCCTCCACCTCGGTCGCGATGCCATTGCCGCAATCGGCCTCTGTACCCATCCTTGATGAGCTCATGGAGGAGATCGTCCTCCGCATTCCTACCCTAAACACACTCGCCTGCTCATCCTCATGTGCGCCATATTCTACCACATCATCAAAGGCCGCACTTTCTGCCATCGCTTCCGCGCACTCGACCGGCCTCCCATCCTCGGCTTCATGGATGCAAGCGGACTCCACCCCACCCAGGCTCCGCACGCCTCTGTCCCTGCTTGCCAGCGCCATCACCCAGCGCGTCGGGGATTTATCCATTGTCCCGGCCATTATTTGTACCTCCTTCTAAGTCCCGCCCGACGAGGAACGCCCCCTCTAGCGCCCTTGTGACTCCCATAATGGTTGGGTCCTCCTCGATTGGACCTCCCTCCAACCTCGTGCGTCAACAACTGGAGCTTCTCCGAAGAAGTCTCTGAAGTAAGCATCCTCGTGGAGAGTAGGGAGCTCATTGACTTCTTGGACAAAGGTCGCCGCCTTGCATGGACCAAACAGGAGTGATGCAACACCGCTATCTTTCACCTTGCCATCTGTGACCCCCTATCCAATAGATATGTGGTGCTTCCAACCATACTTGGGGACCTGACTGCCAGCCGTGAGATTACCTTTGGGAAAATAAGCAGTTAGTGTCAAACAAGAACACAAATATTTCTTTCGGCCAAATAGGGAAGTAGATTTTAGGAAAGGGTCAACTAAATAATTTTCCCAAAAGGAAATGGTTTTATAAAGCCCCCTCTTCTAATCACCAGTTGCTCCCAAAGATTTGTCCCCAGCTGTGACCCTAGATCCCCTTCCTCCACCTCGGTCGCGATGCCATTGCCGCAATCGGCCTCTGTACCCATCCTTGATGAGCTCATGGAGGAGATCTTCCTCCGCATTCCTACCCTAAACACACTCTCCTGCTCATCCTCATGTGCGCCATATTCTACCACATCATCAAAGGCCGCACTTTCTGCCATCGCTTCCGCGCACTCGACCGGCCTCCCATCCTCGGCTTCATGGATGCAAGCGGACTCCACCCCACCCAGGCTCCGCACGCCTCTGTCCCTGCTTGCCAGCGCCATCACCCAGCGCGTCGGGGATTTATCCATTGTCCCGGCCATTATTTGTACCTCCTTCTAAGTCCCGATCGACGAGGAACGCCCCCTCTAGCGCCCTTGCGACTCCCATAATGGTTGGGTCCTCCTCGATTGGACCTCCCTCCAACCCCGTGCGTCAACAACTGGAGCTTCTCTGAAGAAGTCTCTGAAGTAAGCATCCTCATGGAGAGCAGGGAGCTCATTGACTTCTTTGACGAAGGTCGCCGCCTCGCATGGACCAAACAGGAGCAATGCAACACCGCTAACTTTCACCTTGCCATCTGTGACCCCCTATCCAATAGATATGTGGTGCTTCCAACCATACTTGGGGACCTGACTGCCAGCCGTGAGATTACCTTTGGGAATTCGAGCCCGTGCATGGTTGCTCCCAACACCAGCAACGACAACGAGGAGGATCCCTTCAAGATGATATGCATAGCAAGATACCAAACAAATCTCATCCTCTTTGTCTTCTCGTCCACAACTATGCAATGGTGTATGGTCGAGTCCCCCGTCCTCCCTTATTTAGACGACTTGGTCTGTTTTGACTCTGTACACGACTGCTTCTACTAGACACATTTTTGGTTTTGGAGTGACCATTTGATGGTACTGGACACACACACTTTGAATTTTTCAACGGCCAATTTTCTCACCAGCTACCATCTGCACATCAGAGACACTGACCCCAGCTTTGATCATCGGTGTCCAAATGTAGTTGTGGTGGGTAGGAAGGAGCCATTGAGATGTTTTCTCTTGTTTATCAACTCGGGTCCTATGCTCTCCACCATACCACTCTGCATAATAATTCACATGAATGGAAGCTGGAGAAGATCGTACAACTAGCTGGGAGTATCATGACTATTCCATGTCCATTGTGGGTGCAGCTGAGGAATTCTTGTTCTTCCAAGGCACTCCGCTTGGCATTGAGTTTGACAATGTTGATTATTACTGAATGGATGAAAAAACTTATGGAATTGCCAAGGTCTGTACGAAGATGGTAAATTTCTTTGATCGCAGACGCGCCACCCCTACTTTAGCTTCCCATGCCTGTTATCAAAACCAACTATTTGATCAATTGGTAAGCGTGATCATATTAATTTTTGTTGTCATTGGTTGCAATTTGCTTGTTCTACTCACATGGTTATATATAGACTTGGATTTCGTGCTATAGGTCTTGATTTCCTTGTAAAACTAGCTAGGCGAGGCAGCCAATTCATGGTTTACTTTTCCATATATGTTTAATAATTATATCTTATGAGGGCCTCCATTTATGAAAATAAAAAGAATACATACTACTTTGGAAAGATAATCTTTGTTGCTCCATATCTTTTGAGATAAAATGGCTTTCATGCTTGCATCTTCATATGGTACAACTTTAGTCATACTTTGCACTTATACAAGAATGTTCAAACCAAGAATGTTGCATAAACTGCAGGTTGATGTTTGAAGGCTCTTTATGAGCGTTCCTTATTTACAATGTCCTGTTTCCAAGAAAAGATATGGTCACTTGTTACGGTCTGCTACTTTTTCTGTATATTGCTTCCAAACTACAATAAGATGGCTCTTGGATTCTTGCGAGGGGCACAAATAAGCAGATTCTCTTCTGTTATTCTTAAGCTATATTGTACTCTGCAATTTAGTGCAAATCTCGTTCCTAAGAAATTGGGATAGGAAAGATTACCACCTCCTTCCTAAGAAATTGGGATAGGAAAGATTCCCATTGCATCAACTGTGGTAGCTTCAAATTTCTATCTAAATACATGTCTGCAGATTTAAGCTTGCTCTCAACTTCAAATACGCCATTTTTTGTTGGAGGTAGTGCAGCGAGATGCAATAAGATGGCTGGAAGTTGCTATTTTCTGGGCTAGGCCTAACTAGTTTGCTTGGTGGTAATTGTTTTGGCGATTTTTGAGGGCAGGCTTGAGCATGCTCAAGCCTGTTGAGTAGAATCGCCACTGTATGTACCTATTGTGCTGGCTGCAAGACTTGCACTTATCTTTGACATTGGCGGTCAGGTTATGTTAGCCATATATATGGTCTATCAGCAGCTGAGAGAGGTAGCTTTTCTCCGTATGAGTGGATGAGTTATTTAATATGTTCTATTAAGATTTTCTTGATGAGTTAATCTATAATGCATGCCAAATTGTGGATGAGCTGCTATGGTTTAGTTTCTTCAGCATTGCAAACACAGAGCTTGCGAGCAGATTCTATAGCCTCCATTCTCCACGGGGCATGTCTGAATGGTTGTGACTTCTGTTTTGCTTTAACCTTGATATGCCTTTTGCTCGTAGCTCTTTTAAGTGTAACGTACATTGTTTTAGAAGTGCATGAAACATTTTTTCTGCATCATACAAACATTTTTTACATTGTATAACATTTTTCAAAATGCCTCGTACATTTTCTTGAAAAGTGTGAATAGCTTGGAAATGTCAAATAATTCTTTTGTATGGTTCAAAAAATTTCTAGAACTTGAGAAAACTTTTTTAAACAGCATTGACACTTTCTAAATGTGGGACGAACACTTTAAAAAAATTAGATAAATGATTTTTTCACAATAATGTTCTGTGGTTTCAGTTTAGCCAACACACTGTCTTCACTAGTGTATTTGGCTTCAGTTTAGTGAATAATTTGGCTTAGCCATCACTCTGTTTTCAGTAGCGAACACCAAGTCTTGAGTTAGTGCATCCACTCTGTCCATGTCCTACACATGTTCATTACTTGCACTTGCCAATGTATAAATCCGCTTTTTTGGGTTGTTCGGGTACCCCAAGTACAAACCCGAATTTCGGATTTTTAGATTTGCTACCCCGTTATGGTGTTCCGGTTCGGGTTATATAGGTACATGTTTCTGCTTCGAGTATCGGGTTTAATGCCCACCGTGACATGCGACCGCTACACTTGCTCGACTTGTTGCGCAAGTAAATGCTTTGAGCCAAGAGTGACTAAGGAGGCACACGTCTGCAATGACATAGGGTACGCGCTTATATTTTTTTAACATTTTTTTCTCTTTGATAAGTATTAGTGTGTTTGGGTAAAAATACGTAATATTTTTTCCTGTCATTTTATAATATGGTTCACACAGTTTTCTAAAAAAGTGTTCACATATTAAGTTCTATGCATTTAGAAGAACATTGATAAAATTTAAATATTATTCATGCATTTTAAATAAATCTTCATGACTTTTCATATTTTATAAAAATGTTCATATATTTTAAGAAATAAATTGTATATTAACAATATGCTCATGGAATTTAATAAATACTCACACATTAAAAACAATATTCATGAAATTTTAAGTTTCTTTGTGCAATTTTAGAAAATGTTCACCCAATCTTTTTAAAATTAAAGATATAATATTTAGTTACTAAGGTTTTAAACTTGTTCAAGACATAAATTTACCACATTCAAAAAATGTACACACATTGTTGAAAGAAAATATTCATATATTTGTAAGCGAATAAATTATTAAGAGAACAAATTTTTAAAAGGCAAAATTTTAAAAGAATTAAGCAAAAAAAGAAAACAGAAGAAAAATTATTGAAAACCTAAAAACAAAAAGAGAAAGAGGAGCGAAAAAACTCACATACACAAAAGATTGTTGAAAACTCGTTTCCCACATTAAACCATGGATAACCAAAGAGAAAGACGACACAGAAAAAACAGAAGGATAATCACTGGCACACTTGCTAATGGGCCATGGCCCGCTTTATGGGCCGCCATAGGCCACCGTGTCGTATTTATACATCTATATCTATAAAAATATTAAAAGACCCAAAGGGGCAGATCCAATTAATCTCGGCCATCAAATCATGTCAATCCAATGACCTAGACTGCTTCAATGTCGAGCGCTCAACACATTTAGTGTGCAATTAATTTCATGCCAAATATAGCGCTAATCACATAATAACACGCAAATAATATCCTTCTTAATATCCGCATGCACTTAATATACTTCCAAATTAACGTGTGTTGCACGTAAACATTGACTAGTATCACACAATAGTCGAGCGAAAATCTTATTTGCCGCTCTCTGCGGCGAATTGTCAACCAGCCCATAGCTTGGGCCGACCCATAAGCGTATATTGATTTCCTATTTTCGATCTACCTTTTCTGGTTTTGCAAAGCTTTTGCTATGTTCTTGTTCGGTTTCCGTTTCCCTCTATTTTCTACTGGTTTTTACCCATTTTTGTTTTTAGGTTTTCTTCTTTAATTCATTATTCTATCCCATTTTAAAATTTTAAATTTTATTATTTTCATCTGTCATTTATCTTTTTTAGTTTTTATTTTCTTTTATGAGTTTTCCACAAAATTAAAAGATGTTTTGGTTGTTTGGTAATGTATAATAATATTCTCAAATTTTAAATATATTCACACTATTGATAAAACTTTCACAAAACAAAAAAAGTTTGGAATGTAGAAAAATTCATTCTTTTGTTTGAAGTTGTTAATATTTTCATGCTAGTAATTACTAACCGACTAAAAACTACAGTACACTAAAAAAAATTAGAAAAGAAACAAATTGTAAAACAACACAATTCTTTGATAGGCACAAACAACACCGGAAAAGCTAAGTGAGGTGAGACCTATAATAGTCGAGATAAGCTTTGCGCCTCCGGAGCGCATGTAGCTCAAGAAAGGGGCTAGGGGCGCACCTCAAATTTTAGTGATAACTTGTCAGTTAACGCGACGAATAGGAGGTCCTGAGAGCACCAGACCTCCCGAGCAGCCCTACAATATGAATCATTCTCGGGGACCCGTCATCCTCCCGAGCGCACTTCTTTGACACAGTCTTGAGCCCATTTGAGTAGTCGAGCATTCGTATTCTTTCTGCTCGAGCAGGTCGGCCCATTTAACACACTTCCTGGCTATGTGTATTCTTTCTGTTCTTTCTTTTTGTAGCGGTACTGCAGCGATCTGCTTACCGTAGGAGTCATTTTTACTCTAAACATTTTCGCAAATACGAAATTGGTAAAAAGTGAATATTTCTGAAAAAACATGAATAAATATTTGATATTTCTGAACATTTCACGAAAATGCGATTTTAGTTGGAAATTTGTGGATTTTCTTAATGTGAGAACAAATTAGTTTTAAAACTTTTTTAATTATTTTCTGAACTTTGAAAAAAAATTAGGGACCACGAGTATGTTTTTTTTAATTCTTAACATTTGGTGGAAAGCATGAACATTTTCTGAATTTGTGAACTAATTTTGAAAACTGAAATTCTTTTGAAAACAGCATGTATTTTTAATTGCTAATTAGTAAATATTTTAAGTTTTGAAAACAAGATTATTTTTTGAAATCCCAAATAATATCTGGAAACCCCAGGATTTTCTGAAATGCTGACATTTTTTCAAAGAAGAATACTTTTTCAAAATTCTGAACACTTTCTGAAACTAGTGAATTTATGACAAAAAAAGAAAAAAAACATAAAAACCAGAAAAACCATTCTGTAAGGTTTCCAAAACTAGAACCAGAACCCCTCTGCTTACCGCTGAAATGGGGCCACTTGGTCGCTCGGTCGGTCGTCAATGTGTGAAGTGTTGGCGACAGTTCGACGCAATGTGGATTAGGAAAAACCAGAGAGCATTGCGGCGTCCAGTTCTGCGGTTTGCGGGGTAAGTCGAGGATGGGGTCCGCCTAGCACAACAGTGAAGAGTGTAGTGGCAGCGTCCACCAGAGTCGGAGGCGACTAGAGATGCGCGGGTGCACTCGTGTGTGAGAGAGGAGAGGAAATGGAGCAGGCTAGATCTGAATCGATTTGCTGAGGACCTTGATAAGTGTCGAACGTCAGGTACAAGCACATGACAACTCCGAACATTTTCGATGGCAAGTTTAGTTAAGCGAGGATGACAACTTTATGCTTCAATTTATTATTGACAGAAAACTTGTCATGTGTCACTTGAAATTGCCATCCTTGTGTGGCTGAAATTGCCATCGATAAACGTCAGGACCGGAGTGTCACACATCTAACATATGCCACTTATCATTTGGGTTTGCGGATGCATCTTTCTAGCACATGATACGCTCGTGCGTCAGTGTGTGTGCAGTGAGTTGGTTGCCTTTTTTTTCGAGCAAAACATGAGTTGGTTTTTTTTTGAGCAAAACGTGAGTTGGTTGCTGGACGCCACGAGCCCACGACCTTCCGATCTAAGCTGCCCTTTACTCCTGAACTTGGTCCAAAAGTGATCCTTTTCCTATTGGGCCGTTATATGTATATTTTCTTTCAACAATGTCCAAGGGACTTCTCATTTTATTTGGTTTGGGTGGTTTAGTACATGCATTCTTGAAAGAAAATATACATATATTTATAAGCGACTAAATAATTAAGGGAACAATTTTTTTTATTTTTTGAAAGAAACAAGAAAACAAAGAAAAGAAAAAGGATAGAAACCCTAAAAAATATAAAGGAAAGTGGAACGAAAAAAGAAACTCACATACACAAAAGATTGTCGAAAACTCGTTTCCGACATTAACCATGGATAACCAAAGAGAAAGCCAACACAGAAAAAAAAACAAAAGGATAATCACTGCCACACTTGCTAATGGGCCACGACCTGCTTTACGGGGCACCACAGGCGACCGTGCCGTATATCACACAATAGTTGAAGGAAAATCTTATTTGCCGCTCTATACGGGAAATTGTCAACCAGTCCATAGAGCTAGTGGCTTGGGCCGACCGAATCAGCGTACATTCATTTCCTATTTTAGGTCCACCTTTTATGGTTTTGGGAAGCTTTTGCAATGTTCCCGTTCGGTTTTCGTTTCTCTCTATTTTCTATTGGTTTTTACCCGTTTTATTAGTTTTTTCTTAATTCTATCCCTTTTTTCATTTTCATTTTTATTATTTTCATCTCTCATTTATAATTTGAATTTTATTTTATTTTGACTATTCCCCAAATTTAAAAGATGTTTGGTTGTTTGCTAATGTTGAAAAAATTCAAACATTGTAAATATATTCACACTATTGATAAAATTTTCACAATTTACAAAAAAGTTCAGAATATTGAAAAATTCATTCTTATGTTTCAAAGTGGTTAATATTTTCATGTTAGTAATTACAAACTGAATAAAAACTAGAGTAAACCAAAAAAAACCATTAGAAAGGAAATTAACCGTAAAACAACACAATTCTTTGATCGGCACAAGTAACACCGGAAAAGCTAAGTGAGGTGAGACCTATAATAGTTGAGATAAACTTTGCGCCTCCAGAGCGCATGTAGCTCGAGAAAGGCGCTACGGGCGCACCTCAGATTTCAGTGATAACTCGTCGGTTAACACGAAGAATTGGAGGTCCTGAGAGCACCAGACCCCCCGAGCAGCCCTACAATTTTTTTTGAGCCAACTGCACCCTTTATTAAAAGTTCAGGAACATAGGGATACAGATGATGTCGGGCAAACTAGTAAGCCACACATGGCGCCCTGAGCTAAGGGAGGCAGCTGCCTTTGCTAAGGCGTGCGCCTCCCCATTATGAATTCTACTTTCGTAAATAAAATTTACATCGTGGAAAAGCCTCCGCTGGTGTTCTATATCTTGCAAGATAGCAAAGTATCGGCATGGAACTTCATCCTCTATGTTGCTCACCACTTCGAGGCAATCTGATGCGACACAAATGGATTGGACATGCAAGTCCATAGCGAGCGAGAGTGCCTCGCTGCACGCTTGTGCTTCGAGAACTGCGGGGTCAAGGAGGCCGTCATGTATAATGGCGGATGCACCGAGAAACTTGCCGCGTTTGTCCCTGCAAATCACCGCTGATGCTGCCCGGTCGCCGATCTTCGAAAAGCCACCATCCACATTCATCTTGACCTCGTGATTGACAGGCGGAATCCACAGGCTTGATTGCGGCCGGTTGTTTGAGTTCCCTGAATTTACATGCAAGTCCCCAGGGTTTACATGCAGGTCCTTGAGGTTTGCTTGTCGGCCCATAGGCTTTGCCTTCGTCTCGGAAATCATCTCCAGCTCCGCCAGGAAGTTGTTAATGAAAACATGAGTGCTCAGCGGGCTTTGGAACTGGTTGTCGTGGATGGCGCGGCGCCTTGCCCACCATATGGCCCACATCGTCACCAGCACCTATGCTAATTCCGCCGAGGGTAGCGTATCAACAAGCCATAACATCCATAGCATCGCTTCCTCCGATCTGTTTGATATGATAGTCTCAGTGAGATCTTCATCAGCAAGTGACCAAATACACCGGGACATACGGCAGTCGAAAAGAGAATGGCGCCAAGTATCATTTGCCGCATGACATATTGAGCATTCCGTTGAATCAGCCATGCTACGGTGGTGACGCACCGCACCTGTCGTGATTGATGTTTTGGCTAATCTCCAGGCAAAGACTTTGACTTTTGAAGGAACCAGGGCTCCCCACAGCCGGCTCCATGACCTTCGATCGGACTCACCATTAGAGTGCCCCTCGTTTTGCTCGAGCCAGTCCGTTCGTTGCTGCTTAGTTGATGACAACAGCCTGTATGCAGAACGTATCGTAAAGATTCCCTTCCGTTCGTAGTGCCATGACCAGAAATCCTCTCGGGCCCTAGAGCTTAGAGGAATATTCAGGATTGCTTCCTTGTCCATCTCATAGAAGTGTTCCTCGAGTGCAGCTTCATCCCAAGTACATGTGTTAATGAGGTCCGAAACTTTTTGCGGAGGGTTTAAGGATTTTGGGCAAACTGGTCGCAGATTGAAATCCCGTGGGATCCAGTTGTCGAGCCATATATGTGTGTCCTCCCCTGAACCTATCGTCCTTACTAAGCCCAATTTGAGCATGTCCCTCCCTTCAATTATTGAGCAACAAACCTGTGACGGATTCTTGCCCAACTCAGCTTCAAGAATTGAGGACGCGGGGTAGTAAACAGCCTGCAGAATCCTGGCAATGAGGGAGTTTGGTTCCTGAAGAAGGCGCCAGGCTTGTCTAGTAAGAAGGGCCAAGTTAAAAAGCTCAATGTTGCGGAACCCCATACCTCCCATGAATTTAGGCCGTGTCATAACTTCCCAGGAGACCCAGGCGGTCTTCCTCTCACCATTCTTCGATCCCCACCAGAATTTTCACAAAATACCATTTATATGCTGACACAAGCCCCGTGGCAGTTTGAAACATGCCATGGAATAGGTGGGGGTTACTTGAGCTACCGATTTGATAAGCACTTCCTTTCCTCCAACTGAGAGAGTTTTTCCATCCATCCCTGGACTTGCTTCCAAATGCGGTCCTTAAGATATTTGAAAGACCCCTCCTTCGATCTCCCCACGTCAGCCGGGAGGCCAAGGTATTTGTCAGACAGTTTCTCATCCTGTACTGCAAGAATCTGTTTAACCTCCTGCCTCAAACTTTCCGAACAACCCTTGCTAAAGAATATGGACAATTTGTCCCTGTTGATTCGCTGCCCAGAAGCGGCACAATATTTGTGTAGTAGGAGATCCACTCTGTTTGCCATGGCAGGTGTTGCATCAAAGAAAAGAAGTCTGTCATCTGCGAAAAGAAGATGATTTACTTGGGGTGCACCAGCTGCCACCGTAATACCCTGAATCCTCTCATTTGGCAGTGTGGACTTCAGCAAACAAGAGAGGCCTTCAGATGCCAATAAGAACAAATACGGCGATATCGGGTCTCCCTGCCTTAGGCCTCGAGAGGGCCTAAACTCCTCTTGCTTCCCTCCATTGAAGATAACCGAGAATGAAACAGAAGTAACACACCTCATCACTATCTCTGTGAAGCGTGGGCTAATTCCCAGCTTAAGCATAACTCTCTCCTGATAATTCCACTCCAGTCTATCATAGGCTTTCATCATGTCCAGTTTGAGAGCACAAAATCTATTGCTCTTCCTCTTTTTTCTCTTCATGTAGTGCAGACACTCGTATGCCGAGATGAAGTTATCCGTAATGAGGCGTCCTGGTACAAATGCTGATTGTTCCTCAGAGATGATATCGGGGAGAATAAGCTTGAGCCGGTTAGCCAAAACCTTTGACGCAATCTTGAAGATCACATTACAGAGGCTAATCGGTCGAAACTGTGCTAAATTTTTTGGACTAGCAATCTTGGGAATAAGAACAATGAACGTTTTGTTTATCTCCTCCGGGGAATCCTCTCCATTCAGAACTCTAAGCACCATAGCAGTAACCTCATCACCACACAGCTCCTAGTGCCGTTGAAAAAAGTGTGTCGGAAAGCCATCCGGCCCGGGAGCCTTTGTGGGGAACATTTGGAACAAAGCCGTTTTTTTCTCAGCTTTGCTATACTCGGCGTTCAGTGTGGTGTTCATCGCTGCATCAACCTTAGATGGTATATGGGAGAGCACCTCCTCAATCCCTACCGTATTCTCAGAAGCGTAGAGGTTACTATAAAAACTTGTTGCCATATCTGCCATCTCGTGCTCCTCTTTGCAAACGGAACCATCGCCACGCGGCAGCTCGGAGATACGATTTTTTGCCTTGCGGGCGCTGGCCTTACGATGAAAAAACTTTGTGTTGCTATCGCCTTCCGCAAGCCACTGGATACGCGCCCCTCTGACGCCACATAATCTCCTCTCTTAAGCATAACTCCACCATCCTAGCCTCTATGCTCTTCTCCTCGGCGGATGGCCCTATCCTGTTTGGCTGCGAGCGCATGTGATGAAGTTTTTGTCTTAGTGATCTGAGCTCAGTCCGGACCGCTCCAAAGGTGGAGCGGCCCCATCGTTGCAAACGACCAGCAACATTGGCCAGTTTATTTGATAGCGCAGCCACGGTCTGGGCCGGCCCTTCCGATGTCCAAGCATCAGCAAGGGTATCTTCAAACCTTGAGTCACGTTCCCGCATACATTCGTATCGGAACTGTTTCTGTTTTACACGAACACTCGTATCAGCGAGCTCCGTTTCGAGAAAAATAGGACAATGATCTGACTTTGCCGCTGTAAGGTGCTCGACAGTCGCAAAGTGAAATAGAGCTGACCAACAGGCCGAAGCCAAAGCTCTATCTAGGCGTACACGACAGTAGTGCCCACCAGCCACCTTCTTTTCCCACGTCCAGTCCAAACCACGGTAACCAAGGTCAGCTAGGCCGCAAACATCAACAGCTTCTCTGAATGCCTCGATTTGAGCACTGTCACGTTCATTGGGCCATGTTGCTCGTCCGGCCTGAGAATCTCGTTAAAATTTCCTATGCACATCCATGGCAGAGAGCTCTCTCCCTCAACCGTTTCATAGTATCCCAAGTCTTGTACCGAAGACTTCGGGTTGCTTCTCCGTAAAAACATGACAGCCTCCATTGATCCCTCCCTGGTTCTGTAACCCAGGCATCCACATGATACTCAGAAAAAAAAATTGCAACATTGACGGAATTTTTCCAAAAGATACAAAGACCGCCACTACGGCCACTGCTACCAACTCCAAAGCTGAAATTATAACCTAAAGAGAAACGAAGACCTTCCACACGACTCTTTTGCAACTGAGTTTCCACTAAACCCAAGATAACAGGCGAACTAATCTCCACTAGATCACGGAGTTCGCGAACTGTCGCGGGATCGCCAATCCCACGACAGTTCCAACTTAAAAGTTTCATTGGGCCTGGCGGCGCCCCGTCTCGGAGCCTGCCAATAATGCCATCTTGTTCTTGTTTTGCTTTACCGGTGAATCTGACTTTTTCGCCTTCTTAGCATCCCTGGGAGAGACATATGCAGGAGGGAGTGGCGGCACCACCACTAGGGCTTGGTTTTCCTTTGCTTGTGACTCAGCAAAGCCTTGTGTCGTGGGGTCCAGCGCCTGAACGTGTGGGTTTTCAGCCGAAGCAAAGTTAAGGTTTCTGCGCGTCGCCGGTGCTTCAGATCTCTATTCCTCGCCCTCCAGTATAGTCGCTGATTTGAGCGGGCTTGTGACATCTTCCCCCGCCTCTACGTCCCCATCCAGCCCGGCCTCTTGTGATGATCGTTTGCGCGGTGATGCTGGCCGAGCCTGGGGGGCTCCCCTACCAGTCCTGCCTCTGCCTCTACCCCCCGAGCGGCCACCACGCGAGGGACGGCCTCCTCCTTGTTGATCCGGTACTGTCTCCCTTCTCTTTGCTAACATCCAGCTGCCCACTGCTTGTCTTTAGCCTCCCAAACTCCATCACCGCATTCCTCATGGTTATGACCCATGAGACCACAAACTTTACAGAAGTACGGTATCTTCTCGTACTTTACCGGGAGGAACTTCCGTCAATTCACCCGTCACATTCAGCGGCGTTACCCTAGTTAAGGGCTTGTTCACTAGAACCCTCGCGCGAACTCTGACATAATCTCCCTCATAGAAGAGCCTAGGGGAGAGCTGGGTTTCCTTGACCCGACCAATGCGTCGTGCTAGTTGATCCACTACCTCAGGTTTCCTGTATAACTCTGGTATATTGTGTATCTGAGCCCAAACATATAGACCATCAAAGACATAGGATGTTGGTTCCTGCTTTCCATCATAATCTTCGATGAGCATACCCATACCGCGAAACAGCCAAGGTCCGCCATGAACAACCTTCTTCCAATCCCCCAAGCAGAACATCTGAAAGATATAAAGATTCTCCCCTGCCTCCCTATATTTGGGTACATGCGCTAGACCCCAGATTGATTTCATGGTTTCAAACATCATCGATGAGCTGAAGATCCTGGTTGTGTTTACCTTACTGATGGCTAACCATCTTGCATCTGCTTCGTACTTCTTCTGATCCTCCTGCCCCACAACCACGTCATCCAACTCGTCGTCCTGAAGATCAAGGTGTTGCAACATCTCTTCAAGGTTCTTCCCCTTCCATCCTGCAGTGGACGAACTCGCCTCTGCCGCCATCTAGGGTTTGTACCTTGGCAGCGGTGAGACAAGGCAGAAACGGTAGGAGACTTGCACTCCTTCCCGATGAGCCCCAACCGCAGGCTCCGACGAGAATCCGATGGCGAAGAAATCTCTAGGTGGCGGAGAGTCGCCGCCAGAGACGAAAACCCTAAGCTAGAGGGTAGGTACACGGATTAGAATCGTATGAGTGAGTAGCAGCCCTACAATTTGAATCATTCTCGTGTACCCGTCATCCTCCCGAGCGCACTTCTTTGACACAGTCTTGAGCCCATTTGAGTAGTCGAGCATTCGTATTCTTTCTGCTCGAGCAGGTCGGCCCATTTAACACACTTCCTGGCTATGTGTATTCTTTCTGTTCTTTCTTTTTGTAGCGGTACTGCAGCGATCTGCTTACCGTAGGAGTCATTTTTACTCTGAACATTTTCGCAAATACGAAATTGGTAAAAAGTGAATATTTCTGAAAAAACATGAATAAATATTTGATATTTCTGAACATTTCACGAAAATGCGATTTTAGTTGGAAATTTGTGGATTTTCTTAATGTGAGAACAAATTAATTTTAAAACTTTTTTAAACATTTTCTTAACTTTGAAAAAAAATCAGGGACCAGAAGTACGTTGTTTTTTCTTCAAATTCTTAACATTTGGTGGAAAGCATGAACATTTTTTTAATTTGTGAAATTTTGAAACTGAAATTCTTTTGAAAACAGCATGTATTTTTAATTGCTCATTAGTAAATATTTTAAGTTTTGAAAACAAGATTATTTTTTGAAATCCCAAATAATATCTGGAAACCCCAGGATTTTCTGAAATGCTGACATTTTTTCAAAGAAGAATACTTTTTCAAAATTCTGAACACTTTCTGAAACTAGTGAATTTATGACAAAAAAAGAAAAAAAACATAAAAACCAGAAAAACCATTCTGTAAGGTTTCCAAAACTAGAACCAGAACCCCTCTGCTTACCGCTGAAATGGGGCCACTTGGTCGCTCGGTCGGTCGTCAATGTGTGAAGTGTTGGCGACAGTTCGACGCAATGTGGATTAGGAAAAACCAGAGAGCATTGCGGCGTCCAGTTCTGCGGTTTGCGGGGTAAGTCAAGGATGGGGTCCGCCTAGCACAACAGTGAAGAGTGTAGTGGCAGCGTCCACCAGAGTCGGAGGCGACTAGAGATGCGCGGGTGCACTCGTGTGTGAGAGAGGAGAGGAAATGGAGCAGGCTAGATCTGAATCGATTTGCTGAGGACCTTGATAAGTGTCGAACGTCAGGTACAAGCACATGACAACTCCGAACATTTTCGATGGCAAGTTTAGTTAAGCGAGGATGACAACTTTATGCTTCAATTTATTATTGACAGAAAACTTGTCATGTGTCACTTGAAATTGCCATTCTTGTGTGGCTGAAATTGCCATCGATAAACGTCAGGACCGGAGTGTCACACATCTAACATATGCCACTTATCATTTGGGTTTGCGGATGCATCTTTCTAGCACATGATACGCTCGTGCGTCAGTGTGTGTGCAGTGAGTTGGTTGCCTTTTTTTTCGAGCAAAACATGAGTTGGTTTTTTTTTTTGAGCAAAACGTGAGTTGGTTGCTGGACGCCACGAGCCCACGACCTTCCGATCTAAGCTGCCCTTTACTCCTGAACTTGGTCCAAAAGTGATCCTTTTCCTATTGGGCCGTTATATGTATATTTTCTTTCAACAATGTCCAAGGGACTTCTCATTTTATTTGGTTTGGGTGGTTTAGTACATGCATTCTTGAAAGAAAATATACATATATTTATAAGCGACTAAATAATTAAGGGAACAATTTTTTTTATTTTTTGAAAGAAACAAGAAAACAAAGAAAAGAAAAAGGATAGAAACCCTAAAAAATAATAAAGGAAAGTGGAACGAAAAAAGAAACTCACATACACAAAATATTGTCGAAAACTCGTTTCCGACATTAACCATGGATAACCAAAGAGAAAGCCAACACAGAAAAAAAACAAAAGGATAATCACTGCCACACTTGCTAATGGGCCACGACCTGCTTTACGGGGCACCACAGGCGACCGTGCCGTATATCACACAATAGTTGAAGGAAAATCTTATTTGCCGCTCTATACGGGAAATTGTCAACCAGTCCATAGAGCTAGTGGCTTGGGCCGACCGAATCAGCGTACATTCATTTCCTATTTTAGGTCCACCTTTTATGGTTTTGGGAAGCTTTTGCAATGTTCCCGTTCGGTTTTCGTTTCTCTCTATTTTCTATTGGTTTTTACCCGTTTTATTAGTTTTTTCTTAATTCTATCCCTTTTTTCATTTTCATTTTTATTATTTTCATCTCTCATTTATAATTTGAATTTTATTTTATTTTGACTGTTCCCCAAATTTAAAAGATGTTTGGTTGTTTGCTAATGTTGAAAAAATTCACACATTGTAAATATATTCACACTATTGATAAAATTTTCACAATTTACAAAAAAGTTCAGAATATTGAAAAATTCATTCTTATGTTTCAAAGTGGTTAATATTTTCATGTTAGTAATTACAAACTGAATAAAAACTAGAGTAAACCAAAAAAAACCATTAGAAAGGAAATTAACCGTAAAACAACACAATTCTTTGATCGGCACAAGTAACACCGGAAAAGCTAAGTGAGGTGAGACCTATAATAGTTGAGATAAACTTTGCGCCTCCAGAGCGCATGTAGCTCGAGAAAGGCGCTACGGGCGCACCTCAGATTTCAGTGATAACTCGTCGGTTAACACGAAGAATTGGAGGTCCTGAGAGCACCAGACCCCCCGAGCAGCCCTACAATTTTTTTTGAGCCAACTGCACCCTTTATTAAAAGTTCAGGAACATAGGGATACAGATGATGTCGGGCAAACTAGTAAGCCACACATGGCGCCCTGAGCTAAGGGAGGCAGCTGCCTTTGCTAAGGCGTGCGCCTCCCCATTATGAATTCTACTTTCGTAAATAAAATTTACATCGTGGAAAAGCCTCCGCTGGTGTTTTACATCTTGCAAGATAGCAAAGTATCGGCATGGAACTTCATCCTCTATGTTGCTCACCACTTCGAGGCAATCTGATGCGACACAAATGGATTGGACATGCAAGTCCATAGCGAGCGAGAGTGCCTCGCTGCACGCTTGTGCTTCGAGAACTGCGGGGTCAAGGAGGCCGTCATGTATAATGGCGGATGCACCGAGAAACTTGCCGCGTTTGTCCCTGCAAATCACCGCTGATGCTGCCCGGTCGCCGATCTTCGAAAAGCCACCATCCACATTCATCTTGACCTCGTGATTGACAGGCGGAATCCACAGGCTTGATTGCGGCCGGTTGTTTGAGTTCCCTGAATTTACATGCAAGTCCCCAGGGTTTACATGAAGGTCCTTGAGGTTTGCTTGTCGGCCCATAGGCTTTGCCTTCGTCTCGGAAATCATCTCCAGCTCCGCCAGGAAGTTGTTAATGAAAACATGAGTGCTCAGCGGGCTTTGGAACTGGTTGTCGTGGATGGCGCGGCGCCTTGCCCACCATATGGCCCACATCGTCACCAGCACCTATGCTAATTCCGCCGAGGGTAGCGTATCAACAAGCCATAACATCCATAGCTTCGCTTCCTCCGATCTATTTGATATGATAGTCTCAGTGAGATCTTCATCAGCAAGTGACCAAACACACCGGGACATACGGCAGTCGAAAAGAGAATGGCGCCAAGTATCATTTGCCGCATGACATATTGAGCATTCCGTCGAATCAGCCATGCTACGGTGGTGACGCACCGCACCTGTCGTGATTGATGTTTTGGCTAATCTCCAGGCAAAGACTTTGACTTTTGAAGGAACCAGGGCTCCCCACAGCCGGCTCCATGACCTTCGATCGGACTCACCATTAGAGTGCCCCTCGTTTTGCTCGAGCCAGTCCGTTCGTTGCTGCTTAGTTGATGACAACAGCCTGTATGCAGAACGTATTGTAAAGATTCCCTTCCGTTCGTAGTGCCATGACCAGAAATCCTCTCGGGCCCTAGAGCTTAGAGGAATATTCAGGATTGCTTCCTTGTCCATCTCATAGAAGTGTTCCTCGAGTGCAGCTTCATCCCAAGTACATGTGTTAATGAGGTCCGAAACTTTTTGCGGAGGGTTTAAGGATTTTGGGCAAACTGGTCGCAGATTGAAATCCCGTGGGATCCAGTTGTCGAGCCATATATGTGTGTCCTCCCCTGAACCTATCGTCCTTACTAAGCCCAATTTGAGCATGTCCCTCCCTTCAATTATTGAGCAACAAACCTGTGACGGATTCTTGCCCAACTCAGCTTCAAGAATTGAGGACGCGGGGTAGTAAACAGCCTGCAGAATCCTGGCACTGAGGGAGTTTGGTTCCTGAAGAAGGCGCCAGGCTTGTCTAGTAAGAAGGGCCAAGTTAAAAAGCTCAATGTTGCGGAACCCCATACCTCCCATGAATTTAGGCCGTGTCATAACTTCCCAGGAGACCCAGGCGGTCTTCCTCTCACCATTCTTCGATCCCCACCAGAATTTTCACAAAATACCATTTATATGCTGACACAAGCCCCGTGGCAGTTTGAAACATGCCATGGAATAGGTGGGGGTTACTTGAGCTACCGATTTGATAAGCACTTCCTTTCCTCCAACTGAGAGAGTTTTTCCATCCATCCCTGGACTTGCTTCCAAATGCGGTCCTTAAGATATTTGAAAGACCCCTCCTTCGATCTCCCCACGTCAGCCGGGAGGCCAAGGTATTTGTCAGACAGTTTCTCATCCTGTACTGCAAGAATCTGTTTAACCTCCTGCCTCAAACTTTCCGAACAACCCTTGCTAAAGAATATGGACAATTTGTCCCTGTTGATTCGCTGCCCAGAAGCGGCACAATATTTGTGTAGTAGGAGATCCACTCTGTTTGCCATGGCAGGTGTTGCATCAAAGAAAAGAAGTCTGTCATCTGCGAAAAGAAGATGATTTACTTGGGGTGCACCAGCTGCCACCGTAATACCCTGAATCCTCTCATTTGGCAGTGTGGACTTCAGCAAACAAGAGAGGCCTTCAGATGCCAATAAGAACAAATACGGCGATATCGGGTCTCCCTGCCTTAGGCCTCGAGAGGGCCTAAACTCCTCTTGCTTCCCTCCATTGAAGATAACCGAGAACGAAACAGAAGTAACACACCTCATCACTATCTCTGTGAAGCGTGGGCTAATTCCCAGCTTAAGCATAACTCTCTCCTGATAATTCCACTCCAGTCTATCATAGGCTTTCATCATGTCCAGTTTGAGAGCACAAAATATATTGCTCTTCCTCTTTTTTCTCTTCATGTAGTGCAGACACTCGTATGCCGAGATGAAGTTATCCGTAATGAGGCGTCCTGGTACAAATGCTGATTGTTCCTCAGAGATGATATCGGGGAGAATAAGCTTGAGCCGGTTAGCCAAAACCTTTGACGCGATCTTGAAGATCACATTACAGAGGCTAATCGGTCGAAACTGTGCTAAATTTTTTGGACTAGCAATCTTGGGAATAAGAACAATGAACGTTTTGTTTATCTCCTCCGGGGAATCCTCTCCATTCAGAACTCTAAGCACCATAGCAGTAACCTCATCACCACACAGCTCCCAGTGCCGTTGAAAAAGTGTGTCGGAAAGCCATCCGGCCCGGGAGCCTTTGTGGGGAACATTTGGAACAAAGCCGCTTTTTTCTCAGCTTTGCTATACTCGGCGTTCCGTGTGGTGTTCATCGCTGCATCAACCTTAGATGGTATATGGGAGAGCACCTCCTCAATCCCTACCGTATTCTCAGAAGCGTAGAGGTTACTATAAAAACTTGTTGCCATATCTGCCATCTTGTGCTCCTCTTTGCAAATGGAACCATCGCCACGCGGCAGCTCGGAGATACGATTTTTTGCCTTGCGGGCGCTGGCCTTACGATGAAAAAACTTTGTGTTGCTATCGCCTTCCGCAAGCCACTGGATACGCGCCCCTCTGACGCCACATAATCTCCTCTCTTAAGCATAACTCCACCATCCTAGCCTCTATGCTCTTCTCCTCGGCAGATGGCCCTGTCCTGTTTGGCTGCGAGCACATGTGATGAAGTTTTTGTCTTAGTGATCTGAGCTCAGTCCGGACCGCTCCAAAGGTGGAGCGGCCCCATCGTTGCAAACGACCAGCAACATTGGCCAGTTTATTTGATAGCGCAGCCACGGTCTGGGCCGGCCTTTCCGATATCCAAGCATCAGCAAGGGTATCTTCAAACCTTGAGTCACGTTCCCGCATACATTCGTATCGGAACTGTTTCTGTTTTACACGAACACTCGTATCAGCGAGCTTCGTTTCGAGAAGAATAGGACAATGATCTGACTTTGCCGCTGTAAGGTGCTCGACAGTCGCAAAGTGAAATAGAGCTGACCAACAGGCCGAAGCCAAAGCTCTGTCTAGGCGTACACGACAGTAGTGCGCACCAGCCACCTTCTTTTCCCACGTCCAGTCCAAACCACGGTAACCAAGGTCAGCTAGGCCGCAAACATCAACAGCTTCTCTGAATGCCTCGATTTGAGCACTGTCACGTTCATTGGGCCATGTTGCTCGTCCGGCCTGAGAATCTCGTTAAAATCTCCTATGCACATCCATGGCAGAGAGCTCTCTCCCCTCAACCGTTTCATAGTATCCCAAGTCTTGTACCGAAGACTTCGGGTTGCTTCTCCGTAAAAACATGATAGCCTCCATTGATCCCTCCCTGGTTCTGTAACCCAGGCATCCACATGATACTCAGAAAAAAAAATATTGCAACATCGACGGAATTTTTCCAAAAGATACAAAGACCGCCACTACGGCCACTGCTACCAACTCCAAAGCTGAAATTATAACCTAAAGAGAAACGAAGACCTTCCACACGACTCTTTTGCAACTGAGTTTCCACTAAACACAAGATAACAGGCGAACTAATCTCCACTAGATCATGGAGTTCGCGAACTGTCGCGGGATCGCCAATCCCACGACAGTTCCAACTTAAAAGTTTCATTGGGCCTGGCGGCGCCCCGTCTCGGAGCCCGCCAATAATGCCATCTTGTTCTTGTTTTGCTTTACCAGTGAATCTGACTTTTTCGCCTTCTTAGCATCCCTGGGAGAGACATATGCAGGAGGGAGTGGCGGCACCACCACTAGGGCTTGGTTTTCCTTTGCTTGTGACTCAGCAAAGCCTTGTGTCGTTGGGTCCAGCGCCTGAACGTGTGGGTTTTCAGCCGAAGCAAAGTTAAGGTTTCTGCGCGTCGCTGGTGCTTCAGATCTCTGTTCCTCGCCCTCCAGTATAGTCGCTGATTTGAGCGGGCTTGTGACATCTTCCCCCGCCTCTACGTCCCCATCCAGCCCGGCCTCTTGTGATGATCGTTTGCGCGGTGATGCTGGCCGAGCCTGGGGGGCTCCCCTACCAGTCCTGCCTCTGCCTCTACCCCCCGAGCGGCCACCACGCGAGGGACGGCCTCCTCCTTGTTGATCCGGTACTATCTCCCTTCTCTTTGCTAACATCCAGCTGCCCCACTGCTTGTCTTTAGCCTCCCAAACTCCATCACCGCATTCCTCATGGTTATGACCCATGAGACCACAAACTTGACAGAAGTACGGTATCTTCTCGTACTTTACCGGGAGGAAGTTCCGTCCTTCACCCGTCACATTCAGCGGCGTTACCCTAGTTAAGGGCTTGTTCACCAGAACCCTCGCGCGAACTCTGACATAATCTCCCTCATAGAAGAGCCTAGGGGAGAGCTGGGTTTCCTTGACCCGACCAATGCGTCGTGCTAGTTGATCCACTACCTCAGGTTTCCTGTATAACTCTGGTATATTGTGTATCTGAGCCCAAACATATAGACCATCAAAGACATAGGATGTTGGTTCCTGCTTTCCATCATAATCTTCGATGAGCATACCCATACCGCGAAACAGCCAAGGTCCGCCATGAACAACCTTCTTCCAATCCCCCAAGCAGAACATCTGAAAGATATAAAGATTCTCCCCTGCCTCCCTATATTTGGGTACATGCGCTAGACCCCAGATTGATTTCATGGTTTCAAACATCGCCGATGAGCTGAAGATCCTGGTTGTGTTTACCTTACCGATCGCTAACCATCTTGCATCTGCTTCGTACTTCTTCTGATCCTCCTGCCCCACAACCACGTCATCCAACTCGTCGTCCTGAAGATCAAGGTGTTGCAACATCTCTTCAAGGTTCTTCCCCTTCCATCCTGCAGTGGACGAACTCGCCTTTGCCGCCATCTAGGGTTTGTACCTTGGCAGCGGTGAGACAAGGCAGAAACGGTAGGAGACTTGCACTCCTTCCCGATGAGCCCCAACCGCAGGCTCCGACGAGAATCTGATGGCGAAGAAATCTCTAGGTGGCGGAGAGTCGCCGCCAGAGACGAAAACCCTAAGCTAGAGGGTAGGTACACGGATTAGAATCGTATGAGTGAGTAGCAGCCCTACAATTTGAATCATTCTCGTGTACCCGTCATCCTCCCGAGCGCACTTCTTTGACACAGTCTTGAGCCCATTTGAGTAGTCGAGCATTCGTATTCTTTCTGCTCGAGCAGGTCGGCCCATTTAACACACTTCCTGGCTATGTGTATTCTTTCTGTTCTTTCTTTTTGTAGCGGTACTGCAGCGATCTGCTTACCGTAGGAGTCATTTTTACTCTGAACATTTTCGCAAATACGAAATTGGTAAAAAGTGAATATTTCTGAAAAAACATGAATAAATATTTGATATTTCTGAACATTTCACGAAAATGCGATTTTAGTTGGAAATTTGTGGATTTTCTTAATGTGAGAACAAATTAATTTTAAAACTTTTTTAAACATTTTCGCAACTTTGAAAAAAAATCAGGGACCAGAAGTACGTTGTTTTTTCTTCAAATTCTTAACATTTGGTGGAAAGCATGAACATTTTTTTAATTTGTGAAATTTTGAAACTGAAATTCTTTTGAAAACAGCATGTATTTTTAATTGCTCATTAGTAAATATTTTTAAGTTTTGAAAATAAGATTAGCTTTTGAAATTCCGTGTGTGAAGCGTCGGTGGTCGGCGACAGTTCAGAGAGCAACTAGTTGACGAGCGCTCCTTCTGGAGCCTCAAAACGATCAGGCCAGTTGGCACGCTCTCAGCCGCCCGCCACGTGTCGCGCTCTGGGCGCTCCCCCGGATTTTTTTAATTTAATTTTCCGCACGCGTTTTCTGCTTTTTAAACGGGTTTTTTCGGGGGTTTTCGACGTTTCGGTTTTCCACCGCTCTTCCTTAACTTTTGGAAAAAATTACGCGAAAAAACGCATTTTCTTTTCTTTTTCCTTTCACGAGAGTCACGGCCGTGCCTCTCTGAAAAAAAAAACATGTTTTTTGTTTTTTTCCTTCCGCGAGAGGCACGGCCATGCCTCTCGGAAACGGATTTCCTTCCGAGAGATGCACGATTTTGCTTCGGGGAGAGTCACGGTTGCCATAATTTGAGAGACCACGACAAACAATGACGTGCCGCAGTCGTGATTGTGCGGCCTAGCATTATTTGTAGTGCTCAGAGAAAGCCCGCGGCGTTCGGACCTGAAAAATCGAAGAAACCGAAGCACAGAAATGAGTTGAAGAGGAGCTCATCGACGCTTAAGGGGAGCCCGACTTTGAATTAACAAAGCCATCAACCGGTCAGGATTACACAAGACCACCAAGCAAGAGCGACCGGAAGATACAAGGGAGCTGACAGAGCAATTTAGAACGCAACGCACACTATTGCACACATAGAAATACACCTGAAAAACCTGCAAGTAATGTCGAAACCCGCTGCACATCGGCACCAAGAGCAAGGGAGCAGAGTAGCGTCATGGATCAGCCAAAGGCCTACAAGAACTGCGCGCAGCCGGATCGTGGGATTGGGATCACGAAACCTGTCTTCCAACGTCGAAGAGGACCCCAATCCTCTCGCCTAGGCTCGAAGGCGCCGCACCTTCGGGTCATTGGGCGCTCACCCGAGAGCAAGAGCAGGTGTCGGTCGAAGCCCAGAGCAGGCATAACTCACAGTCCTCACCACGCCGAAGGCACACCACTAGCTGCACTGCCACCTGCCCGGGGCCACCGAGATCAGAAGGAAAACCCAAGGGCGAAGCTTGGGAAGCCTCTGCTTGGACTCGCAGCCGACGAGCGCTCTCCTACCTCGGCACCACTCACCCGGAGAACTAGACAAACCCAAGGCGGCGCCTCCAAGGAGGGAACGACGTGCAGGACGCCACTACCACCCAACCCGAGACGAGAATTGGGCTTTCACCCGGGATCTGGGACGGGGATGGATACGGGAGACCTCAGCGGTGCCTCGAAGGAGAAAAGGCGATGCGCGCACGCGCCCTCACCGCCGTGGTCGGAGATCCGACCAAGGGTTTCCCCCGGACTCGAGATATGCCACCGGCACCCCGCCAGCACCGGAACTGGTAGCAAAAGCTGCAGATCGGACACAGTCGGAGGGGAAGAGTGAGCAGAGGAGGAGGAGCAGCTCAACCTTCAGATCTGGAGCGGAAAGACCGCGCCACGACCACCACCCGCTGGATCCACGCCGCCCGAGCAGCCGAGGACGCCGGCCGTCACATCCCGCGCACGCCGCCTGTCGCAGAGGCTGCGCCGCCACGCCGTCCGGGGCCGCCGCCCCGGTGTCCGGGGTCCTTCGCGCGGGGACGAAGCGACGAGAGGCCTCACCGCCACCTTCATCGGCGGCCGCCGGGGCTTGCCAGGCGTCCCTCAGGTGGCGGCGAGGGGAGGAGATGCAGGAAGGGGTGGCGGCGGCGGGGGAAACCCTAGTCACCCCCGGGTCGCCCGATGGGGACGACACGGGAGCCGCGTGACCCTGCGCCTCGCTGATTTAGCAGCTAATCTTCCATCGGTAGAACGTGTTCACGGCTGCAGAGTCAGGGCGCAGCAGTCAGTTGTCGAATGCAGCCCCGTGTGGACGTCGGGCCAAAGAACACCTGCAACCAGTGAACCACCTACACAGCAACACACACATATATCAACGACTACACACTTCCACATTGCTTGGTCGAAGGAGTGAAACCGTTGCAAAATTGAAGAGAAAAAAAAATTGGTCTTGCTAAGCACTGCCGTCTGCTGATATGTTCATTCCGTGCCTACTGCCTAGACACAGCGCTCTGTAATGAGTAGTCAGACTAGACTCTTATTTCTGAACATATATTAAATTTGTGAACACTTTCCATAAAGTAATGATTTATGTAAAAAATTCTTTAAAATTTGTGAACACTATCTACAATTTAAGAATGATTAATCTAAATATGTGCATAAAATTATTACTTTTGGCCATTTTTTATACCTATGATCATTTCTGAAATCATGATTTAAAAAAATATGTAAACCTTTTCAAAATTATTGAACATATTTTTTATCAAAAACAATCAGATAACAAAATGCAGAAGTAGAAAAGTGAGCACCAACTGAAAAGTCAATTGAAATCGTCCTCCCGATCAGTTGGTGCATAACGTGACCAGGCAAAATATAACGTGAAGTGTATTTACCTGGGATTATAAAATTCACCACTCTTCGGTTATTTTGAAGTTCCGAATTTCTCCTCTTTAGTCCGGTGTGCTCGCTCTTTTATGCCCCCCATTTAAGGATTGACTCAAGCAACCTATCTTACTTACTACTAATAACAAAGGGGCATGTTTGAGTCTTAATGTTTTGGCCTGTCTTTTTCTTCGATGGCTAAGAAGCTCGACGAAGAGCTTCCCTTGCCTTTATATATACAGCAAAAGGCGTCAAGGGTGGGCGTTTGGGTTTACCTGAAATTTCGGTGGTCGGGTTATTTAGATTTTTTTATAATTCCGGTTTTCAGACCTGACACCCGATAATTTCCTGGAATATTCCAGACCCGACAAATCGGGTACCCGAAAATGCGGGTTGGGGTTTCCTGATTTACTCAAACAGAGAGTACTGCGGGTGCACGAGGAAGTCGAGGAGAATGTAGCCGGCGGTGAGCATGGCGGTAGAGCTGCGTGCTGCATATGGAAGCGGACGAACAACTCACATGTGGCATAGAGCAATGTGACGTCCAGCACTGCGGTTTGCGGGGGAAAGTTGAGGATGGGGTCCGGCTAGCATGGCAGCGGAGAGCGTAGTGGCAGCGTCTACCGGAGTCGGAGGCGACTAGAGTTGCGCGGGTGCGCTCGTGCGTGAGAGAGGAAAGGAGACGAAGCTGACTAGATCTAGATCAATTTGCTGAGGATGTTGATAAGTGCCGAACGTCAGGTCGTGCACATGGCAACTCCAAAAGTTTTCTGTGGCAAGTTTAGTTATGTGAGGATGACAACTTTAGTTGACAAGCATGGCGACTTCGTGCTTCAGTTTATTTTTGATAGAAAACTTGCCATGTGTCACTAGAAATTCCATCCTTGTGTGGCTGAAATTGCCATCGAAAAACGTCAGGGCCGGAGTGTCATACACCTAACATGTGACACTTATCATTTTGGTGCTGATGCATCTTCCTAGCGCATGATAAGCTCGTGCGTCGTGCACGTGAGTTGGTTGCTTTTTTTGTTGTTGAGAAAAACATGGGTTGGTTGCTGGATGCCACAAGCCCACGACATTCCGATCTAAACCGCCCTTTACTCTTGAAGTTGGTCCAAAAGTGGGTCTTTTCCTATTGTCCCTTATAAATTGGGCTTCCTATTTAATTCGGGTGGTTTCTCAAAAAAAATCTGGTTTTTCGGGTTATTCGGGTACCCCAAGTACAAACCCAAATTTGCTGAGGTTTTTTTATCAAAATTATTGATTTTTTTCAATATTATTGAACATTTTTTTTATCAAAAACAATCAGATAACAAAATGCCGAAGTAGAAAAGTGAGCATCAACTGAAAAAACAACTGAAAAGTGAGCACCAATTCAAAATTATTTCTGCTGCTGTGAGTTGAACTTCAGTTACCACGATTTCAGAAATGAAATTTGGGGTGTGAGATGAGCACTTACTGTGGTTGCCACAATTAATTATACGCCCAGTTAAGCTAGTATACTAGTATGAACAAACCAAAGCGGTCGACCAAGGTGCTCCTGAAATTCAGAGATCTGAATCTGACATCTGGAGGCACCTACAGCCGGTTCAAGTTCAGTTCAGTTCAGTTGGTTGCTGAATCATAGACAAATCTTGCCTTTTCAAATACTACCTTATAAAATTCAAATAAACAACTTAGATGATCCATATGCAGACAAGAGAATAACTTGCATAAGAGAAACGATAATCATAAGGACGGAACAAGAAAACAAAACATGGGTTTGACGCGCATCACAAAAACCCACTGTCTACACTCGTACTCGAACACAGACTATGGGGCAAAAAACCTGATGCACCAAACCCTGTTATTACAAACACACAATGTAAATGAAGGTTCTAGCTGAAACACATGGTACTAAATGTCTGGGAATGCATAATTAGGGTGGCCGATCACATCACTTGGTCTTGTTGCTGCTGAGGAAGCGTAGCAGATCCGTAAATCACAGGATGCAGTGCAAAGGAATGAAATAACCAGCGCGCCAAGATATATACCTCTTGCAACTTGTCACCAGGGCACAGAACGACCTGATTCCCTATGCCTTTCCCCCTCTTTTTCCCTCTCCTCGTCATCCTTAAACATCTCATCTTCATATTCTCTACGGAGATGGCGTTGAAGACTGTAACGATTGGGATGCAAGGCGATTGCTTTTTCAACGGGGGGAGAGTGAGAGAAAGAGGAAGACCGAGTCAACATGTCCACATGACGAGTGGGTTCGGTTGATTAGTGATGTCATCCAAACGCTAAGCTTCTACCGTCAGTGTTTTTTGCCACTGTCAATTCTTCGGTTTGATGCGAAGTGTCATGTTTTGTAAAGTGGTGGTCTTCTTATAAAAGGGGAAATACACAAGAATAGGGAAACGAAGTAAAAAAGGAGAACTTAAAAAACAAATAACGGGGGAAACTAAAATAGAAAAATAAAACTACACAAAAGCCGTGCGAAAACTCATTTCCCACAATGATCCACGAAAAACCAAAGAAAAAGCCGACACACGAAAAACCCAGAAGGAAAACCAGCCATGCGCTTTGCTAGTGGGCCTTGGCCCATGTCAGGGGGCGCCAGAGTCGAGCGTGGCGTAGGGAGAGGTAGAAGTAGAAGAGCGGATGCCTAAAAAAAGTAGAAGAAGGGATCGGAGCTGAGGCGGAGGGGATCCTCTTCCACCTTTCAATCTCAGTAGAGTAGAAGAACCGATCGTATTTCTCGATCTTGTTCGTGCAAGCTTGGCAATCATGGGTGCTCTGCTCTGCTCTGAGTGTTAAAAGAGTAGGGCCGTAGTTGTATCGTGACAATGTAACGTATTGTGTACATTAGAATTGAGGCGCAGGTTGTTGGCTAGGATAATCTCTATCTTTTATGTAGCTTGGAGTAGAGGACAAGTTGATAACCAAACCAACTACTTGCGCCATATCTTGTAATCCTTTTGTCTATATAAACACGAAGGCGTCCCTGCCAAGAGGTAACACGCTTAACGCAGCCAACCCTAGCTTTTACATGGTAATCAGAGCACTTCTCGAGATCATCCATGGCGACACCTTCAAACTCCTTCCCATCCTCTCCGTTTGTACACGCCGTCTCCGAGAAGCTCAGCAAGAACAACCAAGCCCTATGGCAGGCGACAGTTCTGTCGGCGATCAGAGGAGCCCGCATGGAGCAGTACCTCGATGTCGATCACCCGGTGCCACCCATGCACCTTGAAGTAGCCGCGTCTGACGGCAAAACCAAGACGACGAAGCCCAACCCAGAGTTCCAGACCTGGTATGCCCAAGATCAGCAAGTCTTTTCTTACCTTCTGACAACTTTGCCCCGTGAGATGGCCATCCAGGTCGCTACCTGTCACACGTCGGCAGAACTCTGGAACACGATTGCAGAGATGCTTGCGTCTCACACTCGTGCCCAGACGGTCAACGTGCGCATCACCCTCGCCAATCTGCAGAAGGGGAACTCCTCCATCACCGACTACATCGGGAGTGAAGTCTCTGTGCGATGAACTCATCACTGCAGGGAAGAAGATCGACGATAATGACATCGTCTCCCACATCCTCGCCGGCTTGGACGAGGAGTTTGATCCTGTGGTCTCCGCCATGTGCTCCAGAGTGGAGCCGATCACCGTCCCCGAGCTGTTCTCGCAGCTCATCAGCTTCGAGACGCGGATGAAGCTCCGCGGTGGAGTGTCGCAGTCCTCCGCTAACGCTGCCACCAGAGGCCGCGGGCGTGGTGACCGTGGCCGTGGCCGTGGCGGCAACGGCAACAACGGTGGTGACCGTGGCCGCCCCTACATCAAGTCTGGCGGTCGCGGTGGACAAGGAGGAGGCGGCCACTACAACAACAGGTGGTGGGGGCAACTACAACAACAATGCCCCTGCACCTAGGATCCAGTGCCAGATCTGTGGCAAACTGGGTCATCCAGCGTGGAAGTGCTGGAAACGCTATGATGAAGCCTACCAAGGAGGAGAAGAGAGGACGGCGAACCTGGCAGCACCTCAATATGGGGTGGATACCAACTGGTATCTTGACAGCGGCGCCACCGATCACATCACATGAGACCTTGAGAAGCTGACTGTCCGCGACCGCTACACTGGGAACGAGCAAATCCACACTGCTAGTGGGTCAGGTATGGCAATAGAACATGTTGGTCATTCAGCTATTCGTACCCCTGATCGTGATCTTTACGTAAATAATATCCTTCATGTTCCAGAAGCTAGCAAGAGCCTAATCTCTGCTAGTCGTCTTGCACTTGACAATGATGCCTTTTGTGAGATTCACCCTCATTCTTTTCTTGTTAAGGAACGGGGAACGAGGAAGGTACTCCTTCGAGGCAGGGGTAGATGTGGTCTATACCCCGTCAAGCACAAGGGATCCAACGTCCAGAAGCAGATGCTCAGTGCCACCAAAATATCTTCGGATAGATGGCATCAACGTTTAGGTCATCCGTCTCCTCTCATGGCCAGAAGAATTCTTAGTCAAAATAAACTCCCTTGTGCTAGTTTTTCCAATAATGATTCTGTTTGTGACGCCTGTCAAAAGGGAAAAAGTCACCAATTGCCTTATCCAAAATCAATAAGTGAATCCAAGTTTCCTTTAGAACTTATTTTCTCTGATGTTTGGGGACCTGCTGTTGAAACAGTAGGCAGAAAGAAATATTATGTGAGTTTCATCGATGATTTCAGTAAATTCACATGGATCTATTTGATCAAACACAAGTCAGAAGTTTTTCAAAAATTTCATGACTTTCAGCACATTGTTGAACGACAATTTAATCGCAAAATCCTTGCTCTTCAGACAGATTGGGGAGGGGAGTATGAAAAACTCAACTTCTTTTTCACCAAGATAGGAATATCTCATCACGTGTCTTGCCCCCATGCGCATCAACAGAACGGATCAGCAGAAAGAAAACATCGACATATAGTCGAAGTAGGCTTGTCTCTCCTTGCCCAAGCCTCCATGCCCTTAAAATTTTGGGATGAGGCGTTTATTGCTGCCACATATTTGATTAATCGCCTTCCTAGCAAAGTTATCAAGTTTGAAACCCCTCTTGAGCGATTGTTCCATGAAAAACCAAATTACTCCTCACTTAGAATTTTTGGGTGTGCTTGTTGGCCTAATCTCCGACCCTATAACAAGCACAAACTTCAATTCCGTTCCAAACAATGTACTTTTCTTGGATATAGCAATCTTCACAAGGGTTTTAAATGCCTTGATAATGCAACAGGGCGAGTGGATATCTCCAGGGATGTTATTTTTGATGAAAACATCTTTCCATTCTCTATACTACACCCAAATGCTAGTGTAAGGCTTCGGGCAGAAATTCTTCTCTTGAATCCGGAGTTACTCAATCCTACCTATCATGGGGACGAGCATTATGCTGATGATCATTTGTTACATAGCCCTACTACTGACGGAGATGGCGGTGAAAAAACTGCACTCCAAATGCTTGTGATTTTATGCAGCAGCAATAGGAAGCACCTGGCAGTGGACACGAGGCAGATTCGCCTGATCGCGCTGACACGGGAACGGATCCCCAGGCGGATCCTCTGACGTCGCCATCGCCGGGATTCGGGGACGACCACTCCTTGGGCGCCGCCTGGCATGAGTCTCCAGGCCGGTCGGGTGGGCCGGACCGCTCTCTGTCTCCATGCCCCACTCGTCATGAGGCGGGTGGACCTGAGCCTGGTCGCGTGTCCCTCGTTGTGTGGCGCAATGATGACGGGTGCGACCACATGCTAGCCCGCAGTCACGTGGAGCCAGCCGACTCGCCAAGGCCAGATTCTCCTACCCGATCGGCGCGTGATCCAACGTCGTCCGCACATGCGACAGGCGAGGCTGATTCTGCTGTGGCGGGATCGGGATCCTCTGTGGCTGCCGAGCCTGTACGTTCAAGTACACCTCCTCGGATGACTACACGAGCACAATGAGGTATCTTAAAACCCACAATTTACAAAGATGGGACACTAAGGTATGATAAGAACTTCAAATTTGCAAATTTTGCTGCTACTAGTGAGCCCCAAACCTTGACCGAAGCTCTAGGAAATGACAATTAGAAAAATGCCATGAATGTAGAGTATCATGCACTTATGAAAAACCAAACTTGGCGTTTGGTTCCTCCTAAGCGAGGGAGGAATATTATTGATTGTAAATGGGTGCATAAAGTTAAAAAGAGACCTGATGGCACGATAGATAGATATAAGGTTAGACAAGTAGCTAAAGGCTTTAAACAACGATATGACATTGATTATGAGGATACTTTTAGTCCAGTAGTTAAAGCTGCTACTATTAGACTTGTTCTGTCTATTACTGTCTCCAGGGGATGGAGTCTTCGCCAATTGGATGTTCAGAATGCGTTCTTACATGGTTCCACTAGTAGAAAACGGAACTTTAAAACCGGTTTGTAGGGCCTTTAGTGTCGGTTATGGAACCGGCACTAAAGTGTGGGCACTAAAGGCCCCCCCCCCCTTTAGTACCGGTTCGGCACGAACCGACGCTAAAGTGCCACCACGTGGCGTGAGCTCACGCCCTAGTATGGGGGACCTTTAGTACCGGTTGGTGTTACCAACCGGTACTAAAGGTTTTTTTTTGAATTTTTTTTTTGAAAATTTTGGAAATTTTTTTTGATTTTTTTTCGATTTTTAATTTTTCTGAATTATTTGATGATTTAGTCTCTAATCACCTCTCTTAACTGCTCAAGTGTGGATCACTCATTCCAAATCATCTAACTTCCCGATCGGTCACCCATCCCTCTCACTACTCCAGCCCGAGCACGGTTAACTTTCGGGTTCTATTCTCCTTCGTTTCCGAGTCTGCACTTATTGTTTTCCTGACAATAGTAAGATGTCAATCCTATTAACCCTCAGGAGTTTAGCTTGAGCATGAAGTCACACATTTCACTGTTTGAGTTTGAAACTATTATTCTAAAAAAACAGTCATTATTTAGTAACGCTAATATTTCTTGAATAAGTTTGACCATAGTTTGACCATAGTTTGACCAAAATTCAAAAAATTGAAATAATTATTTAGTAACACTAATATTCTTGAATAATTATGTAGTAACATACTTCTTCAATAAGTAGTTTGACCAAATTTAACCAATTTTTTTAAAAAAACTGAAATTTGACCATATCTTTTTTTCCTTTTCGAATTTGAGGATTTAAAAATAATTCCAAACAGGCCGTAGGCTGTCTCCATCGGATGCGGATTTTCGTGCTGAATTTTTTGATATTTTATACGTTTTTTTCCGACATCGTATGCAAAAGTTATAGCCGTTTTACATTTTCCCTACACTTTTTGCAGAACATGTCCAAATTTAAGTTTTCAAATTTTCCTAACTAGTAGATATAGTAATATAACTACCTCTCGAAGGATTTTATTTTTTGAAGTTTTTATCATTTTCTTTTGATTTTTTCAAAACTGAAATGGCGATACAGGGGGCGTAGAGTTTGAAAATTGGCCCCTTTAGTACCGGTTCGTGGCATGAACCGGTACTATAGGTTAGACCTTTAGTACCGGTTGGTAACACAAACCGGTACTAAAGGGGCTCGTGGGGACCCGGCCTGACGCCAGCCTGCCACTACCCCTTTAGTACCGGTTCGTGGCACGAACCGGTACTAAAGGCTCAACACGAACCGGTACTATTGATCGCAGCCACGAACCGGCACTATTGATCACATTAGTGCCGGTTTTTTTTCAAACCGGCACTAATGTGCTTCACATTTGAACCTTTTTCTACTAGTGTTCTCGAGGAGGAGGTTTATATGAAACAACCACCTGGGTTTGAAAATGGTTCAAAGCCACATCATGTGTGCAAATTGGACAAGGCCTTATATGGTCTAAAGCAGGCACCTAGAGCTTGGTATTCAAGATTGAGTGCAAAACTTCAGCAACTTGGTTTCAATCCTTCAAGGGGTGACACTTCTCTTTTCTTCTTCAAGAAAGAGAAGGTGATTATATTTATGTTAATTTATGTTGATGACATAATTGTTGCCAGCTCCTCACAGGAGGCTACCTTAGCATTGCTGTCAAATCTGAAAAATGAGTTTGCTCTTAAAGATCTAGGAGAGTTACATTACTTCCTAGGTATTGAGGTAAAGAGGTTGCATGAAGGTATTATGCTAACTCAGGAAAAATATGCCAAAGATGTAATCAAACGAGTAGGTATGAAGGATTGCAAACCCTCCAGTACACCTATGTCTATCACTGACAAGTTGTCATTATATGAAGGAGAATTACTGAGCCCAGAAGAAGGAACCAAGTACAGAAGTATAGTTGGTGCTCTTCAGTACTTGACACTGACAAGACCTGATATATCCTTTGCTGTTAATAAAGTCTGTCAATTTTTACATGCTCCTACTTCTGTACATTGGACAGCTGTAAAGAGGATATTGAGGTATCTTCAAGGGAGTGCAAACACAGGGCTAAAATTGTGTAAGTCTTCTTCAACTACAATGAGTGCATTTTCTGATGTAGACTGGGCTGGATGCCCTGATGACAGAAGATCTACAGGAGGATTTGCAATCTTTCTTGGGTCGAACCTTATATCCTGGAGTGCAAAGAAACAGGCTACGGTGTCACGCTCCAGCACTGAAGCAGAATATAAATCTTTGGCAAATGCAACAGCTGAGGTAATGTGGATTGAAACTCTGCTTGATGAACTTGGCGTTGGAAGAACAGGTGTGTCATGCTTATGGTGTGACAATCTTGGAGCAACATATCTGTCTGCAAACCCAGTGTTTCATGCAAGAACGAAACACATAGAGATTGATTATCATTTTGTACGAGAAAGAGTTGCACAAAAGCTACTACATATTCAGTTCATTCCAACAGGAGATCAAGTCGCGGATGGGTTCACAAAACCGTTACAAGTGAAGCAACTACAGGCCTTCAAGCGCAATCTGAACCTTGACATGTTAAGATTGAGGGAGGATGTTAAAAGAGTAGGGCCGTAGTTGTATCGTGACAATGTAACGTATTGTGTACATTAGAATTGAGGCGCAGGTTGTTGGCTAGGATAATCTCTATCTTTTACGTAGCTTGGAGTAGAGGACAAGTTGATAACCAAACCAACTACCTGCGCCATATCTTGTAATCCTTTTGTCTATATAAACACGAAGGCGTCCCTGCCAAGAGGTAACACGCTTAACGCAGCCAACCCTAGCTTTTACACTAAGGTCATAGTTTTGCATCCTTCTCTTGAGGTTTGTGTCTTCTTCTCCTCCTCGACGCCTCCCCCCTTTTGGGGCTCCTATGGTTTCTTTGGAACCAACGAAGACCTAGCGCTTATAATCGGGAAAAGGTTGGATGCTACAGTAGATACTACTGTTGTTAAATCAGGAAACGAGATGATACTGAAAGCCTGAAACCACGAACGTTCAGTTTAAGTGTACATTTTCAGATCCTTGGCTGAAGACTCTGTTTTGAACCAAGCCTTGCAGGAAGGAAGGAGGGAAGGGCTGCCTCTGTCTTGAGTGCTTTGACGCCTTCCACCAAAATATGTATAAAATATGCCCCTCAACGGCCCTGACCAAACCGAAGCTGTCAACGATGGTGCTCCTGAAAATTCAGAGATTTGAACAGTTGTTTATCTCGAGGAAACTACAGCCGTTAATGTTAAGTTGATTGCTGAAGCTGTGGTTGCCACAATTATACACCAAGTTCAAACAGTTAATTATCACTATAATATAACCAAACCGAAGCAGTCCACGAAGGTGCTCCTGAAATTCGGAGATCTCAACCAACAGCTGTTGGTTGCTGAAGCATATATAAAAAAACCTGCCTTTACCAAATAGCTTATGAGATACAAATAAATAGCTCAAATGATCGGGATACATGCAAACGAAACATGCATAAGGGAGAAAAAATGTCCGAGAAGAGAACAAAAAAAATAGGTCATGGGTTCGACACGCATCAGGAAAACCCACTGTTTGTGCTCGTACTCAAATACAAACTATGAGACGAAAAACCCGATGCACCAAACCCTTTTATTACATGCACACAATGCGGCAAAAGGTCCTAGCTAGTGCTTACTCATGATATAAGGTGACAAGTATCAGTATTCCGGAGACAAGTTGCTGAGCCGTGGTAAATGGCAGCAGAGAAACAAACATGTAGCTTAGATCACCTGGTCTTCTTGCTGTTGTGGATGGGAAAAAGGGAAAAACCGTAAGCACGATGTAGTGCAATGGAATGAAGGAACCAGCGGGCCAAGATCGCCTTACCCTCTTCCTTTCCTCCTCGTCGTCCCCGAATATAATATGGTCATCTTTTCTATGGAGATGGAACTGAAGAGTCTGGCGGTTGGGATGCAAGGTGACTGCTTTTTCAACGGGACCCTCCAGGGCCTCCACCTGCTCCAGGGTTGCACCAGTACAATTAGTTTCGACCTGGAGTTGCACAAGGCTTGAAAGATGCTGGATGCCCATGCAAGCACCATCACTAGACCTCAACGTAACAATCGATGCCAGCCAGAAAAGATGGAGCCGTCGGAGTGCTGGCATAGCACCTGTTGTAAATTCTATCCCCAGTTCTCCGTATGATGTGTTGCAGTGGAAGTGGAACACCTCTAGGAGTTTGAATCCGTTACTACTAATAGTCACGGGGCTCATGACGCCACGAAACCTTACCGTTAGTTGGAGATAGGCAAGGGAAGGCATACTCATGAGAATGTGGAGACCTTCCTCATCAAATTGTCTGACTGCTATCTCCAATTTCCGGATGTTGCTTAGGGAGGCCATTCCCTTGGGAACCCTTTCCATGTCATAATCCAGTTTAAAATGTTGGAGGTGCGGAAAGGTGCAGCATGGATCCCTGAATATAATGTTTCCCATTTCTCCGCTAGTACGAAGATACAGAAGGCTATGTTTACCCAACTTATTTAGAGATGACCTCAGTCTTTCTCTATAGCATTCAGAATGCCCAGGATAATAGCACACATTACTCATGGAGATCTTTCTCAATTTTGTTAGATGTTCAAGCTCTTCCCAAAATTTCTCCTCGTTATCAATTTTCCATATATCTGACACTTCCTCCAGGGCTTGCATGCTCCCAAACATATCAGCAGAAAACACAAACTGACTATCGTCAATGAATAGGCGCACCAGTTTCTGAAGCCGGGCTATTGTTGATGGCAGTTTTCTAATACAACTGCCCCGCAAATCAAGTGTTTCCAAGTTCTGTAGCTTTCCAATATCTTCTGGAAGCACCGTGATTCCGGAATGTTGAATTCTCAAATACCTCAGTTGAGGCCAACTTCCTATATTTATTATAAGGTTGTTTTCCCACAAGGAATAACGCCGACATATATCAAACACACGCAAAGACGGGAAGTCCACATGTGGGGGTATCTCCTTTGTTTCTCCAAACACATTCAATGAGCGAACATGTAACCTGCTTCTTGTGATAGCTTGGATTGCCCATTTCTGTTCCAGCTCACTAGATTGCAGGGAGAGTCGGCGGATCTTGGTTGGCAACGAATTGCAGACACCGTTTAAAACAGTGGCAAAATTCTCTTCAGCTGAGCGAGAAATTATGAGGTCAAGCACTGTATCATGAACCTGACAGAATGTTTCTTCAAAATTGTCAACATCAACTATCTGGATCATGCTTCTATTGACAAGTTCATTAAAACAACTCTCTGCTTCTTGATACAAATTCCCCTGTTTTGTAGCAATAAACCCTTCGGCTATCCATTTCCATTTCAGTTCTTCACATGAGATTTCCGCATCCTCTGGATATATACAAAAGTACAACAAACAGGTCTTCAAGTGGTGTGGGAGATCCCAATAACTAAGTAACAATATATGTGCCATACCCTTTCCGCCATCATCACTCTCATATGAAAGACCAGCACCAATGGAATCTTGGAGTCTCTCCCATTCAGCTGCGCTTGGAGGTTTATTGGCTAGCAAACTCGCAAGGGTAATTATAGCCAACGGCATACCACCACATTTTTTTAAGATCCTAGCTGAAACCTTTTCCAGTTGAGGAGGGCATAAACTTTCTGAGTCAAAAATTCTCTTAAAGAACAATCTTCGGGAATCAACATCATTCAAAGGTAGCATTTGGTAGAGCTGACCACGAGAGTTGGAACAACATGACCTGGCTACATTGGCTATGCGTGTAGTAGCAATTATTCTGCTACCATTATAATTGTCAGGAAAAGCTGCTTTGATAAATTCCCAATCTTGTACTTTCCATAAATCGTCAATAACAAGGAAGTACCTACATGAATCGTTACACTATTAATTAAGCTTACTGGCGTAAATTCGATGGTCAGGACTACACCTACATTTAATATTTCAAAAGATAACTAGTTGTATTTTTTTTAGAAAAGGAGGAGGACCCCCGGCCTCTGCATCTGGACGATGCATGCAGCCACTTTATTAATTATTCGCACAAGACCTAACAAAGTCATACAACAGTAAGACTAAAGTCACCGTCTAGGCAACATCTGACGCTACTCCTATCCAGTTGATGAAGGAATGCTGATAGTCTGGGCCTAATACCAAACAGACCTCGCAGCCAAACGTAACATCTAAGACCTGAGGTCACAACCAGGACACCTGCCGGGTATGGGGCACCCACCAGTCCGGTGCACTCCTCTGCCAGACCAGCGAGACACCGGCCCCACCGCATCCAGATCTAGCATGAACCGAAGCAGGTCGAGTCGGAGACGATGATGCCCTTGGATCTCTAGTAGACCAGCGAGCCACCGGCCCCACCGCATCCAGATCGCCGGCCACGCCGGGCCGCCGCCACCCCCGCGCCATCCGGGTAGGAAAGGGAGCCGCTGATCGCGCACAGGGGCCACCGCCGCCTGCACACGCAGGAGCGGCGCCACGAGCCCAGCGCCCACCACCACCTGCCAAGGCCCGCTGCCGCACGCCCCATGCCCCGCCACCACTGGCCGAGTTCTGCCACCTCGCGCCACAGCGCCGCCTAGATCAGTCGCCAGCGGAAGAATGGAAGTCGGGAGAGGAAGTCCCCCCGCCGCCGTCGTGTGCCACGCGGGTTTCACCCTGCGGCGGCGCGAGGAGGGTAGGAGGAGAGGGCGGCGGCGACGCGAGGAGGGGAGAAGGAGAGGGCGGCGGCGGTGCCTAGGGTTGGAGAAGCCCCGAGTCGCCTCCTTGAGGATTTGAACCCAGGTGTTGGGTTTGTACTTCCACTCCCCCAACCAGTTGAGTTAGGCTAGTTGTATGCGGGGAAATTAACATGTCATCAAATGATAATCACATGTATGGATGAAGAAACCATACCTCTTTCCCGTCAAGATCAGTTGGATGTGACGGATTAGCTGGTCTTTCTCCCACCTCTCCGACTGGCACTTACTAAATTCAGCTTCATCGATTTGTGACAAGACATCTTTCAAGAGCTTCTCGAGATCAAGAGTGCGCGACACCGACACCGAAGCTCGACACTGGTAGTCCCCTCCAATCCTGCGATAGGTCTCCATGGCGAGGGTGGTCTTTCCCAGCCCCCCACCTCCAACAATAGCCACCATCTTCAGCTCCTCGCTCTCCGCCGTCAACCAAGAGATAACCTGGTCCCTGCGGTCGTCAATGGCCACCGAGCCATTGGCCACCCCATGGAACGCAGCTAGCCGAGGATCTATTACCACGGGCCTTGTTCGATTTACCATATAATCGTCGAGGTTCAGCCTCTGCCTCCGTTCACGCTCCTCGGCGACGCGGGCCTTGAGGTCCTTGATCTGGGACCCGATGCCATGGCGCTCAAAGAGCGTCTTGAGCCTGCGAGCTGTCTTCTTCACGAACCTGGGCCTGGCGTCGCCGTTCCCGAGACGGAGCATGAAGCGGTCGATGCACTCCTCCATGTCATAGCTGAGGTCGCGGATGCTGCCCTTCCAGTCCTTGGCCAGCTCGTCGAGCTCTTCCATGTCCGCCAGTGTGTCCACCAGGATCTGCATCCGGCTGAGCTCGCGCTGGAGGAAGGCGATGTCCTTGCGCACCCGCTTGAGCATCGTGTACTCGTCGCCGAGCAAGGTGGCAAGCTTGCCGATGACGGAGCCCAACGCCCCCGTCCCGACGCCCACGCCCAGGCCCGCCATCTCCCTCTCTTCTGGCCGCTACACAAGATGACTGGTGCCTGGTGGTGTTTGATGGAGGAGTAGTGGTGGTGAGCAGAGAGATTCACTAGTAATGGTGGTGTGTATGCGTGTGGACGGACGTGTCCTGGCTAAGCAATGCGCCAATGCCTCCGTTATTGCTAGGAAGCTTCGTGGAAGCCAGGCTGCAAATAAAGCGGAGCAGACCAAAATTTCCTGGTAAGACGAACAATTCTGTTGAGCAGTTAGTAGGTGTACCATGCAGCTGGGAAGGCGGGATGAAGCATCTGGGAATGTGGCTTTCATGGCGCCAATCAAGAAAGCAACCTTGTCGATACAATCAAACACAAAGAGTTGATCACGTCTGGGAGAAACTATGCCGTCAGTGTTCAATTATTAGTATAGTGTGGTTTAGAAAAAAAGAGCCACCAATTCTTCATGCCCGTCGCGATTGAGCCATGAATTCCAGAACACTAACCAATCAAGCCTTCAATGCGCTGGTTGGACCGACAGCTCTAGGAAAGCCCAAGAAAACGACCGCTCATCATGCATCCAATGATCCAAGTCCAACTCTGCCTCGCCGTCTCTTGTGGGCTGTGGCGCTGACGAAACTTGTCGCCGACGAATAGGAGGCAAATCTGGTAGGAGGAGCTCACGCTTGAGCAAACGATACGGGTATCCACAAGCTCATGCAGGAAACTGACTCCAAGACGGTGGCGTTGAAACTATGTGAAGGATAGGCCTCGGCTCAGACATATTGTTGAAGAGTTTTTTTTTCAAGAGATCAAGAGTTTGCTCCATGCTTGGAGTATTTCCGGGTTGCCTAGGTGCGATGCTTACTACTGGAATCGCCATGCATACCGAGTTCCACTTTTATCAGGAGTTCGACAATGGAGCACGTCTGCCGAGTATAGTGATAATTAAACTCGGAAATGAGCATGAACTCGGTGAACATCATCGTATGTCCAGTGCCAAAAAAAAGGAACTCGGCGACAAATAAAAAGCCGGCAAAGCACAAGATTTGCTGAGTTCCGACGCACTCCTGACAAGTGGGCACATATTTAAAAATATGTAACAAAAAGATAATATATTTAAAAATTTATAAATGTTTCTTAAATTCAGGAACGTAATTAAATTTGTGAAAATATTTAGAAAGTTCTTCAAATAAATAAAATTTCTTAACCATTTCTAATTTTTTAATACTGTCTAAAATATAAGATTAGTTTTTATTTAATGAACAGTCTTTTATTATTGGGAACATTTTCTATATCTGCAAACATTTCTTGAACCATGATTTTAGAAATATGTGAACGGTTTTCAAATAAGTGAACATTTTTTAATGAAAAAACCATAAAATAAAATGCTAAAGTAGAAAAGGCAAGCAGAAATTTAAAAAATAAGTAAAAATCCTACTGGAACCGTCCTCCAATGGCAGCATCTACATCTAGCTCCTTGCAATGGCAACACTCGTGTCACATATTTAGCCAGTAAATAGTCAGACGATGTGGCCTGTGATGACATAGCATACGTACTTGCTGGTTTTTTCAACTATTGTTTTTATTGTTTTCTTCTCTGTTCATAAGTATTAGTTTATTTGAATACAAATACAACAATATTTTTAATTTATAAAATGTGTGGTCATTTTGTCTAAAAAAGTTTCAGTATTACTTTGTCATAACATTCAAGGGTTTACAAAACTATAATGAAATTTAAAAATTGTTCATGCATTTTTAATAAGTGTTCATGACATTGCATAAAAATGAACAAACATTTTTAGGAAAATGTTTATACGTTAAAAATATGTTTGCAAAATTAAATAAATATTGATTACATTTGTAAAAATGTACATGCAATTTTATTAAAACATTCCACCCAATCTTATTAAAAAAACTTCATGATTTAACTTTTATGTACACATTGTTATAAATTTTCAAGACATAAAAGTTCCTAAATTGTCTTTTCTAAAAGGAAACCTTTATAATTAAAGATATGTTCATAGTTTTG
>NC_041393.1:757561391-757564896 GCF_002162155.2 Triticum dicoccoides | reverse complement strand
CACTTTGCTAATGGGCGATGGCCCATGTCAACCAGTTTTTATAGCACAGTACAATTCGCTAAAGGTGCACACCCTCCACTACACTGTCTATGTGCATGTGCGGCCCATTTCGTTATTTTTTTTCTACCAGTTTTTTGGGAACCTTTTCAAAGAATGTACTGAAAGTTATCTAGGCGGTTTTTCTTCTGGTTTTTCCCATCATGTGATTTTGCTGTTTTCTCTTTTTTTTTTCTTTTTTTTCTTTTTCTTTTCGGTTTTAGTTTCTAAAAAAACCCTGCACGTTTGGCTCGCCCCACAATTGACTTGAAAAAACTCGCGCCACAATTTTTTTTTCAACACACATTTTTGCCATATTTGCTACTGGCCGGCTGACCTCTACTGCCTCCACACAAGAGTTTCCACCCGACTTGCACCTTGTTTGGCAGGTTACCCGCATTAAGAGATAACGGAACAGAAGTTCTCTTGATAACAGAACAGAAGTTCAAAGCATCCAGTGCAAAGTAAACACAAGGTCACTAGCAAGCTAAACTAGGCACCGCCTAATGCAGCAAAAAGGCATTTGGACCTGTTTTCACTATTAAGAGACATAAAGATAACATAATGGAAGTTCTCTTGACAACAAGAGAGAAGTTCAAAGCATCCAGTGCAAAAGTAAACACAAGGTCTCTAGCAAACTATGCGCCGCCTAACGTTAACAACGCTAAAATCATACAGGTTTATGAAAATAAGAGTCATAAAAACTACCAATTTTAGCAGGTTTCCACTTTTAAGAGATAACAGGACATGAGTTATCTTGACAACTCGATAGAAGTTCAAAGCATCTAGTGCAGAAGCAAACAGAAGGTCTAGCAAACTAGTAGCCGCCTAGAGCTAGCACAGCTAAAAGCATACAAGTTTCTGAAAATAACAGGCAGCAAAAGCTAATTACAGTAGCACTTACTCAAGGCTGCACCACCCGTCATCCGGACCGGACAACGTTCGACTGTTCTTATCAAACAACCAAGACAAAAACCTGACTTCTTCCTGGCATTCCTTTTCTCCTAGCACGGCGATCTTGGGACACAGTCCACACGATCCAAGACATCCCTGCACAAGTTTGAACATAACAGTGTCACGTGTGTAACGTAAGATTAGTTTGTATGATGAGGACACAAGTGCATGCAATGGGTTTACCGGAGGGCGTTGATGATGACCGGATTCCCCGGATCAAGCTCCAATCCCTTGCTAAACGCAGCACAAGCACTGACGTAATCCTAACACAAGCATGACCGAATCAGATGCCATCTGGACCGATGAGCAAAGAATATAGGTGAATTAAATGAGGCCGATGATCACCTACCAAGCTGTTACAGAGTACAAAAACCATGAGTTAGTTTCTGGGGAACAGATTGCAAAAGAAGAAGAAAAGGATGTAGTGTGGCAGCAGAGGAGGTTCAGTATGCTCACTTCATCAGTAATGTTTGGATCTGCTCCGGCTTCCAGCAAACACTCGACGAGCCGTATGTTGCCGCGGCGGCTGCATGCTACCAATAGAGGGGTCGTTCCAGAAGATCCACCCGCATTAACATTAGCTCCGGCCTAGTTAACATTTCCACAACAGTTTCAGTACACCGACACTCATACAGTTGAGTGGCCATTAAGATTAGAGGAGGAAGCTGGTAAACTCTTTCTCAAAGCAAGCTAGTTCTAAGTCTTTGATCTGCGGAATCAAGATCAAGTTGGTATGGGCTCTGTTTAGAACAGAGGGAAATTCGATATGAACAAATTCTACTGGACTCCCGCGAACCAAGCATTGCAAGTGATACTAAAGACAGAAGCGTGATCAGTCAAAGAACTAACTATGATTTATGCAATGAATACAACCTTACAGATTCATCGGCACAAGAAAGACTTGGTTAAGTCTCAGTCGACTAAGATCTAGCCACACTCTCATGCAATTAACACAAACTCAATGATCAATCAGCACAAGACAAATCAATGTAGCACCTGAATGATCAGCTTCATGCATTCGAGAGAGCCGCCAAGAATCGATGAGACCAAGGGTGTGAAGACACGGCAGACAAGCTTGTTCGGCTGCACAAACCAAACTGTAAATTGTTCGGCTGCACAAAACAAACGGAACGGCGGCGCAATGTGTACATCGGCACCATGAGTCCATGACGCAGCAGGAAGGCGACAAGGTTCGGATGCGCCTGCGTGGCCGCGATATGCAGCGCCGTGCCACGAGGGGTTGCCGCGCCCACGTCGACGCCTCTGTTTAGGAGCAGCGCGGCCAGCAAGAGGTCCCCTGCAGCACGGCCGAGACGACGGCGTCAGCTCGTTAACCTCGCGCTCGCGCGCTCCAGTGCCGGCGAGGTACGTGCGTACCGTTGTAGGCGGCCCAGTGGAGCGGGGTCTCGTCGTCGTGGTCCGGGGCGTGCGGGCTAGCGCCGTGCTCCAGGAGGCAGGCGGCCGTCAAGGTGTGGCCGAGCGTGGTGGCCAGGTGTAGCGGTGCCTCGGGAGCCGAGAAGACCTTGGACGGACGGAGGGGGAGGGAGAACGAGAGAGAGAGGGGAGACGAGAAGAGCGGTGCCTCGGGAGCCGTAGCGCAGGCGACGAGACTTGACCGAGCTTTAACGTGACGGGACGTCGGCTGGTGTACAGCAGCAGGCGAGGAAATGACACGCGTGTGCGTGTTTGAGAATATTATTTCACCTTTTGTGTGTGTGTGTTTTACAATATTATTTCACCCGAGAACGGAGTGTAGCTCAGTTGATGAGACGGAGGAGTTCGCATCCAACCCACCAATGTTCGAGCCTCGGCTCGGCTCAAGAGCTTGGTATTCACGGAGTTTTTTTTTATAAAAAATTATCAACAGGCTAGTCTAGAGCGGGTTGGTCCCATCTTTTCTAAATATTACTTCACCTTTGGTGTGTGCGTTTCTAAGAATCCAGTAATGAGGTATTTTAAAAAAAGTATGAATATCCAGTGATACCGAGTCCTACACGCCCATGCTCTCATCTAAAAAGTGAATTATAAACATTTCAAAAAAATCTAAAAATGTGAATGTTCAGATGGAATGTATCTATAACTCCTAACAATCACAGGTCCAAATTCAAAATGAACACCGAGAAACAAGATAGGAAAATCTAGCATGAATAGTGCCAAAAAAAGACCAAAGGCAAATTTGAAACTATTAACATCGGAATTTTGTCTTTCTTTGTTTCTTAATGTGTAACTCGAATTTGAATTTGATTTTGTTAGGGTTTGTAGACACATACCTTGTAAACATCCACGAAAAAATAGAATTCTTTTCGGAACATTCAATTTTGTCTTTTCAAAGTTGGTACCATGGGAGTACTTAACGAATGGTACGGTAGAAGATGAGGTTTGGGCCGTGCAACTCAAAATGCATTGACCGGGTGCACTAGGCACGTATATATGATGTACAAGATGGGGGCCACAACCTCAACTATACAGGAAAACTAGAAGGTAGGCCTACGACACAATATACATGCACAATATT
>NC_041393.1:757547465-757561005 GCF_002162155.2 Triticum dicoccoides | reverse complement strand
CACACACCCATCGTCGAAGCGTCGCCAGAGACATAGAGACTGGAGCGAAACTCCTCGAAGATGGAAGTAGGCTGTCCCTTAGTCATCACATCGGCGAACTATTGTGCGGTCGGAACATGAAGAACCCGAATGCATCGAAGGGCTACCTGTTCGCGCAAAAAGTGAATGTCCAGCTCGACGTGCTTCGTCCGGCGATGATGAACGGGGTTGGCGGAAAGATACACCGTGGAGACATTGTCACAGTCACTAGTAGAAAACAGGGCTATGGTTCCGGGCCAATATTCACATTAGTCCCGGTTCAGTCACGAACCGGGACTAATGTGAGCATTGGTCCCGGTTCGTGCGGCTAAGGCATTAGTCCCGGTTCACCTGTGCCCTTTAGTCCCGGTTTGTGCCTCAAACCGGGACTAAAGGGTGCGATGCCCTTTAGTCCCGTTTGTGCCTCAAACCGGGACTGAAGATTAGACCTTTAGTCCCGGTTTGAGACACGAAACAGTGCTAATGGGGTTGAGACCTTTAGTCCCGGTTCGTGCCACGAACCGGTACTAAAGGTCCCATTTTCAAACTCTACCCCCTCCCCCCTGGATCGCCTTTTCAGTTTTATAAAAAATAAAAGAAAATGATGGAAATGTCAAAAAAATAAAAGAAAATAAGTTTCCCATGTGATATGTGGTCTAGTTGTTGGGAAAATTTGCAAATGTGAATTTCGACTTTATTTGCAAAATCTCTGTGGAATTTGTAAAAATGGGCATAACATTTGCATACTAAATCGGATGAAAAAGTTTTTTATATGAAAAATCATCTACTCGAAAAGTTACGAGGCTTTTAAGATCTAGAGTGGAAAAAATCAAAAAAAATTCAAACTGTGGTCAAACTGTGGTCAAACAATGGTCAAACTAATTATTCTAGAATATTAGTGTTACTAAATAATTATTTCAGTTATTTTGAATTTTGGTCAAATCTGGTCAAACTGTGGTCAAACAATGGTCAAACTAATTATTCAAAATAACTATTGTTTTCTAAATAATTATTGTTTTTTAAAACAATAGTTTCAAACTCAAACAGTGAAATGTGTCACTTCATGCTCAAGCAAAATTCCTGAGGGTTAATAGGATTGACATCTTACTATTGTCAGGAAAACAACAAGTGCAGACTTGGAAACGAGGGAGAATAGAACCCGGAAGTTAAGCGTGCTCAGGCTGGGGGAGTGGGAGGATGGGTGACCGTTCTAGAAGTTAGATGATTTGGAATGATGAGGGGTGATTAGAGATTAGAGGATAAATTTGAGCAGTGATGAGGGGTGGTGATTAGAGATTAGAGGTTAAAATAATTCAGAAATTTGAAAATAAAAAATTTTCAAAAAAATTTTCAAAAAAAATTTAAAAAAAAATAAAAAAAATCATAAAATCTCCTTTAGTCCCGGTGGGTGTTACCAACCGGGACTAAAGGTGGAGCTCCACGTGGCCGCGGCCTTTAGTCCCGGTTCGTGTTAGAACCGGGACTAAAGGGGGGAGGCATTAGTACCGACCCTTTAGTCCCGGTTCAGGAACCGGGACTAAAGGCCCTTGCCAACCGGGACAATAGGCCCTTATTCTACCAGTGAGTAGACAACCGTGGCCTACGAGATGTCGTGATGAAACTCCTGAAGTAGCTGTGGAAGCTAGGTGCACTCGGCGACTGCATTAGCCACTGCTCGGTATTCGGCCTCCGCGCTAGAGCGCGACACTGTAGGTTGTCGCTTGGACGACCACGAGACGAGGGAGGGACCGAGGTAGACGCAGTAGCCGAAAGTGGAGCGACATGTGTCGGGGCAGCCAGCCCAATCAGCATCAGAATAGGCCACCATATCCATAGAGGAGGATATCGTGAGGGTGAGTCCGAGGGATATCGCGCCACAGATATAGCGGAGAATCCGTTTCACGAGCGTCCAATGAGAGTCACGAGGGGTTTGCATATGGAGACACACCCACTGGACAACATACTGCAAGTCTGGTCGGGTGAGTGTCAGATACTGAAGAGCACCAATAATAGACCGGTAGAATGGAGCGTCCGACGCTGGCGTACCCTCGAGAGCAGAAACCTATGCCTTCGTGTTAACAGGAGTAGCGACAGGATGACAGTTGAGCATGCCGGCACGCTCAAGTAGCTCATGCGCATACTTCTGCTAATGAAGAAAGAAGCGGCTGGGTCGCCGAGCGACCTCAGTGTCAAGGAAGTAATGGAGAGCATCCAGATCCTTGATGGCAAATTCATCACGCAGCCGGAGAGTAATCTGCTGAAGAAGGGCTGCTGAGGAGGCCGTCAGGATGATGTCGTCGACATAAAGCAGCAAGTAAGCAGTCGTGTCACCAGGGTGATAGACGAACAATGAGGCATCCGAGCGAGTGACATGGAAGCCCGGTGTCTGAAGAAAACCGGCGATACGCTGGTACCAGGCGCGATGGGCTTGCTTGAGGCAGTAGAGAGACCGAGACAGCAAGCACACATGGCCAAGATGAGTGGCGTCGACGAAACCAGTGGGTTGCTCACAGCAAACCTGCCCCGCAAGGTGACCATGAAGAAAAGCGTTGGAGACGTCCATCTGATGAACCAACCATCCATGAGAGGCAACTAGCTGAAGAACGGCGCGGATCGTCTCGGTGAAGTCAACTCCAGCACACTGCCGAAAACCACGGATCACCCAGCGAGCCTTATAGTGCTCAAAAGTGCCATCCGAGCGGGTTAGGTTAGGATCATACTACGATAGATACCATGAAGAAGATGAGGTTTGGGCCGTGCAACACACAATACATTGATCGGATGCACTAGGCACATATATATGATGTACAAGACGGGGGTCACAACCTCAATATATTCAACAGGTACCACCTGATACTTTTTCTAGTGTGTGTCTCCCTAATGACACAATATACATGCACGAACAAATGCCGTCTTGCACCGCACTGCAAACAAGTTACCTTTTCTTTTCTTGATAGATGCCATTTTGGTTTGGATTGAGTAACTCGGGCTCTGAGAGTCATGTTGTGGACTCTTTGGTACCTTCAAAGGTTCATCGTACCCTCACTAAGAAGCAATATTTCTACGGTGCGATTTAAGCGTCAAAAAGAAATTTCATGATGAATGAGATGACTCTTCTAGAATAGCAGAGGTCTTCGGGACTTGGCTAAAAGACAATTTCTTTCAAATACTTACAGAGAGAAAAAATTGGACTTCATCACTCTCATAGAGGCGGGTCGTTCGAATTTCGCCACGTCTTTTCTGGACTTCTTATGTGGTCGTCTTGGTTACTCGTCGTTCTTCTTACCCCCAAGGGGAAGGTGTGAATAATTCTAAACTTGAGGTTCTGAATATGGAGGTTGATGACTTTGTGGTAAAATTTTATGTTTACTCGAGATATGATGTCTTCTAGTGGGCTCTTGTGACTGCTTATGGGGTAGCACATCTTGAACTTAAACACAACTTCCTTGCTAAGCTTGCTAGGCTTTGCAGGTCCAAATATCTACCTATGTTGGTGGCTGGTGATTTTAATATTATTCGGAGACAGGAAGAGAAGATTAACAATGATTTCGATGTGATAAGGCATTTTATGTTCAATGTCATTGTTGAGAGCTTAGACCTGAGAGAGATAGCTCTACGGGCCGTCATTCCAGTCGAGCTAACAATTTACTCTCGCCGACCTATCAATAGTTGGATCGTGTCTTGATGAGTGTTGAGAGATAGCTCTATCGGGCCGTCATCATGATTATGAAGGCCTATTATTTGCTACATATGTCTAGGCACATTTACTAAAATCTATCTAGTTTTGATTACTTAGATCCACAGATAAAAATATATTAGTTGCAACTTGTTAATAATAAAATGATAAAAGGAAGGTCTTTTTTAGGTGCGAAATTTTCTAGAGCACTCGTCATTCAATCAACCGGATGTTTGAAGGAGTTTTTCCTATGTCGATTGTTTGGATTGAATCTATAGTAATTTTTCTAAGCAATCATTCGTTCTACACTTTATAGAAAATTGCATCCACTTCAGCCCCCGACGGTATCATTTACGATCAAAGTTTGACCCAAAATATGAGGAAAGTCCAATGAACCTAAGTAGAGGAAGTAGGAGCTAGCACTCGACTAGAGAACTAGAGGAAGACGAGAAGAACACATGAGCAGAGGAGGTAGAGTTCCAGGCATCTACGCATGCGCACTCTTCCGTCTTTGTGGTCATGGGCGGCATCCATCTCTGAGTTGGGCCAGACCGAGCCAGATAAAGATGACCCATAGTATATTCACTAACAAAATTACTAATTGACTGGTTGAAATGCATTTATTATCTCAAAAGACTAATTACACTACACGAAAAATTACCCTCCTTTTACATAAAAAAGTTATGGTCTTTTCACCCCGAGGGAAAAATCCATGCCATATTGGGAGACTCTTTCGAACAATGACCTCCACCTAAAGAAACTAAACTAGCTTCACCGCTCATCATGTCGTACACACAATAGCTAGGAGCTTTATAGCCGAGTTTTTTGCAGCCGGAACACTTACACCAGGGGCGGAACCATGCCCAGTCATCGCCGAGAATGAACACACGATTCCCTTGGAACATCTGATCTGACAAACCGCCCACCGCAAGCGCTCTTGATCCGGTTTGGCCAACGAAAAGGGCCTGGTCACCCAAGTCCTTGACCTCGGACCACCGGCCCTTCTGCAAGTCTGCCTCGAACACCTGCAGATCCATCATTCGATGATCAAACTTGGTCCAATCTTCCAGTAAAGGGATTCGCCACCGCACCATTAGTAGTTTTTGCTCGTCCGAAGACGTGATCAGGTGGTGGCTGTCGTAGTCCAGTGCGGCACCTGCCGCTACAACTGGCCCTTCCTTGATCGCATGCTCAACGCGACTCCTAGTTTGAGATAGTGACATCTCTTCGATGGCCAAATCAAAGGCAAAGAGATTTTCTGCTAAGCTCAGAGCAAAGACCTTTCCATGGTGGAAGGCTATGTCCGTGTAGATGAAGTCCCAATCATGGCGTTGATGACCGTGCGAGTAATCTCCTTCTGACCATAAAAGCGTCGTTGGATCCACCGTTTCATTGCTTGGCCGAAAACATGCAATTTTGAGTGTACCATTGTAGGCGGATGTGGCGACGACGAGATGAGGTGAGCACACGACCATCTTTTTCAGGGGCCATGTCAGGAAAGTGTCGTCTTTGCAGAATCTCATACTCACGGTGCAATCACCAGTGTGGTCGCTCGAGTAGTAGCGGCACGGGACCTCGATGGCCGGCGTAGAAGGGGAAAAAGGGTCGGCGAGGAAGCACCGGGAGGAGCGCTCGTGCTCATAGAGGACCCAGCTGCCAAAGGTGGCATATGCACGGTACCCTTCGGGGGCGGCGAAACGGCGAGCCTTGCCGTTCCCGACAAGATCCATGTACGCGCCGCTGCCGATGTTGATCCATGGCATGGACGGCGGCAGCAGCAAGCCCTGCTGCCGCGCGGCGAGGCGCCAGTCGTGGCACACGGCACCAAAGCTGAGGCGATCCGTGTGGCTGAGCAACCGGGCAAGGATTTTGGCGGCCAGCTCTGGCGGGAGGTCCGGCCAGGGTGACGTTGCAGTCTTGCCGAAGCAAAGGCCCATGATGATGATGGGATCTATCGATCCACTGAGTACGGGTCGAGATGAGCAACAACCTCGTTCGTTCGTTAGGGTTTATTCTATTCCAAACAAGTCCACGTGCATACGTATTCGTATTGTATTCAACTCGATCCGGTCGTGAAGAACTCAAGTTTATCTCCAACAAAGGAAAACGATCTGTTTCAACCGACTAATTTATCTCTCGAGTAAACCTCTCCTCCCGCGCGACGCGTGTCCCCTACTGGGCCCACACAGTGCTCCCCGTCGGCCTTATCCTTTGGTTGCGAGGCAGATATCATATATTTGACCTGAGACTCAAATTAAATCACAAACTGACCTGTTCATGAAACAATTTCACTCTGCTGACCCTTTCGAGTGGCGCCCGACAGCTAGGCGCCGCACCCTACTATGCAGCGCCCATCCATTAGGCGTCGCACCTCCTGCTAGCGTGGCAGCCTGAGGCCAGGCGCGACCCCACACGCAGCTGTGCAGCGCCTAAGCTCTAGGCGCCACACTGTAACGTGCAGCGCCTAGGCCTTAGGCGCTGCACAGTGACTTAAGCGCGTTGCCCCAGCCCGCCCTAGCCCGACCAGGCAGTTCTTCCCCTCTCCGCTCTCTGTACAGAGAGCAGCGGCGGCGCCCCCATAATCCCCCCCACATCCCTCTCAGATCTGAAGATTTGATCCGTGGATTCAATCTCCAATCCATCCTACTAGGTAAACTCTCCCGTTCCCTTTCTTTTGCTCCGTAAATTTATTGCCATTTTAGAGTTTTGTCCAAGATTTGGTGGAACCCTTGATTTGCTTGATTTGCTCGATTTAGGATGTGTAGTCATACTGGTAGTACCGTAGTGTTATTGATTAGTTCACGATATATGATTCTTGTTAGTGAAACCCTAGATTGTTTAGTTTTTATATATATATATGAGATGCCTATTTTTATAGATAATTATGAGATGTTGATTTTTGTAGACATATATGAGATGTTTGTTTAGATATATATTAGATATTAGATGTTGAGTTTATTTGAACACATATGACATATTCATTGTGTGAGAAGGAGATGTTGAGATTCTTGTAGTTGAACACATGTTATATGTTTAGTGTATACCGATATTTGAGATGAAGATGAACTCATATATGTTTATTGTTTGAAATTTGTAAGGATGGTTTGGCTTCTGGACGATGACTACGACGTGCAACACCGGGCCTACATGATGCGCGAGAAGGAGAAGGTAATAATGAGTAATATAAATATTTTGCAAATTTGCCTTTAGTTGAAATTTACATGTCCTAAGATTTGTCATTACTTGTTTTTTGCAGAAGCTTGAACCTCTGAAGATTCGGTATCACGGGGTCTTTGGTCCTGCCATGCCTTACGATGAGCGGTACACACCGTACATCAAGCAGGCAGGACTACTCCCGTGGATTCTGTTGGTCAGCCGGTCCACGCCGAATCTGAACGCTCCACTGGTGTCCGCTCTTGTTGATCGGTGGAGGCCGGAGACGCGCAGTTTCCATCTTCGGACTGGGGAGATGACCGTGACGCTCGAGGATGTCTCGTTGATCACCGGTCTTGCTATCGACGGGAGGCCTCTCTGTATGAGCACCGATTCTGATGGGTGGCGCGAGCAGATGATTGATCTTATCGGTATGGCTCCTACCGAGGCTGAGGATGATGTAGAGGAGGGAGAAGAGAAGAAGAAGAGGGAAAGGAAAGCAGACGGAGCTGCTTTCACGTGGATTCAAAATAACTTTGCGACGTGCCCTTCGGATGCCACTGATGATGTGATCCAGATACATGCTCGTGTGTATATGTGGTACGTTGTGTCGAGGACTTTGTTTCCTGACTCCACTGGCAAGAACGCTCCATGGATGTGGCTGAAGGCATTGACCGTCTTTGATAGAAAATGGAGTTGGGGTTCAGCGACTCTTGCCTACTTGTACCAACAGGTAGTTGGTATGTTTTGTGATCAACTCATTTCTTCATTAGTAATGCAAGCTTGCTGTCAAGTTAACATTGTTTTTCTTTCATATGCAGCGGGACGATGCGTGTTGCAGGATCACAGATAGTGCAGGCATTGGTGGTAATCTGCTTCTACTTTCTGTATGGAGCTGGGAGCGTCTGCCTGTTGGACGCCAAAAGAGCGTCAGGTTTGATCCTTGGTATGAAGATGAACATGACGAATTATGGCGCCCCACTTGGGCTTACAAGTGGGATGTGGTTTCCGAGATGACGAACGATGTCAATATCATGTAACAAAAGTACATTGCCGAGTTGGACACGATTAGGCCTGAGCAGGTATGGAGGTCATTACTTAAGTCCTTTCTCTTGCTTGCTTGAAAAATACTCATCAAATTTGCATTGTTGCCCTATTTCATAGGTGGTATGGCAGCCATATGGCGCGGGTTAGAGGTCGGGGTACACCGAGGAGTTCCACCTCAACCTGATGTGCTTGCGGAGTATTATTGTGATTATACTTTTCAAATTTTTACCCATTCTAACTTGAATATGATGTTTATGTCAATTAAAACTTAGATTTTTGGCAAAATTGCAAACTATAAATAAGCCTCTAAAAAAATGCATTGCTAGGTTGGGTTGATCTGACCTCGTTGGACGGGTGTTGCATGGACTTTGTGTCATTTGAGAAGGCAACATAAACATGAAGGTGTTTTTTTTGTGTCATTTGTGCCCTACTTCTTGTCAAGCACATATGTGTATATCCAAAGAGATTCCTACTACAGCACTAACTTGTTTCGTGCATGTGTGGGATCATCGTTCAGGTGATTCCCTCATACATTGGCTTTACTGCTGGAATTTTGTCTATATTTTGGGCCAACCCAATAACAATTTCAGAAATTTCCAATAAATCCTAGTGGCTCACGCAGCCCATTCGTGCAAGGCAAGAGGTGGAACTTAAATTTAGTCCCACATTGTTAGTTTGGTGGGAGTTGGACCTCTTTATAAGGGAGGTTCCTTCCCCACATGTATGAGCATGAGAACAAGAGGGACATCCACGCGCACCCCTCCTCCGCCGCCCGCCTCGCCTCGTCATGAGCTGACCCGATGTCTAAATGTTTGCCACACATGATTGGTATACGAAAGGTCAGTCGAAAGCTCAAAGTTTTTGCTGTAGTGGACATTGAATACGAAGACTGCACTCTCCAGCACAACCGAATAGGGTTGGTTTGGCCAACTAGATTGGTTCTTCTTGCAATGCCCACGGATGCGAGAAACACAGGACCCATAATTGCAAACACACAAAATAGATTCTGAGATAGATTCGCAAACTAAACGGATGAATCCCCCAATCGATCGCTTCCCGAACTCGCACGAAGGCGGAGGAGACGGGCCGAACTCGAATACCCTGCGAGCACAGCAAGGCAACAGCGACGACGAGTGAATGAAATCAAATCAGACGCGATGAAATCGTCACGAGGACAAGAGAAATTGGAAGGGGAAGGAAACAGTCGCGCAAACACGAGGAGGCGAAAGTGGAGGCGCGGCCGGTCATGAGCGAGAAAGGTCGGAGGAGAGACGGGACCAGAGCGCGGGGATGAGAGGGCGCACCGGAGCGCGATTTATAGCCTCCGTGGAGGCGGTGGGGGAGGCCGGCCTGGCGCCAACCGGTTCCTTACCGGACACGGCTTCGCCGTGCTGGCGGACGGGTGGGCGCTGGGCGGTGGAAATCAAAAGGGAGTTGAGCTGGTGGGGTCGGGCTGGATCCGGACCGCGGGTTTGGTTTGGTTCGGGTGGGCGGGCGGCTGGCAGGTCTGCAACGGCGCCATGCGACGCGCGTCCGTCTCGGATTATCGGGTTGGTTTGGCCAACTAGATTGGTTCTTCTTGCAATGGGAGATGTGCTTAGTTTTGGGTTCAATCTTATGGTGTCCTCACCCAGTGACAAAGTAGGTGTTGCGAGGCACGTATTGTATTGTTGCCATCAAGGATAAAAAGATGGGGTTTTCATCATATTGCTTAAGTTTATCCCTGTACATCATGTCATCTTAGTTAAGGTGTTATTCCGTTTTTATGAACTTAATACCCTAGATGCATGCTGGATAGCGGTTGATGTGTGGAGTAATAGTAGTAGATGCAGGTAGGAGTCAGTCTACTTGACACGGACGTGATGCCTATATTCATAATCATTGGCTTGGATATCGTCATAACTTTGTGCTTTTCTATCAATTGCTCGACAGTAATTTGTTTACCCATCGTATATTTTCTTTTAAGAGAGAAGTCTCTAGTGAAACCTATGGCCCCCGGGTCTATTTTCCATCATATATTTTCAGATCTATAAACCAAAAAAATAAAAAATACCTTGCTGCAACTTATTTATATTTACTTTAGTTTGCTCGTTTATTTATCTTTTATACATATCTCTTTTAGATCTCACTCTTGTTCGTGACCGTGAAGGGATTGAAAACCTCTTTTTCGCGTTGTGTGCAAGTGTTTGTTAGTTTGTGTAGGTGCATAGATTGGAGACTTGTTTGTGCCACCTACTGGATTGGTTCTTAACTGAGGGAAATATTTATCTCTACTTTGCTACATCATCCTTTCCTCTTTAAAGGAAAAATCAACGCAAGCTCAACAAGTAGCAGCTCTGACTACCTCTGCGTCCTTCTCTTCCAATATTTTTTGGCAGATTCTGTGTAGATGCAATTCCGTAATCATTTTGTCATGAGCGCATTTTCTCCACAAATGTCTGTCTGGATCATTTATTTTTAGTTATAAGGGAAATTTGAAGTTCAGTCAGTTTCAAAAGCCTAGCTCCCGTTGCAACCTTCTCTTGTTCCAGTCGGTCATTTTCCATATGCTCTTTGTCAAGTTCTTTGGAGTCAAGTTCACAGGTTTACTATTCGCACAAAGGTAAACATAAAGATCAATGTAGTTCAGATCTTTGTGCTTCGCACTTCAAAAATTCCGGAGTCTTCATTGTTAGGTCGACATACATATTATTGTTCACCACAAAAGAAAGTCCATGAAGAATTGAGCGTGGATTCCTCGTCGATGGTCAAACTTAAACAATGGTGTTGTATGTGGAAGACCAAAGTCCCAAGCAAGATCAAGGTGTTTCTCTCGAGGCTTGTGCAACATTCTATCCCCAAATGTGAACTATCTGACACCGCCGGAATATAGCCCCTACCATCGTACATTGATTCTGTCACGCCCCTGAAGACCACTGGCGCCATTCCTTGAGTAAGGGATCAAAGTGTTTGTGTCCTCGTAGATGACGATTTTTCCAAGCATATCTGTGTCAGCCAGTGCAGGGGCGCGAATCAATGGTTTTTCTTCTTAATGGAGTCATTATCGCATTCTCGGTTTGTCAAAGGTATTGTTGCTCTATTGGCGATTTGGGCGACATGCAAGAAAATGAGTCACGAGAACATCTTTCAGAGGCCTTTTGCCGTGCAAACTTTCATTGGCAATTTTATGGCTGAACTCGCTATTGTGCAAACATTGTCACATCCCTCAACAGGTCGCTCTGTTGATGATTTGGGTGACACGTCGGTAAGTGATTCATGAGAACATCTTTCAGAGCCCTTTTGCTCTGCAAAACTTCATTGGGAATTTCATGGCCGAACTGGTTATTGTTCAAACAATGTCACATCCCTCCATGTCCCCGACAGCCCCACCTAAGTGCGCCCAATTGGGTTACTCCTTGAGATCATTTGGTGAAATAAATTTTGATGGTGTTATTCTAGTGGCAGAGAACCGAGGTGTGGAAGCTACTTGTATTTTAGGCGCTGCTACACCGATTTGCAAGTCCAGAGGTGCATTGTCGCTTCGGACTTCCTTGGAGTTGTCAAAGCAATCGATAACAAGTGTCTCTCCAGCCATTGCCCCATTGTTATGGAGATTAATCAACGCAGAAAACATTTCCGATTTCCCTGAACTTCGCAATGTCCATGAAGGTAGGGGGTCCAACTCCTTGTTCATAATCAATCTCGTAGTTCTCTTTATTTTCAATTGTCGCCAAGTGTGGTTCCTGATCTCCCCACACACCTCCATTGCACCTCATGACATTGAGTAATAAAGAGACCTAGATTATCCCTAAAAACTACAATTTTCTCAACTTTTGATTGCATTGTTTATTGTTTATTTTTATCTATACAGTTATTTTAGTACAACAAATTTTAAACTTGGATTTGCCACTGGACCTGACGTGGACCACTTCTTAGCCTTTGATTTCTTCCACGAAGTGAATTGGTACCGTTTATCATAGCAAGCACAACAGATCCGACAGTTGTAGTTTCTGGGACTCACTTCATGCGCTCGCATGCCAAAACGAGTTATGCAGGATTCTTCTGCAATTGTCCACGCACTACACCTGCGGACCTCCTGCACCTTACGCGTTGGTGTTTAGAAAACTTCTCATTCAAGATGCATATCATTTTTGCAGTTTAACTAAGAGCCTAAGTGCATAGCATGTGCCTTCTACTAGTAAGTATTAGTAGTATACCTTGGTAAAAATACGATAATATTTTCATGTAGTTTTTAAAAATGATTCACATAGCTTTCTATTAGTTTAAAAAGGTTTCATGCATTTAGTAGAAGGTTAGTAAAATATAACAAATACTTGTACATTTTAATAAATGTCCATGACATTTTATAAATTGTTCATGCGTTTTTTACAAATATGTTCGTACATTAAAAATGTCTTCATGACACTTAAGAAATATGCATGACATTGAAAAATATGCTCACAAAATTACAATCTATCTTCGTGCATTTTTTTAAAATCCACCTATAAAGAAATCATGATTCAAAAAGAAACTACATGTTTTTTTCTTAAATGTCAAGACATGAAAGTTTTCATATTTTTATAACTTTCATGTATTTTAAAAAGAAAATGTATATATATTTTTCAACAAAAATATTTTTATTGTTTTTTAGGAAACAGAAAGATTTTAAATGGAAAAGGAGAAAAGAAACAAGAATAGAATAAAAGGAATGAGAAAACAAGTAAAAAAAAGGAAAACTCAAAAAACCCTAAAACGAGGGGAAACGAAAAAAGAAATACTATACAAATACACAAAAGGCCATGGGAAAACTCATTTCACACATTGATCATTTCCTCCTCCGACGTTGTAGTCATGCGGGGGTTCGTTCTGGAGTTCGATGGCGTGTCCGGGGACACGTTGCCCCAGTCTGATTCTTTCAACGGCGGTAGTTTTGCTTCAAGCAAACTACTTTGAAGGTCTGTAAAGCTGCTGATCAACGATAGAGCTGCGTCGAGCTCGAGTGAAGAGGTGATTTGTCTCCTTTTTCTTAGCGGAGAGGGCCAGACGCTGGTTTTTATGCATATGATTGTCCTATATTTTCAGTCCTGTAATGTCGATGTTTACGTTGCTTCTAACTGAATCTTTATGTTATTAATCAGACACGTATTACTACGCGAAAAAAACATTGATCCATGGAAAACCAAAGAAAAATAGACACCCGAAAAAAAAACAGAAAGGAAAAACGCGCACGCGCTTTGCTAATGGGCCGCATTCCACGTCAAGGGACGCCAGAGTCAAGCCTGAAGGTAGGGAGAGGCAGAAGTAGAAGAACGGATGCCTCAAAAAAAAGTAGGAGAAGGGATCGGAGATGAGGCAGAGGGGATCCATCTTCCAATCTCAGGAGGGGATTTCTCGATCTTGCTTATGCCGAGGTCATAATTTTGCATCCCTATGGGCTATGGGCTATGGGCAGATGCATCCTTACCATATCTACATGCTATGCACTTCTCATTCTAGATCGTTTGTTGCTATTTTCTTATCTACTCATCATATAAAGATGCATATCAGTTTTGCAGTTTAACTAAGAGCCTAAGTGCATAGCATGTGCCTTCTACTAAATATTTGTCTTTCTAGAGATGCTAACAAGTGACTACATATGGAGCGGAGGGGATCCAGCTTCCAATCTCA
>NC_041393.1:757530180-757546948 GCF_002162155.2 Triticum dicoccoides | reverse complement strand
CTTACCATATCTACATGCTATGCACTTCTCATTCTAGATCGTTTGTTGCTATTTTCTTATCTACTCATCATATAATGATGCATATCAGTTTTGCAGTTTAACTAAGAGCCTAAGTGCATAGCATGTGCCTTCTACTAAATATTTGTCTTTTTAGAGATGCTAACAAGTGACTACATATGGAGCGGAGAGGATCCAGCTTCCAATCTCAGGAGGGGATTTCTCGATCTTGTTTGCGCCGAGGTCATAATTTTGCATCCCTATGGGCTACGGGCAGATGCATCCTTACCATATCTCCAGGTTTCGCTGGCTTCTTCTCCTCCACGGCCTCCTCCGATTCCAGGCCCGTATTGTTTCTTTGGAAGCAACGAACAGGAAACGTTTTACTTATAGCCCTTGTAATCGAAAAAAGTTGAATGCCACATTAGATATTGTAGTACTAATTAAATCAGGAAACGAAATGGTACTGAATGTCTAAACGGCGCTGCTATACACACGACGCCTGCACGATTCCACCGTGGCAGCCCCAACAGCGAGCATCCTCGCAAGAGCACCGTTGTGGAAGGAGCATCGTTCGTAGGTCGTGCGGAGACTGTCGTGTGTGAAGCAATTTACATGTCCAAAACTACCAGTGTCCAGTTTAAGTCTACGTTTTCAACAACTTGGCTGAAGACTCTGCTTTGAACCCAACCTTGCAGGAAGGAAGGAGGGGAGGGCTGCATCAGTTTTGTGCTTCCACGCCTTCTCCTAAAAGTAAAATATGCTCCTAGCTGCGCTAAAATTGAGGTGCATGTTTAATTTGCAAGCACTGTTTGACCCCAACTGCAAAACTGAAGAAAAGCTGGTCCCGTTTACAATTGAGTCGGAGTAAACGTAAGCTTGGCCATAATTTGAACATCAGTTACATATTTTCTGCCATTGCATATTTTGCCTGGCTGGTAAACTAAACTGTCAACTTACTCTGCTGTTTTTCTTTCTTCATGACTAATTTATGTGCCTTCATCAGGCTTAGCTGGTGTTGCAAGAGAAAAAAGGCAGGTCAAAAAGCCTCTGGCCTCCTGCGATCAGGTACTGCTGCTTTTGTCTGAGCCACCGCGGAGGGCAACAATATAGCTTTAGTTGCCTGAACCATCCGCTGGCCTTCCCACCTAGAGTACCAATCAAATAACAATGTACATCCATACATATACCAACATCAAACAGTTCAGCTAGTATAATGTATTGTAATGTAAACTAACTGAAGCTGTTCACCAAGGTGCTCCTGAAATTCAGAGATTTGAACCAGCCCCTTTTCCAGGCAACTGCAGCCGGTTCAGTTAAGTTGATTGCTGAAACATAAAAACCCTGCCTTTTCCAAACACTAGCTTATATAGAATTCAAATAAATAGTTCAAATCATCCAGATACAGGGAAGAGAAACTTGAAAAAGGTAAACAACAACAAGCATGTCAACAGAAGAAGAAAGTAGATTATAGGTTCGATGCGCATCAGAAAAACCCATTGTCTGTACTCGTACTCGAATACAAACTATGGGACAAAAAACCTGACGCACCAAACTTACCCTATTACATAGAAATACACAATGTAACAAAAGGTTCTAGCTACAACAACACATGGCAATATATAAATACGGTGGCTGATCACAGAGTTGGAGAAACAAACATGTAGCTCACATCACCCATGCTCTTCTCGCTGCTGCGGAGGAAGAGATGGAGCAGATCAGTAAATCACAGGATGCAGTGCAAAGGAATGAAGTAACCAGCGGGCCAAGATGTATACCTCTTACAACCCGTCACCTGCTCTCCTACGCCTTTCCTCCTCCTTTTCCCTCTCCTCGTTAGTTATAATGAAATCTTCACATACTCTACGGAGACGGAGCTGAAGATTGTGACTGTTGGGATGCAAAGCGATTGCTTTTTCCACGAAACCTTCCACAGTCTTCACCTCGTCCAGAGTTGCTCGATAACAATCAGTTTTGATCCGGAGGTCAACAAGGCATGAAAGATGCTCGAGGCCCATGTCAGCGCCGTCTCAGGGTGGACGAAACGAGCGGTCCTTCGGACCGGCTCGTAGCCCGCTCGGTCCTAGCCCAACGAAAAACACAGCCGGTCCGAGCTGCAGATTCCGGCCCGAAAATTTGTCGGTCCGGTCCGGGCTTTCACCGAGCCAGCTCGCAGGACCGACAAACCGATGCATCGGCAAGGCGGGAGCATGGCGGGAGCGCGGCGGGAGCACGGTGAGCACCGAGTGGGGCATGGCTGGGGCTTGGCTGGGGCATGGCGGGGCTGTGGCGAGGGCGTGGCGGGGCTGTGGCGGGTGCATGGCGACCCAGGCGTGGCGGGGGCGCAAGAAAACTACTGTCCTCTACGTCCGCCACTGCGGGGCTGTCGTCCGCGTGGCCACTGGACTCTCTGGCCCGGGTGACCTTGTCCATTGGATGCGCCAAAGTTTGATTAGCCGTCTCAGCCAAAGAAATCGACGTGGGAGGTCCTACGTCACCGCATCGATCATCGTCCCTTTCGTCTCAGTTCACTGGTCGTCCGTCGCCGTTGGGCTGCCATTGGTGATGTTCTTGGTTACTCTAGCTTCCTTTGGTTCTTCTGTAGCTTGCAGACATCTTGCCGATGAGCTGCGCTTCCTCTAGCCAGAGCAGCCGCCGTCGGAGCTCGAGTGCGCGCTCTGGCTTGTGTACTGGCCGGTCCTTTCGGTCCTCTCGGTCATGTTAAACTGTATATTGTTAGTATATAGGAGTCTGTTTATATCCGTACTTATCTCCTGTAACTACCTGTATATTGTGCCCTAGTTGGACCCTATAAATACATCCCAAGGCCACCATGTTGGGTGCGCCGATCCAATCTTCTTTTCTGTGTTTCACATGGTATCAGGCCTACCCGCTTGATGGCACGATGGGATCCCCCACGGCTTCCGCTTCCTCCTCCGCTGCCCTAACCACGCTCTCCCTGCCCGCCGCCTTCAATGGCCCGCCGGCATCTGCCGTTCCCTCCCCCTCCGCTAGCCTCATCACTGCTAAACTCACCACCTCCAATTTCCTCCTCTGGCGTGCCCAGGTTCTTCCTCCTCTTCGCATCGCCGGTGTCACATGCTATGTAGATGGCACGCTTCCCGCTCCTGCGCAGCTCCTGGAACCCGATGACAAGGGGGTGCACGCCCCCAATCCAGCGTACGTCAACTGGTACCGCCAGGACCAGATCGTCCTCAGCTACCTCCTCGCCTCTCTCTCTGATGAGGTTCTGCAGCAGGTGCACCGGCTCGAGACCTCTCGTGCCATCTGGGCTCACGTTGAGGAGATGTACACCATTCATTGCCGCGCCAGCATAGTCCAGATCAAACTGGACATGGCTGTCTTCAGGAAGGGCACTCTCTCCATGGCGGACTACTTCGCCAAGATCCGCGCCAACGCCGACCAGCTTGCAGCTGTCGGCCGCCCCATGCGTGACGAGGACATCATCACCGTCGTCATCATCGGCCTCGACAGCGACTACGAGCCCCTCATCACAGCTGCTACCACTCGCCCCGAGGGCATGTCCCTTGGTGAGTTCTACTCCCATGCTATTGCTTTTGAGCGACGCCGCGAGTACAACGCTGCTCGTCTTCATCTCCAGCATGGCGGCTCCTCCGTCAACTACGTCGCCCGCGACTCCACCGGCACCAACAACAACAGTCACGGCAAGGGCAATTACCGTGGCAAGGGCCGCGGCAACTCCGGAGATCGCGGCGGCTACAATAACAATTCTCGTGGTGGTGACCGCGGGAATCGTGGTGGCGGCGGCACACGACAACACGGTGATTTTGGTGCCAACCGCGGTGGTGACCGCGGCGACTACGGTGATCGTGGTGACAACCGTGTTCAATGCCAGCTTTGCCGTGGCCCTGGGCATTACGCCTGGGAGTCTGGCCAGCGCTACAACCGTGCCTTCCAACCTCAACAGTCCAAGATGGCTGGGCTTGCTGCTGCTTCTCCTCCTTCCATCCTAGGTGACCCTGCCTGGTTCACCGACACCGGAGCCACGGACCACATCACGGGCGATCTGGATCGCCTCACGGTTCGGGAGAAGTACCCAGGAAGAGATCGCATCCACACAGCTGACGGCTCAGGTTTGCACATAGCTCATCGTGGTCATGCAATTCTTCCTACTCCTTCTGCCAATCTCAAACTTCGTAATATCTTGCATGTTCCCAACGTTGACAAAAACCTCCTTTCTGTCAATCGCCTTGCTGTTGATAATCATGCGTATCTAAAGTATTATCCTACTCATTTTCTTATGAAGGATTTGATCACCAAGAAGGTTCTACTCCAAGGCAGATGTGAAAATGGGATTTACCCCATTCGGCCATCAACTCATCATGCACTGTCTTCATTTAGGTTGTCAGCTGAGGATTGGCATGCAAGGCTTGGCCACCCGTCCACCCAAGTCGTTCAGCACGTTTTATCTTCCAATAAACTAGCTTCGTCTAGTCGGTCTATGACCCATGTGTGTAATGCATGTCAACAAGGCAAAGCACACCAGCTCCCGTTTCCTAGGCTCTTTTCCATTAGAACTTATTTTTTTGGATGTGTGGGGACCTACCAAAACATCATCTGGTGGGTTCCAGTACTATGTCTCTTTTATTAATGATTATAGTAAATTTGTGTGGATCTACCTTCTCAAGAGAAAATGTGATGTGTTTGATGTTTTTCGTGACTTTCTTGCCCATGTTGAACGCCTTTTATCTCGCAATATTTTATGTGTTCAATCTGATTGGGGTGGGGAATACGAGAAGCTTAGCAACACGTTTTTTCGTCAACTTGGCATCATGCATCATATTTCCTGTCCACACACACACCAACAAAATGGTTCTGCCAAACGGAAGCACCGTTACATTGTTGACATGGGACTTTCCTTGTTATCACATGCATCTATGTCGCTACGGTTTTGGGATGAGGCCTATCTCTCGGCATGTTATCTCATCAATCGACTCCCTAGTCGTGTCATTGGCAATCTTAGTCCTATGGAAAAATTGTTCACCACCAAACCTGACTACACGTCTCTTCGCACGTTTGGTTGTGCCTGTTGGCCAAACATGCGCCCCTACAACACACACAAACTTGCTTTTTGATCTCACTAATGTGTTTTTGTCGGGTACAGCATTCGCCACAAAGGGTATAAATGTCTTCATCTTCCCACATCACGTGTTTATATCTCTCGAGATGTCACGTTTGATGAAAAGGTTTTTTCCTTTTGCCAGCCCCTCTGCCTCTCCCATACCACCTCGCGTCGCAGAACACACCATTCTTCTTTTCCCGCATGACCAAATGAACTATGGTGCACCTGTGCTTTCGTCTAATCTTGATGCAGGGACTCCCTCGGCGCAGAAGATCCCAGGCGTGATAGGTGCGGTGTCCCAGGAAGATCTGGGCACAGGATCCGGCCTCGGATCGCGCGGCCTCCGCTGACAGCGACGCGCCAGGCGCGCGTGGGTGGCCAGTCCCCAGTTGGACCACGTGGCGGCTGCAGACGGCCCAGTCGGCCCGTCGCCCGCCCCGTCCCCCTCAGCAGCGGGGCCTGCCACTGGCCCGGCTCCCTCCCACCCCGACCCGCAGCAGGCTGCTGCCCACGCGTCGCCTCGCCAGCCGGTGGGCCGGCCTTCTCCCGTGACAGGAGCGCCGGCGCTGTCCGGTCCCTCCTCGGGATCGCCGTTGGATTCTCCTGCTGCTCCTGCTGGCGGCACGGGATCCCAGGAGGATCTGATTTCCCCCCATCTCCCGCGTCTGGATCTTCTGCGCCTGGACCTCCTGCACCTCTTGCTCATACAATGGTAACACGCACACGTGATCATACATGGAAATTTGCGCATCGTATGGATGGTACTATCAACTACGATCCGTCCAAGCGTGCTTTTCTGGCCTCCCGGGAACCAAGTGATGTTCGTGAAGCCATGGCATCTCCTGCGTGGCGTTCCGCTATGCAGTTTGAACTTTATGCTCTTCGTCACAATGGTACGTGGACTCTTGTTCCACCACCACCTCATGCCAACGTGATTGACTGCAAATGGGTTTTTAAGGTCAAGTACAAGGCTGATGGCACTGTTGATCATCACAAAGCTCGTCTGGTTGCCAAAGGGTTCAAGCAACGCTACGGTCTCGATTATGATGACACGTTCAGTCCGGTTGTCAAACCAGTTACTGTTAGACTGGTTCTCTCTATTGTTGTCTCTCGAGGTTGGTGTTTGCGCCAGCTGGATGTCCAAAATGATTTTCTCCACGGCGTTCTTCAAGAACAGGTGTATATGCGACAACCGCCGGGATTTGTAGATGCTTCTGCTCCTAGGTATTTGTGCAAACTGCGGAAGGCTATCTATGGACTTAAACAGGCTCCCAGAGCCTGGTACTCTCGGTTAAGCTCTCGCCTACCTCAACTTGGTTTTGTGGCGTCCAAAGCAGACACCTCTCTGTTTATCTTCCATCGTGGCAGTGTCACAATGTTTATGCTTGTTTATGTCGATGACATCATCGTTGCCAGTTCATCGCCTACTGCAACAACTAAGTTACTTGCTGATCTTCATGCCACGTTTGCCCTCAAGGATCTGGGTCCTCTGCATTTTTTTCTTGGTGTTGAGGTGAAGTCGTCGCCACAGGGGATTGTGCTCTCCCAACAGAAGTACATTGGCGACATCCTTCATCGTGCCAATATGGAACATTGTAATGTCTCCACCACTCCCATGTCCTCGAGTGAGAAGATCAGCAAGGAGAGTGGGGCACCTCTCTCTCAGGATGACAGCATCAAATATCGAAGCCTAGTTGGAGCACTTCAGTACTTGACGTTGACTAGGCCGGATATCTCCTTTGCTGTGAATCGTGTTTGCCAGTTTTTGCATGCACCAACAACTGCACATTTTTCAGCAGCCAAAAGGATATTGAGGTACCTAAAGTATACTCGTGGTATGAGTCTGTCTATTCGCAAGTCACCTTCAATGGTGCTGAGTTGCTTCTCTGATGCGGACTGGGCCGGGTGCAGTGATGATCGCCGGTCTACAGGAGGCTTTGCAGTTTTTCTTGGTCCCAATGTTGTCTCCTGGAGCTCTAGAAAGCAGGCCACCGTTTCAAGATCCGGCACAGAATCTGAGTACAAAGCCATTGCCAATGGCACAGCTGAGATAATCTGGATTCAGTCTGTTCTTGGAGAACTTGGAGTCTTTATGCCACGACCTCCAGTATTGTGGTGTGACAACCTGGGTGCCACTTACTTGTCTGCAAATCCAGTGTTTCATGCCAGAACCAAGCATATAGAGGTGGATTTCCATTTTGTTCGAGAAAGGGTTGCAGCCAAAGCATTGGATGTGAGGTTCATCTCTTCCAAGGAACAAGTTGCTGACATCTTCACCAAACCACTTGCTGAGGCACCCTTTATCTCGAATAGATACAATCTGAATCTTCTTGAAGGACGTTCAGATTGAGGGGGTGTTAAACTGTATATTGTTAGTATATAGGAGTCTGTTTATATCCGTACTTATCTCCTGTAACTACCTGTATATTGTGCCCTAGTTGGACCCTATAAATACATCCGAAGGCCACCATGTTGGGTGCGCCGATCCAATCTTCTTTTCTGTGTTTCACAGGTCATGCCCGGGCTTTGCCGCCGCTGGTCCGGTCCCTAGAAACAGGACCGCCAGACTGGTCGGTCCGGTCCGGCTCGGTCCGCCAGCGGCCGGTCCAAGTGACGGCTCGGTCAGGGACCGGACCGGCCCGGACCGTGTCCACCCTGAGCGCCGTCACTAGTCCTGAACGGAAAATGACGGGCATTCCAGCAAAGATAGAGCCATCGGAGTGATGGCATGGCACCTCCTGCAAATTTTATACCTGTTGTTTTCTCTGTAGTAACTGTGTAGTGGAACGCCTCTAGCAGCTTGAACCCGTTACTATTTACAGTCAGCACTCCAGCCGACCCCAATACTTCTAGCCGAAGATTGGTCAGAGAAGGCATATTGAAGGCTGTCATTGCCCAACACCTTCAGAGATGACCTCAGCCTTTCTCGATAGAGTTCAGTCCATACTCCAACAATGCTCTGGAAGTGGAAAAGCCCGTTGCCGTTATGTTCAGTCCTCGCCTAGAAACTGCGTTGTGCAATGATTCGGAGTAAACGTCAGCTTGGCCCTAATTTGAGCTTGAGTTACTTATTTTCATTGGTCGTTCTCTGCCATTACATATTTTCCCTGACAGGTAAACGGTCAACTTGCTCTACTGTTATTTCTTTCTTCATGACTGCTTTATATGCCTTCATCAGGGCAGGCTTACCTGGCATCGCACGAGCACAAAGGCAGGCCAAAATGATTCTGGCGCCCTGCGATCAGGTATTGAACAAATCCATCCGCCTAAGCCTCATTACTGAAGCACCGATGTTTATCTACACGTACTGCTGGTTTTGCACGAGCCACGACGGCAGGCAACAATATTGCTTCATGAGGGCTGGCCCAAAGCCTCTGGCGCCCTGCGCCTGGTACTCGAAAAATCCATCGGCCTGAGCCTGATACTTGAACACCCATGTTTATCTACAGCTAGACCACACAAACCATCCGCCCGCCTTCCCAGCTAGAGTACCAATCACTACCTTATAAGATTCAAATAAATAGTTCAAATCATCCAGATACAGGCAAGAGAAACTTGAAAAATGGAAACATCAATAAGTCCGTAAACAGAAGAAGAAAGTAGACTATAGGTTCGATGCGCATCAGGAAAACCCACTGTCTGTACTCGTTCTGGAATACAAACTATGGGACGAAAAACCTGATGCACCAAACCAACCCTATTACAAACACACAATGTCACAAAATGTTAGCTACAGCACATGGCAATACATAAATACGGTGGCTGATCACAGAGTTGGACAAACAAACGTGTAGCTCACATCACATGCTCTTCTTGCTGCTGCGTAGGAAGAGTAGCTTGCTGATCAGGAAGAGTAGCTGAGACGGAGCTGAAGATTGTGACGGTTGGGATGCAAAGCGATTGCTTTTTCGACGAAACAGTCCACAGTCTCCAGCTCGTCCAGAGTTGCACGAGAAATACTAATTTCGACATGGAGGTCAGCAAGGTTTGAAAGATGCTCGAAGCCCATGCCAGTGTTCTCATTATTCCTTAACGGAACACCACAATTTTTCCAGTAAAGATAGAGCCATCGGAGTGCTGGCATCGCACCTGCTTCAAATTTTATACCTGTTGTTTCGTATGCCTGATTTGTGTAGTGGAACACCTCTAGCAGCTTGAATCCGTTACCACTTACAGTCAGGACGCCACCTGATCTTGAAACTATTAGCTGGAGATTAGCCAGAGAAGGCATACCCATAAGAATACGGAGATCTTTATCATCAAATAGATAGACTTCTATGTCTAATTTGAGGATGTTGGTTAGGAAGGCCATTCCCTTGGGAAACCTCATCATGGGGTACTCTAGTTTAAGATTTTGGAGGTGCGGAAAGGTGCAGCATGGATCCCTGAACATATATTCTCCTATTACTGCATGAGTATGAAGATGTTGAAGGCTGCCTATGGCATTCAGAGATGACCTCAGTCTTTCTCTATAGCATTCAGTCCATGAACCAGTCATCGTGATCTTTCTCAATTTTGTTAGATGTCCAAGTTCTTCCACAAATTTCTCAGGGTTGTCAATTTGATGGATATCTGCCACTTCCTCTAGGGCTCTCATGCTGCCAAACATATCTGCAGACAACACACAACTACAGGAAACAAATAGGCGCACCAAATTCTGTAGTCGGGCTGTAGTTGATGGCAGTTCTCTAATCTTTATAGAGCCCCGCAAATCAAGAGTCTCTAAGTTCTGTAGCTTTCCGATATCTTCATGAAGCTCTGTGGTTCTTCTAGACTTAATTCTCAAATACCTCATTTGATAGAAACTTCCAATATTTCTTATATGCTCGTTTTCCGGTTCCCACTCACCACATATATCAAGCACACGCAAAGACTGAAAGTCCTCAAGTGGGGGTATCTGCTTACTTTCTCCGAACACATTTAGTGAGCGAACATGTAACTTGCTTCTTGTGATTGATTGGATTGCCCCTTTATGTTCATTCCCACTAGATTGCAGGGAGATTCGATGGATCTTGCTTGGCAAAGAATTGCATTCAGCGTTTAAAATAGTGGCAAAATTCTCTTCATCTGACAGAGATATTATGAGGTCAAGGACCATATCATGAACTCGACAGTATTGGTCAAAACCATAACCTTGAGGATCTGCATAAACCAGCTGAATCAAGCTTCTATTGACAAGTTCATTAAAACAGCTCTCTGCTTCTTGATACAAGTTTCCCCGTTTTGTAGCAATGAATCCTTCAGCTAGCCATTTCCTTTTTAGTTCTTCACACGGGATATACTTGTCCTCTGGATATATACATAAGTACAACAAACAAGTCTTCAAGTGGTGTGGAAGATCCCAATAACTAAGTAACAATATATGTCTCATACCATTTCCTCCATCATCACTCTCATATGAAATACCAGTACCAATGGAACCTTGGAGTCTCTCCCATTCATCTAGGTTTTGAGGTTTATTGGCCAGCAAACTCGCAATTGTAACTATAGCCAATGGCAGACCACCACATTTTCTCAGGATCCTAGTTGAGACTTCTTGTAGTTGAGGAGGGCAAGAGTTGTCGGAGTGGAAAATTCTCCGAAGGAACAATCTTCGGGAATCAACATTGTTGAGGGGTAGCATTTGATAGAGGTGGTCACCAGAGTTTGAACAACTTGACTTAGCTACATTGGCAATGCGTGTAGTAATAATTATTCTGCTGCCATTACAATTGTCAGGAAAAACTGCTTTGAGAGATCTCCAGTCTTGTTCGTTCCATACATCATCAATAACAAGAAAGTACCTGTATCACAATGTTATACTATTAGTTGAGCTTATTTACACAAATATGATGACCTGCACTACAGTAGCATTTATGTCTGCAAAGAGGGAAGGAGTTACCTCTTTCCTGTCAAGAGCAGTTGGATTTCACGGATTAGTTGTTTTTCGTCCCACCTCTCGGACTGGCATTCCCTAAATTTATCTTTGTCGATCTGAGAAAGGACATCTTTCAAGAGCTTCTCGAGATCAGGGGTGCGTGACACGAACACAGAAGCTCTGTGCTGGAAGTGCTCTCCAATCTTGCGAGAGGTCTCCATGGCAAGGGTGGTCTTTCCCAGCCCCCCACCACCAACAATGGCTACCACCTTCAGCTCCACGCTCTCCTCCGTCAACCAAGAGACAAGCTGATCCCTGGGGCCGTCAATGGCCACCAAGCCCTTGGCCACCCCGTGGAACGCAGCCAGCCGGGGATCTATCTCCACGGGCCTCGTTGGCCCAATTGCAGCATACTTGTCGAGATTCAGCCTCAGCCGCCGTTCTTCCTCCTCCTTGACCCGGTCCTTGAGCTCCTTGATCTGGGTGCCGATGTCATGGCGCGCGAACAGCTTCTTGAGCCGGCGTGCAGCCTTCTTGGGGAAGCTGAGCTTGGCATCGCCAAGGCGGATCATGAACCGGTCGATGCACTCCTCCATGTCGTAGCTGAGGTCCCGCATGTTGCCCTTCCAGTCCTTGGCAACCTTGTCGAGCACCTCCATGTCGGCCAGAGCGTTGACCAGGTTCTGCATCCTGCGGAGCTCGCGCTCAAGGAAGGCGATGTCCTTGCGCACCCTCTTGAGCATCGTGTACTCCTTGCCGAGCAGGGTGGCGAGCTTGACGATGACAGAGCCCAACGCCCCCGTCCCGGCACCCACGCCCGCCATCTCCCTTTTGCCTCCCTTGAGAAGAGGCAGCCGCTACAGAAGCGCCATGGTTGGTGTGGTGGTGTTCGATGGAGTAGTGGTGGAGAGAAGAGAGAGGTCAACGCGGTGTGTTGTCGCTGGCCTGCTGCGAGTCTGCGTGTGAACGGGCAATGCCTCCTGCGTAGCAATGCCTCCGTTGTTGCTAGGAAGCTTCGCGGAAGCCCGTCGGAGGAGGCTGCCAAGTAGGTCAACTCCTCGGTTAGGCAATATAATCGGAGGAGCGTGGTGTGTTGGTGGCTTGCTACCGAGTACTATGCTGCTTGGCGTTGACCTCGCATACGGGCGTGGCGATCGGGCGTAGCAATGCATCAGTATGTCCCACCAGATAATTAGCATCCCGTCGGTATCATGCATTGTTATCTTCTAATCATGCATGCGACTACTCTACCGCTAGAAAACAACTACTACTAGCAGGCTGTCCCATCAAGTCAAAACTACTGCTCCTAATCATTCCAATGCAAAGGTAAGCGCATTAAATTGTTTAGCAACCATAGTCCCTAAGGCTGCTGCCAATGCATGGGTGTTTAGTTGAGGTGCTAAGCACATTAAATAGGTTAGCAACTACACCCCCCAATGCATAGATGCTTAGCTTATGGTTGCTAAGCTTGCTTTATTTAATGATTTAGCAACTAAAGCTTTTTATGTTTTGCCTAGGTTCACGCGCTTAGCATTGTTTCTTCTTGGGTCATCACACTCATCTCTCTCCTCATAAATAACTTGCCACATCAGATTTTTTGCCTACATGGAAGGCTTAGCACATGTACAAGGTGGAGCATTGGGAGGGGCCTTGGGTGCTTAATTTGTTGTATCTAAGCTCCCTACATTTAATGACTCAGCTACTAAACTCTCTCATGCATTGATGAGTTTGCTGCATTTAAATGTTTTGCCTAGGTTCCCACGCTTGGCGTTGGTTTTTTCTAGGGTCACCAAACCCATCTCTCTCCTCTTAATTGTCAAACCACATCAAAAATTTCGCCTACATGGCAGGCTTACCACCCATATAAGGTGGATCACTGCGAGAGGCCTTAAGCGAATCTGTTGGCAGAAAAGAAGCTAGCCAGTACAGTAGGATTGGGATCATGCTAAAGTAATAGGGCGCGGCCTACTTGAGGCACGCGAGCCGGTTCTCCGATTTTCCATTTTTCCCTTTTTAAACCGGATTTTGTTCTGTTTTATTCTAAATTTTTCGTTTCATTCTTTTCCTTTTTCTATCTCGGTTTTTTTCTGTTTTGTCAAATGTGTGAACCTTTTCAAATGAAAAAAATATCAAATTCTCGAAATTTTGCTTAAATTTATGAATCTTTTTAAATTTCTGGAATTATTTTGCAACTTTTTCTAGTGAACCTTTTCAGTAAATTTGTGTTTATTTTTTAAATTTGTGAACATTTTTTTAAATTAATGGAAATTTTTTAAATTTCATGAATTCTTGGAACAGCCCGACAGGAGCGATGTCGTCGCCTAGTTGGGCCAAGGCCTAAGCAATTTTTTTCGACTTTTTTGTTTTTCTTCTCTCTTTTAAGTTAATTCATTTTTCTCCTGTTTGAACTTTACTATTATTTTTGAAATCTATTATTTTTTCTAAAAAAATGTTTGGAATACCTGCAAATATTCTTGTTTCAAATATTGTTCACAATTTTTAAAAATGTTTTTACGTTTTTAAATGTTTTGTTCACAAATTAAGAAATGTTTTTGTTTCAAAAAGTTGATAAATTTTTAAAAGTAGTATGTGGTTTGCAATTTTTGTTCAAAATTTTCATCAATTGTTGGGATTTGTTAACAATGTCGAGAAGCGAGATGCTCCGAGACAGACTCTTATGGCTTATCCGACAATCTCCGTTGAACATGATATTTTTCTAGAAATAATAAGACTGAACTCAACTTTTCCAAGCAGGTGGGCATGCCCATATTAGGCATGCACGCTTAGTTTGAACAACTTCCGACACCACATGTACGTTGCAACACGTTCATCCATTTATCGGCCTCTTTTCACTGTAAAAACTTTAGAAAATTCAAAACATGTCAAAAACCCAAACAGCTTGCCCTGGTGCCTTGAATTGGTCATACAAGGCCATGAAAAAAATGATGTATTTTAAGGATGTCTAGAAACAACGCTCTTTGACGGAGCATTCTGGCCTACCCGAACACCCTCGGTTCAACTTGGTCTATTTTGGTACATCCTTGAAATGACCCCAACTATTGCCGGTAGGTGGGCATGCCCATGATAGGAATCTACGTAGCTCACCTTCTTTCAAAAATCAAACATACGCGGGTGCGTTTGGATCTCAAGCAAGCCTGACTCTAGCTTTGTCTAGCAAACTAGCCTACACGAGCTAGAAAATCCATGCCCGGACAGGAGAGCCGATTTGGCTCGCCTCCGTCGGCAAGAATTGAGCACAAGCATATTAAGCATGTAACTACCGTTATGATCGTGGTTTAGTCGAGGTTAGGCAAATAAGCCAAACAAGTAGCGTTGCTCGTATGAGCTATGCCTTAGATGAGCTAGGATCCTTTTGCCTGGCTGGGCATGTTTAGCTAGAGAACCAAACACAGTGTCGGCTAGCAACTAACAGACGTGAGTTTGATTTCTCCTTTGTCCTTTTAATTCTCTATTTCTTTTAATAATACAAAAGTGTGGCATATTCTCCATTTCTTGAAATAATATATAAGTGTGCCATAATGGGCCATCTACATACGGCTTATACATATAATTTGACAAAGATCTATATCGCCCTTTACACGTTTTTTGAGGGGGGTTGTACCTAAGCGGGACTCGCAGTGCAAAAGTAAACAGAAGGTCTCTAGCAAAATACGCACCCCTAGCTTTAACACCGCAAAATACATACATGTTTGTGAAAATAACAGCCAAAAGACCGACATATTGGTGGGTTTCCAGTATTAAGAGATAACAGGACATACGGTATCTTGACAACAAGACAGTAGTTGAAAGCATCCCGTGCAAAAGTAAACACAAGATCTCCTGCAAACTAGGCGCGGCCTAACGCTAACACCGTTAAACACATCTTATATTATATGACAGAGGGTGTACAAGTTTCTGGAAATAATAGGTAGCAAAAGCTAATTACTGCAGCACTCACTCAGGGCTGCACCACCCGTTATCCCGACCGGGGCAAAAGGCTATAGATCGAACCTACACCAGCGCTATCAACAAAGACGTTAGGACATGAACATGACTTCTGCCTTGCAATCCTTTTCTCCTAGGACGGCGAACTCGAGGCACGCTCCGCAGGCACCGAGATATCCCTGCACAGTTTGATTGTTTGAACATCACACGGTTACGTGTGTAACGTAAGATCAGTTTGCATGATGAGAACACAAGTGCATGCAGTGGATGTACCGGAGGCCGTTGATGATGATCGGATTCCCCGGATCAAGCTCCAATGCCTTGCTAAACGCGGCACAAGCACTGACGTAATCCTAACACAAGCATGACTGAATCAGATGTCATCTTGACCGATGAGCTAAGAATATAGGTGAGCTAAATTAGGCCGATGACTACCTCCAGCAAGCGGAAGGCCATTCCCTGACGGTAGTATCCTTTCTCCCAGTCAGACCAGACCCTGGTGCAGGCCTGGGCGTCCGAAAGAGCCTCGTCGCCGTCACCAAGGTGCAGCCAACAGATGCTCCTGTTTGAATATAAGGTGGCATCCGTGTCGTCGAGCTTCAGTGCCTACATGTTTGTTTTCGGATGTCAGCGTTTTCAGAAATCTAGATCTGAACCATCTGAATTGAATTGTGGATATACCCTGACAATTTCGTAGTGTTTTTGCTGCCACTAGGACAAAAACAGAACATTTGCATCCCAACATGTGCATACAAGAACAATCAATGGCGAAAGAGAGGTTACCATGCTGTACAGAAGAATCGCCGCATCATAGTCCTTGATTTGAAAGGCCTTGTTTCCTTGTGGTTTCAGTTCATCTTTCCTCTTACATTCCAGCTTGATCATCTAAACACAACATAAAAACTATCAACCTAAATAATAACCATCTAAACAGCAGCAGCAGCAGGCGAGGAGACTTGACCGAGCTTTAACGTGACGGGACGTCGGCTGGTGTACAGCAGCAGCAGGCGAGGAAACGACACGCGTGTGCGTGTTTGAGAATATTATTTCACAAACTGTGTGTGCGTGTTTGACAATATTATTTCACATGAGAACGGAGCGTAGCTCAGTTGGCGAGACGGAGAAGTTCGCATCCAGCCCATCAATGTTCGAGTCTCGGCTCGAGCGCTTGGTATTCATGTAGTTTTCTTCTATAAAAAATTACCAACTGGCTAGTCTAGAGCGGGCTGGTCTCGTCTTTTTTGAATATTACTTCACCTTTGGTGTGTGCGTTTCTGAGAATCCAGTGATGAGGTATTAAAAAAAAGTATGAATATCCAGTCATACCGAGTCCTACACGCCCATGCTCCCATTTCAAAAGTGAATTATAAAAATTTCAAAAAAAATTAAAAATGTGAATGTTCAGATGGAATGTATCTATAACTCCTAACAATCACAGGTCCAAATTCAAAATGCACATTGAGAAACAAGATAGGCAAATCTAGCATGAATAGTGCCAAAAAAAGACCAAAGGCAAATTCGAAACTATTAACATCCGAATCTTGTCTTTCTTTGTTTCTTAATGTGTAACTCGAATTTGAATTTGATTTTGTTAGGGGTTGTAGACACATACCTTGTAAACATCCATAAAAAAATAGAATTCTTTTCGGAACATTCAATTTTGTCTTTTCAAAGTTGGTACCATGGGAGCACTTAACGAATGGTACTTTAGAAGATGAGGTTTGGGCCGTGCAACTCACAATGAATTGATCGGGTGCACTAGCCACGTATATATGATGTATAAGATGGGGCCACAACCTCAACTATATAGGAAAATTAGGAGGTGGGCCTACGACACAATATACATGCACAATATATTGAACCCT
>NC_041393.1:757518910-757529774 GCF_002162155.2 Triticum dicoccoides | reverse complement strand
TCTCGAAGGTGGAAGTAGGCTATCCCTTAGTCATCACATCGGCGAACTGTTGTGCGGTCGGAACATGAAGAACCCAAATGCATCGAAGGGCTACCTGTTTGCACACAAAGTGACTGTCTAGCTCGACGTGCTTCGTCCGGCGATGATGAACGGGGTTGGCGGAGAGATACACCGCAGAGACATTGTCACAGTAGACAACCGTGGCCTACGAGATGTCGTGATGAAACTCCTGAAGTAGCTGTGGAAGCTAGGTGCACTCGGCGACTGCATTAGCCACTGCTCGGTACTCGGCCTCCGCACTAGAGCGCGACACTGTAGGTTGTCGCTTGGACGACCACAAGACGAGGGAGGGACCGAGGTAGACGCAGTAGCCGGAAGTGGAGCGACGTGTGTCGGGGCAGTCAGCCCAATCAGCATCAGAATAGGCCACCGTATCCATAGAGGAGGACGCCGTGAAGGTTAGTCCAAGGGACATCGTGCCACGGATATAGCGGAGAATCCGTTTCACGAGCGTCCAATCAGAGTCACGAGGGGCGTGCATATGGTGACACACCCACTGGATAGCATACTGCAAGTCTGGTCGGGTGAGTGTCAGATACCAATAATAGACCGGTAGAATGGAGCGTCTGACGCTGGTGTACCCTCGAGAGTATAAATCTACGCCTTCGTGCCAACAGGAGTAGCGACAGGATGGCAGTTGAGCATGCCGACACGCTCAAGTAGCTCATGCGCATACTTCTGCTGATGAAGAAAGAAGCCACCGGGTCGCCGAGCGACCTCAATGCCAAGGAAGTAATGGAGAGCATCCAGATCCTTGATGGAAAACTCATCACGCAGCGGGAGAGTAATCTACTGAAGAAGGGCTGATGAGGAGGCCGTCAGGATGATGTCGTCGATATAAAGCAGCAAGTAAGCAGTCGTGTCACCAGGGTGATAGACGAAGGCATCCGAGCGAGTGACACGGAAGCCCGGTGTCTGAAGAAAACCGGAGATACGCTGGTACCAGGCGCAAGGGGCTTGCTTGAGGCCGTAGAGAGACCGAGACAGCAAGCACACATGGCCAAGATGAGTGGCGTCGACGAAACCAGCGGGTTGCTCACAGCAAACCTGCCCCGCAAGGTGACCATGAAGAAAAGCGTTGGAGACGTCCATCTGATGAACTGACCATCCATGAGAGGCAACTAGCTGGAGAACGGTGCGGATCGTGCCCGGTTTGACAACCGGTGCAAACTTCTCGGTGAAGTCAACTCCAGCACACTGCCGAAAACCACGGATCACCCAGCGAGCCTTATAGTGCTCAAAAGTGCCATCCGAGTGGGTTAGGTTAGGCTCGTACTACGATAGATACCATGTAGAAGATGAGGTTTGGGCGTACAACACACAATACATTGATCGGGTGCACTAGGCACATATATATGATGCAGTGGCGAAGCCATGCATGAGCTGTGTAGTCAAATGACTACACAGTTTTTTGGCAATAACATCATACAATAAGTATATATTAAGAATAAAAAATCATAAATACATACATATGACTACACAAGTTTGAATTGACTACACATGAATGAATTCCTGGCACCGCCACTGATATGATGTACAAGACGGGGGTCACAACCTCGATATATTCAACAGGTACCACCTGATACTTTTTCTAGTGTGTGTCTATCTAATGACACAATATACATGCACGAACAAATGCCGTCTTGCACCGCACTGCAAACAAGTTACCTTTTTTTTCTTGATAGATGCCATTTGGGTTTGGATTGAGTAACTCGGGCTACGAGAGTCATGTTGTGGACTCTTTGGTACCTTCAAAGGTTCATCGTACCCTCACTAAGAAGCAATATACGGTGCAACGTAAGCGTCAAAAAGAAATTTCATGATGAATGAGATGACTCTTCTAGAATAGCAGAGGTTTTCGGGATTTGGCTAAAAGACAATTTCTTTCAAATACTTAAAGAGGAAAATTTGGACTTCATCACTCTCATAGAGGCGGGTTGTTCGAATTTCGCCACGTCTTTTCTGGACTTCTTATGTGGCCGTCTTGATTACTCGTCGTTCTTCTTACCCCCGAGGGGAAGGTGTGAATAATTCTAAACTTGAGGTTCTGAATATGGAGGTTGATGACTTTGTGGTAAAATTTCATGTTTACTCGAGATATGATGTCTTCTCGTGGGCTCTTGTGACTGCTTATGGGGTAGCACATCTTGAACTCAAACACAACTTCCTTGCTAAGCTTGCTAGGATTTGCAGGTCGAAATATCTACCTATGTTGGTGGCTGGTGATTTTAATATTATTCGGAGACAGGAAGAGAAGATTAACAATGATTTCGATGTGATAAGGCATTTTATGTTTAATGTCATTGTTTTTTTTTGCAAGGTAAAAGGAGTTTTTATTGCAAGTTCACAGTGTTACAATCAAGAGGCCATAAGTCCTCGATACAAGGTGAAACCGAATGTAACCACACAACCGTGACCCTCTCGGAGCGGTTATAATTGGCCAACCGATCTGCAACACTATTCTGACTACGGTGAATTTTCTGTGGTACAAACTCCCTATTACTCATTAACTCCTTTATCTCGAGAACTAATTGACCATAAGCTGACTTCATTAGACTCTTGCTAGATAGGACTGACAAAGCTTCAGACGAGTCCGATTAAACTACCACCGGTAGCGTTGTATGTTGAATAGCTAACGCCATCCCTTGCATGAGAGCATGAATCTCCGCTTCCAGTGAATCATTGCAATGAAAAATATATCGGTACGCGGCAAACAAGATTTTACCCGTATCATCCCGGAGTATCATAGCAGCAGCAGCTGATCCGTCTGAGTCACTAAAGGACCCATCAACTGAAAGAGCGACATTGCCCGGCCGAGGCGCTGGCCACGGATCAACAGGGGGTCTCGCTGTACATGCAATACGTGACTCAATAGCTGAAACTGGCATTTTGCCTTTGATTATCTCCTCTGTACTAAAACGCCCTGCAAGCTTGATGGACTTGTAATAGCTATCCAGGAAGTCCACCGTAACATCTACTGGCGGAATTTCCTTGCCGTGTGTATAATCTGTCCTCATCTGCCAAATACGCCAGATCAACATAATCACCATATCTCGGACCTCCTCTGAACAATTGGTAAGCAAAAGCAACAGCCACTCCTTGCCATTATTAACTAGGAACTCATCTGGTGGAAGAGGCCACCTAGCTCTCATCCTTAACCAAGTGAGGCGTGCATTATCACAAGTGACCAGCGCGTGGAACTCATCCTCCTCCTCCACCCCGCATAAAGGGCACAAAGAGCGCTTGGATAGGTGTCTGTACTTTTTGCATTGTGCCGTCGGCAAGGCACCGGACACTACCTTCCAAGCCAAAATTTTCATTTTCTGTGGCACCGATGATTTCCACACACTATTCCATATTGACCTCACCCCATTTGGCGCCGAATATGATGCTCCTCCTGCAACAGCTGTGTTATGATCATATGCGGCTAGCTTATAAGCGCTGTTGACCGTAAATTGGCCACTCTTCTCTGGGAACCACGACACAAAATCACACTGCTGCCTTGGAGACGTCCTTATTTTCATAATGTAATCAATATCCATCGGCCAGAAGTTCTCTCGTAACTGATCCACTCGCCACGCACCGTTCTCATCCAAAAGGTCAGAGACCCAATTCAGGCGAGAATTGCGCTTTGGCGTAATAGGGCGGAAGGAGGACGCCCGTGGAATCCAATGATCCCTCCAGGTGCGTATGAGCGCCCCATTCCCCACTCGCCAGATAACTCCTTTTTTAAGTAGATCAAGACCGTGCAATATTCCTTTCCAAACGGCTGAACCGTTATTGGAGAACACCGAGTCCAGCAAGTTCCCGGAAGGAAAATATTTCGCCTTTAGTAGCCTCGCACACAAACTCTCTGGTGTGTCGACAAGACGCCAAGCTTGTTTGGCCAGCAACGCTTGATTGAAGGCCCTCATATCACGAAAACCCATACCACCCATAAGTTTCGGTAATCTCATCTTGTCCCAACTGAGCCAGGCCATTTTATGCTTCCCCTTCTCAACACCCCACCAATATTGACGCATCAAGCGTGTTAACTCATCACACACTGAAGCGGGAAGCTTGAAGACACTCATCACATATGCTGGAATAGCTTGCGCAACAGACTTGATTAAAATCTCCTTGTTACCTAATGACATATATTGTTCACTCCAGTCAACTAATCTTTTTCGTAACCTTTCTTGAACGGTTTCAAATTTCCCCTTATGCATTCTCCCATCCGGCATAGGAAGTCCCAAATATTTAGGCTCAAAGACCTCCTGTGTGATCTCCAACACACGCTTTACTTCCGAAGCAATTGTTGGCAGGCAATGATCTGAGAAAAGGATGGAGCACTTTGAGGGATTTATTAATTGGCCTGTGGCCGCCGCGTAAGTGTTCAACAAAACCTTCACCAGATTTGCCTGTTGTTCTGAAGCTTGAAAAAACAAAAGTGAATTATCCGCAAATAGCAGATGGGAGATTTCCGGAGCAGCTCTACAAATTTTCACCCCTTTCAAACCATCCTCCGCCATGGATCTATTAATCAAGGCCGAGAGAGCATCAACAACAAAGAGGAACAGAAAGGGGGATAAAGGATCACCTTGCCGAAGCCCCCTGGAAGGGGTAAACGTTTCCAATAACTTGCCATTGAATTTAACTGAGTACTTAACCGAGGAGACACATGCCATGACTCGAGAAATCCAAACTTGAGAGAAGCCCCACTTGCGTAGCGCCTTCTCTAGGAAAACCCAATCGACATGGTCATAGGCCTTGGACAAATCAAGCTTATAAGCACAGAATGCTGGTGATTTCTCCTTCAAAGACTGTATATGATGAATACATTCAAAAGCAATGATCGAGTTATCCGTAATAAGCCTTCTAGGAACGAAGGCACTTTGATTTTCAGAAATAAGCTCTGCTAGAAAAGGTCGTAACCTATTCACCATGCATTTAGACACAATTTACTCTACGGGCCGTCATTCCAGTCGGGCTAACAATTTACTCTCGCCGACCTATGAATAGTTGGATCGTGTCTTAATGAGTGTTGAGACATAGCTCTATCGGGCCGTCATTATGATTATGAAGGCCTATTATTTGCTACATATGTCTAGGCTCATTTACTAAAATCTATCTAGTTTTGATTTACTTAGATCCACAGATAAAAATATATTAGTTGCAACTTGTTAATAATAAAATAATAAAAGGAAGGTCTTTTTTAGGTGCGAAATTTTCTAAAGCACTCGTCATTCAATCAACCGGATGTTTGAAGGAGTTTTTTCTATGTTGATTGTTTGGATTGAATCTATAGTAATTTTTCTAAGCAATCATTCGTTCTACACTTTATAGAAAATTGCATCCACTTCAGCCCCCGACGGTATCATTTACGATCAAAGTTTGACCCAAAATATGAGGAAAGTCCAATGAACCTAAGTAGAGGAAGTAGGAGCTAGCACTCGACTAGAGAACTAGAGGAAGACGAGAAGAACACATGAGCAGAGGAGGTAGAGTTCCAGGCATCTACGCATGCGCACTCTTCCGTCTTTGTGGTCATGGGCGGCATCCATCTCTGAGTTGGGCCAGACCGAGCCAGATAAAGATGACCCATAGTATATTCACTAACAAAATTACTAATTGACTGGTTGAAATGCATTTATTATCTCAAAAGACTAATTACACTACACGAAAAATTACCCTCCTTTTACATAAAAAAGTTATGGTCTTTTCACCCCGAGGGAAAAATCCATGCCATATTGGGAGACTCTTTCGAACAATGACCTCCACCTAAAGAAACTAAACTAGCTTCACCGCTCATCATGTCGTACACACAATAGCTAGGAGCTTTATAGCCGAGTTTTTTGCAGCCGGAACACTTACACCAGGGGCGGAACCATGCCCAGTCATCGCCGAGAATGAACACACGATTCCCTTGGAACATCTGATCTGACAAACCGCCCACCGCAAGCGCTCTTGATCCGGTTTGGCCAACGAAAAGGGCCTGGTCACCCAAGTCCTTGACCTCGGACCACCGGCCCTTCTGCAAGTCTGCCTCGAACACCTGCAGATCCATCATTCGATGATCAAACTTGGTCCAATCTTCCAGTAAAGGGATTCGCCACCGCACCATTAGTAGTTTTTGCTGGTCCGAAGACGTGATCAGGTGGTGGCTGTCGTAGTCCAGTGCGGCACCTGCCGCTGCAACTGGCCCTTCCTTGATGGCATGCTCGACGCGACTCCTAGTTTGAGATAGTGACATCTCTTCGATGGCCAAATCAAAGGCAAAGAGATTCTCTGCTAAGCTCAGAGCAAAGACCTTTCCATGGTGGAAGGCTATGTCCGTGTAGATGAAGTCTCAATCATGGCGTTGATGACCGTGCGAGTAATCTCCTTCTGACCATAAAAGCGTCGTTGGATCCACTGTTTCATTGCTTGGCCGAAAACATGCAATTTTGAGTGGACCACTGTAGGCGGATGTGGCGACGACGAGATGAGGGGAGCACACGACCATCTTTTTCAGGGGCCATTTCAGGAAAGTGTCGTCTTTGCAGAATCTCATACTCACGCTGCCGTCACCAGTGTCGTCGCTCGAGTAGTAGTGGCACGGGACCTCGATGGCCGGCGTAGAAGGGGAAAAAGGGTCGGCGAGGAAGCACCGGGAGGAGCGCTCGTGCTCATAGAGGACCCAGCTGCCAAAGGTGGCACATGCACGGTACCCTTCTGGGGCGGCGAAACGGCGGGTTTTGCCGTTGCCAGCAAGATCCATGTACGCGCCGCTGCCGATGTTGATCCATGGCATGGACGGCGGCAGCAGCAAGCCCTGCTGTCGCGCGGCGAGGCGCCAGCCGTGGCACACGGCACCAAAGCTGAGGCGATCCGTGTGGCTGAGCAACCGCGCAAGGATTTTGGCGGCCAGCTCTGGCGGGAGGTCCGGCCAGGGTGACGTTGCAGTCTTGCCGAAGCAAAGGCCCATGATGATGATGGGATCTATCGATCCACTGAGTACGGGTCGAGATGAGCAACAACCTCGTTCGTTCGTTAGGGTTTATTCTATTCCAAACAAGTCCACGTGCATACGTATTCGTATTGTATTCAACTCGATCCGGTCGTGAAGAACTCAAGTTTATCTCCAACAAAGGAACACGATCTGTTTCAACCGACTAATTTATCTCTCGCGTAAACTTCTCCTCCCGCGCGACGCGTGTCCCCTACTGGGCCCACACAATGCTCCCCGTCGGCCTTATCCTTGGGCTGCGAAGCCTCCTCCACCCCTCAGTCTTTTGGGATGCTCATAGGGGTAGGGTGTACGTGTGTGCGTTCATAGAGGGCGAGTGTATGCGCGTGTATATGAGCGCTTGTATCTGTACTTGTTGAGATACTCATGATCACATGTACTTAGGCAGCTAGGATCTTCTTTTTATTGTTTCCTAGTCTACGGATATCTCCCGATCCTTTCCCTGTATAGCGGATACGGTTGAGATATTCTTGCCCTTGTACTCTATATATGCTACGCCATACGATCAATGAGCATATTGCATATTCCACATGGTATCAGATACCGAGTTTTCTTCCTAAACACGCTTCCGCCGCCGCCGCCGCACCTGAGCCGCCGCCGCACTCCTGCCGCCGCCGCCAGGTGCCGCCGCCACCCCTTGCCGCCGCAGTCCCTCTGCCGCCGCAACCCAACCCCGCTGCCATCCTCCCTCCCTCTCCCTCTCCCTCTACCTCCACCGAACCCTAGCCGCACGCCACCATGTCATCCTCCTCCTCCTCCTCCTCCGGCGCCACCCAATCCTCCAACGCCTTCGCCGGCCCTGCTCCCATCCCCGCCGAAGTGATCCGCAATGTCGACATCCTCGCCCGTGTGCCCATCCGTCTCTCCTAGGAGGACTCCTCGTACTATACATGGAAGACTCACTTTAACCTTGTTTTTCGTGAGTTCCACCTTCAGGAGCACATCAACAGCACCGTTGACGCCGTGGCCATGGCGTTTGACGCCGAGTGGTCATTGGTTGAGGCAACGCTCATTCGCTGGTTCTTCCTCACCATCTCCAAGGACCTGTTCTACACGGTGGTGCAAGAGGGCGATGACGCACACGCCGTTTGGACGAAGCTCAATAGCCTCTTCACCGACAATCGGCTACAGCGGCTCGTTCTTCTCCAACAGGAGTTCTTTGGGTGCCATCAAAACAGTTCTTCCGTGGACGACTTTTGCATGCGCCTCAAGCGCCTCTGTGACGAGCTCCGCGACATCGGCGAGAACGTCTCCAACGACCTTCTTCTCAGCACCCTCGTCGCCGGCCTCAACGAGGAGTTCACCCACGCGGCTGCCAACCTCACGCTCATCCCCAACCCGACCTTTCCTAAGGTCGTCGCCTACCTGCGTTTGGAGGAACGCCGGATGAAGAAGATGAGGGCCCGGGCGGTTCACACTGCCCTCGCCACCGGCACGTCGCGTGGCGCGGCTCCCCAACAGCCGTCGGCGCCCTTCCCGCCCCAGCCGCCCTTCTCGTACCCCCAACAAGGGGCGCCGCAGCCGGCTCCCTCCAACGAGCGCGGCGGTCGCCGCGGCAAGGGAGGCCGCAAGGGCCAGCAGCGGGCGCCCAACCCCGTCGGGCCGCCCCGCGTCCAGCAACAGCAGCAGCCCGTGGTGCCGTGGGCTTACGGGCAAAACCCTTGGACCGGCGTCGTCCATGCATACTCTATGCCGGTTCCCCGCCCCACCGCCCCCGGCATCCTGGGTCCTCGGCCAGCGCAGCACCAAGCCTACCATGCCGTCCCGCAGCCACCTGCGGCCTTCGCGGTGTTCCAGCAGCCCGGGGCCTACCCGGCCTATCCACCGCTGCCGGCCCTTTGCGCCGTCGCAGCCCGGCGCCGGCCTCTACAACTCGGCCCCGGCCTCACTGCCTTGGGACCCGTCTCTTCTCGCGGCGCTGCAGTCGGCCCCCACCCCCAAAACCTACACTGGTGGCGGTGACTGGTTCATGGACTCCGGGGCTACCGCACATATGTCCTCCAACTTGGGTAACCTCACCTCTTTCTTTCCCACCAACACCGCCACTCGCATTACTCTCGGCGATGGCTCTTCCCTTCCCATTACACATGTTGGTTCTACTTCTTTTCCGTCTTCTAGTACACCCATTAACATGTCTCATATCTTAGTTTCTCCTGAACTAATCAAAAATCTTGTCTCTGTTCGCCGTCTTACTCGTGAAAATCCAATTACGGTTGAATTTGACAGTTGTGGTTTTCCTGTGAAGGACGCCCGTTCCAGGATGGTTCTTCACTGATGCGACAGCCCGGATGAACTCTACCCGGTCCACCCACCATCCTCCACCGACGCCGCTCCTGTCGCCCTCTCCGCCGGTGTGGACCTCCGGCACGCTCGTTTGGGTCACCCTAATCACGCCTCGCTTCGTCACATTCTTCGTAGTTTTTCTTTCACTTGTAATAAGGTCGATGACCATACTTGTCATGCTTGTCGTGTTGGCAAACACGTGCGTCTACCCTTTAGCAACTCTACCACTATTACGGCTTATCCGTTTTAGTTGATACATTGCGATGTTTGGACATCGCCCATTGTGAGCAACTCCGGCTATCTTTATTATCTTGTCATCTTAGACGATTTTACACACTATGTGTGGACTTTTCCCCTTCGGCAGAAATCGGATGTTTTTTCAATACTCACATCTTTTTACTCATTTGTCTCTACGCACTTTGGTCGCCCCATTCTTGCGTTTCAAACAGACAATGGGAAAGAGTTCGATAGTCTTGCCGTCCGTAACCTCCTCACCACACATGGTACTGTTTTTCGTCTAACATGTCCTTACACCTCACAGCAAAATGGGCGGGCAGAGCGTGTACTCCGCACTCTCAACGATTGCGTCCGTACCCTCTTATTCCATGCCAACATCCCGCCCCGCTTCTGGCCCGATGCTCTCGCCACCGCGACTCTACTTGTCAACATCCGGCCCTGTCGTGTTCGCTGGAACTATACGCCGCATCAGTTGCTCTATGGGACTCCTCCCTCATACGATGATCCTCTCATCTTTGGCTGCCTCTGCTACCCTAGCACCGCCTCCACCGCCCCCCATAAGCTTGCTCCGCGGTCCCTCGCTTGCATCTTTCTTGGGTACCCCTCCAACACAAAGGGCTACCGGTGCTACGACCCCGTCTCTCATCAGGTGATCACTTCGAGGCATGTTTACTTTGACAAAAAAGTGTTTCCGTTTTAGCAGGTACCTCCCTCGGATGCACCGACTTCGTCGACCCCACCTCCCCTCGGCGGGCCTTCTGCCGTATTACCCGCCTCTCGCGGCGGCCGCCCCGGTCTGACCATCTTCGAGCTTGGCGACTCTGTTGGCGTACAGAGCGACTTGGACGTCTGGACACCGGGCCACTCGCGACCTCGCCCTCATCGACTTCGGGTTCGCGCGCCTCTACCCCGGGCGCCTCGTCTGGCTCCCGTCGGCCACCTGTGGCTTCGACTGCAGCTGCCCCGGACGCGCCCCCACCTGCGGCCTCGCCCACAGCGGCCCCGGGCGCGCCACCTGCCACTACTAGGAAAAGGCCTACTAATGGCACACCGGTTTTGCCTACTAATGGCGCACTACCACTAGTGCAGAACCGGGCAATAGCACCGGTTCGTAAGGCCCTTTAGTGCCAGTTCCATAACCGGGACTGAAGTGGGGGCACTAAAGCCCCCCCCCCCCCTTTAGTATCGGTCCAGCACGAACCGGTGCTAAAGGGCAACCACGTGGCACGAGCCAGCTCGGGGGGCCTGGCGCCCTTTAGTACCGGCTGGTAAGACCAACCGGTACTATAAGGTTTG
>NC_041393.1:757515984-757518366 GCF_002162155.2 Triticum dicoccoides | reverse complement strand
TCTAGTAGAACCAATCATCATGCATATATATATCATCAATGTCTCACAAACCACCATATTAATTAATTCACACATACACACATGTATAGCCATATACAATTTCTCCTACATATATGCATGTTGCCTTCGGAGCCAGTGGCATTAGCCTAATTGGTGCCTTCGGAGCATGATGACAATTGGAAGTGGTTTTCATGGGGCGGTAGCAGGTAATAGTATTCTCCCTTCGGATTTATGACCTGGTCGAGCAAAAATCCCGCTATTTCCTCTTGAAGTGCTTCTACGCGCTCCATTTCTAGGAGCTTCTCCCGCACCTCTTTGAACTGTTAAGAAGGAGATCAATATGCATGTGTATTAGTTGTGTGACTAGATATCGATAATTGTGTAAAAATTGTGAATAGTGTTCTGACAAGCGTACCCATTCCCGTCTTTGAGATCTGCTCCTTTCGGACGCCATCATGCGAATTTTCTCGCAAACGCAGAATGCGCACAGATCAGTCCCCTGCGCCTGCTTCAGGGCCTTTACGAGAATGGAATTTGATTAGATAATAATTAAATCAAGCATGATAATTAAAGATATGGCAGCTAGCTAGCTAGCTAGTACTACTTAATTACTTACCTTGGGTCGAAACCATTTAAGCTTTTTTTTCCATTCGCCTTCCGTGACGCTGATGAACCTTGCCCAAGCCCTGCCCGCCGACAAAGAAAATGAATAAAGGGGTTATTAAATAGTTCATATCATGAAATGACGAACTAAATAGGCCGAGATATATAGTTAATAATGATTGAAATTACCTGTTGACTATCCCAAACGAGATGTTATAGTCAGTTTTTTCTTTGAGTAGTGAGTCCAGTATTTCAACTGTTCCGGCGTCAACTTTAATGATACACAAGACCTAGTGAAATCTGCATGCACACACGTTTGCATATCTTAATTAACCGGGCATATGTAAGCAAAAACATGTAGCTAGCTAGTAGGCAAAAACAGAGAATTTGTAGTACAAGACAGTGTGACTCACTGGAAGTTGTAAGGAACTAGTATATCTTCATTGTATTTGAGGCGCTTCAAGAACTCTAGCATGTTGTCCTCTACGGCCTTTTGATGATGTGGATTTATTAGCCATGTGTATTCATTAACGGTGTTTGGGTCAATGAACCCAATGCCAAAACGTCCACCTTTTCTCATTTCATACATCTTCATCCTACATAATATACCACAGAAAAGAATATAGTGAGGATAATTACAGGTAATGATTGATCAAAAGGATCACTACAGCTAGCTTGAGACTTAAATTACAGAAAGAAATCACTTACAGACAATAGCAACTGACGATAGATTTGTCGAGTGCGTCTTGATTGTATAACTAAAACAGTTCAGAATACTCAACGGACAGAGCTTTCTCATGGAAGTAATGCTCCTCCTTGACATTCACCATGAGGGACAATCGATTGGAAATCTTGGTAATGTTCATGTACCATTGATGCAATTCATACATTCTCGTTGGGAGGTTCTTGACCTTGTCTGGCTTGACCAAAGGTTGGCCCCGGACATATTTCCATTTTATTTCATCCTCTCTAAGCACAGGCATGGGCTCGATCTCGAGGAGTTGTCCAACAGTGATGTTGAGAACTTCAGCCTGCATTATATGGTCCTTGGTTATTACCACATTGCCCACCTCGGGAACGTAAACTGTTTGCCCACAATAATATTGGGCGCACGTATTGTCACGTGTTGTTGGCACAACAAGAGAGGGGATCGATTGCGCCGCCTGTTCTCCCAGCTGGGGAATGGTTTTCCCGCATTTTTTGACAGCTGCTTGTTGTTTGCTCGATCCCGAGCTCGCCTCCTTCTGTAGACGTGCTCGATTTAACTTCCTGATGTGGCGCTCATAGTCTGTGTCAACGGGCTTGAGAGCTGGTGGTTGAGCCATACGAATGAAGTGGTCAATCGTTTCCTCAGGCACTTTCTCCCTTGGCGGCGGTGGCGGTTTCGGTGCAAAATAGGCTTCCACCTCGGCCTTCGATATTCCTGCGTTTTCCTCCTCGGACTTGTCATAAGGCCTCTGCGGAAGAGGCGTGAGGCTTGGACCATATTTATATCGCTTGCCTTCGCCTGTACTTCCTATACTACCTCGACTCGTACCGCTACGCACCATAGCTGCGGGGTGTCTCTTCTGCGATTGCTTAGGCGGCGGAGACGGCTGACGGGGCTGAGTTGGACGAGGAGGAGTGGCCTGAAGCTGTGCCGGACTTGGAGGAGGAGTGGCCTGAGGTTGTGCCGGACTTGGAGGAGGAGTGGCCTGAGGTTGTGCCGGACTTGGAGGAGGAGTGGACGTCTGATGCTGTGCCGGACTTGGAGGAGGAGGAGTGGCCTGACACTTTGCC
>NC_041393.1:757512759-757515969 GCF_002162155.2 Triticum dicoccoides | reverse complement strand
GTGGACGTCTGACGCTGTGGCGGACTTGGAGGAGGAGGAGTGGCCTGACACTTTGCCGGACTTGGAGGAGGAGTGGCCTGACACTTTGCCGGACTTGGTGGACTTGCAGGAGCGGGAGTCTGCTGACTCGGTGGCGGACTTCGATGAGGAGTCGGCTGACGCGGTGTCGGTGGCCTTCGAAAGATGATGCAATCCTTTTTCCATAGGATGATACGATGTTTGGCCTCTCCGAGAAAGTGCTCGTCGTCACCTCCAGAAATGTCAAGCTGTAGCTCCGAATATGGGTCCACCACCTCATCAACCAAGACACGAGCATAGCCCGCTGGAATCGGGTTGCAATGGAAGGTTGCCTTGGGGGGATTTGTAAAAGCAACGGCGTCCGCCACCTTCATGGATATGTTCTTCATTTTGACGTGTAGCTCGCAGTTAGTGTTCTCCATGATGTCATCCACGGGGTATCTATCCAGCATTGCGTCGTCCGGGGCAGAACCCACGCTGCTTCTCGGCATGGATGGGGCGGTGCTATCCAATGCTGGATCATTCGCTAGCTGCTGCAGCTGCTGAGACCCCCTTTGGTGGGTAAGTGAGTCGATCTGCTCCTGCTGCCGCTGGAATTTGACTGCCAATTCCGCTTGACTTGCTTCTAGGCCTTGAAGGCGTTCATAGTCCCGCTTCCTCTGCTCCTCCTCCATCTTCCTCTTCTTCTCCTCCGCAATCTTCTTTCTCGCACAGGTTCTGTAGTCGATGTTCCAGTCTGAAAACCCATCATACCACGGAATAGCGCCCTTGCCTCGTGTTCTTCCCGGGTGTTCAAGATTTCCCAGGGCACGCGTAAGCTCGTCGTTCTCTCTGTTGGGCTGGAACACCCCCGATCGTGCCTCTTCTATTGCAACAAGTATCGCATCGTCGGCTCCCTTCAGACTTGCCCTCGTCGAAACATTGCCTGTCTTCGGGTCCAACTCCCCCCCATGCGCATAGAACCAAGTCCTGCACCTGGGGGCCCAGCTCTTAGTAACCGGAGTGGCACCTGCATCCTCCATCTCTTTCTCAGACTTATCCCACTTAGGCATTGCCACCGCATAGCCACCTGGCCCCAGCTTATGGAACTTATCCTTTTTTTCGGCATTCTTCTTGTTTCTTCTCGACCGTTCCTTAGCTAATTCCGAATCCTTGAATTTCACGAAATCATCCCAATGAGCACGTTGGTTCTCTAGTGTTCCCTCGAATACTGGAGTCTTCCTTCCTCCCTTGACGTACTTGTCCCATTCACGATTCTTGTGGTTCTTGAATGCAATCGCCATCTTCCTAAGAGCAGCGTCCTTGACTTTCTGCACATCTACTTCCGTGAAATGATCTGGTAGGGTGAAATGTTCCATGAGAGTATCCCAAAGCAGATCTTTTTGTCTTTTGTCGAAAAAAGTAACATCTGGACGTGGAGCAACGTCATTTTTGTCTTTTTGTCTTTTGTCTTTTGCTGGCTCTCTCCATTCTTGAAGGGAGATCGGGAGTTGGTCCTTCACAACAACTCCGCACTGACGAACGAACTTGTCCGCAATCTTCTTAGGCGCTAATGGTTCGCCATTAGGTCTGATTGCCTCAATATTGTACTTTACGCCCTCCTTCAACTTTTTGTTCGGGCCTCGTTTCGTCCTTTTGCCTAAAGATTTGCTCGATCCGGATGGCTGAAAGAACAAAGATCGATTCGTTAATATATCTTCAAGTCATTTAAAACATGTGATGATCACCAGATGCCTGCTTATATAAATATATATACCTCGCCGGTCTTTGTTGTTGCAAGATCAACATTTTCTTCGTCATCATCATAATCATAGTTCATGACTTCATCAATTCGGTCGTCGCGATCGAATATCATATCACCCTCTCCGGTGTTGTTTAGAAATTTGGAGCCGTCATAATCTTCTTCATTCTGATCATCATCTGGCCTGTGAGGATGGCGTATCATATCGAACATGGCATGTTCTCCCTCTCTGCCGGTATTGTCCGCCATAGCTTTTATTTAACTAATCCAAAAGAAATATAAAACAATTTAGTATTCAAATTACATCGTCTCGAATAATAATAGATATAATCTCGAATACATTGTCTCGAATAATAGATATAATCTCAAAAACATCGTCTCGAATAATAGATATAATCTCGAATACATCGTCTCGAATAATAGATATAATCTCGAAAACATCGTCTCGAATAATAGATATAATCTCGAATACATCGTCTCGAATAATAGATATGATCTCGAATACATCACTGGCTAGGTAGCTAATAAAGATCGAATAATATAGAAGAATCTACGACACTCGCGGTTCCTGCGGCGCGGGCGGTGGACACCCAAAGAGAAGGAACCCTCACAGGATCATAGCTGAAGTGAGATCCCTGAAGAAACTGCCAGGTATTGGAGAACCTGCCGCCCTCTAACGCAACCATGTAGCAATGGACGTGCTCGTCCTCCTCCCTGACACTGCGACGTACCACCTCTGGCTGGGCCGGCTCCTTCCGCGCCGAAACTGGCCCACGCGAACGCCACCAAACGAGATCAGGGTCGACGACAGGACCCGGGGCCGGGTTCCTCATCAAGCGGCGCGCCTCTCCAGGCAGCATCTCCCAGTGCCAGCCCGGCGGAGCCCAGTCCCGGACATGGGTCAGCCGGACGTCGTCGTGGACGTGTCGACGGCGAGGATGCGGGTCGGGCATCGTCGAGAACAAATACTAGCTATATGCCCGCAAAAAGTAACATTTTTTTAATGATTGGATTTTGATAACTAAAATTTCTAACATTTCTATATAACTAACATTTCTATAACATTTCTAACAATGCTATATGTAACTAACATTTCTATAACATTTCTAATATTTCTATAACTAAAAAACAGAAAAAAATTATAACATTTATATATATATATATAACTAACATTTTTATAACTATTTCTATAACTAAAAAACAGAAAAAGTTTCTAACATTTCTAACAATTCTAACAATTCTAACATTTCTAACTATTCTAACAATTCTAACATTTCTAACTATTCTAACAATTCTAACATTTCTAACTATTCTAACATTTCTAACTATTTGTATAACTAAAAAACAAAAAATGTATGTGTGTACGTGTGTGTGTGCGCGCGCGCTCACTGGCGAGGCGAGGGACGACGGGGGGCGGCGACGGGGGCCGGGCGCGCGGCGACAGGGACGGC
>NC_041393.1:757502378-757512310 GCF_002162155.2 Triticum dicoccoides | reverse complement strand
GGGGCGGCGACGACGGGGACGGGGCGGCGACGGGGGCGGCGACGACGGAGACGGGGCGTACAGAGGAGAAGAAGCCAGATGAGAAACTGAAATTTTCGTAAGTGTTGTTTATATAGGAGGGGCCTTTAGTACCGGTTTGTGCCACCAACCGGTACTAAAGGCCAGTTTTGGCCAGCCCAAGCGGCGGGAAACGACCCTCTTTAGTACCGGGTGGTGGCACAAACCGGTACTAAAGGCCCCCCCTTTAGTACCGGTTTGTGCCACGACCCGGTACTAAAGGGTGTGCGCTGGCGCAGGTGCGGTGCGGCATGTTTAGTCCCACCTCGCTAGCCGAGGGGCGACCGCACTGGTTTATAAACCCCTGTGCGGTCGCTCTCTCGAGCTCCTCTCCAAAGAAGGCCTACTGGGCCTACGTGTTCTTTGCTGCCCTGTGGGCCCACTTGGCCTTTGCAGGCCTGCATCCTGGTCCAACAACAGGTTGGGTTTCTAGTCGTATGCAGGCCGCTCTGGCCTAGTAGGCGGGCTTTTTTTTGCTTTATTTACTTTTGTGTTGTTTTTTTGTGTATTTAGAGTTTCTTTGTGAATATGTTTGCTTTAGGTACAAAAAATTACAAACTTTCTGTTAGTGCCCGTAGTTTTCAAATTTGAATAGTTTAAATTTTGAATCAAGGTTGTCAGAATCGCGATTTTGAATCGGATCGAAGCTCTGATGGTAGAATCGTAAATCGTAGAATCTTCACTACTAGGATCGAAGAAACGTAGATTTTATGAACTAAAATCGTAGAATCAGATGGGTAAGTTTGGATCGTAAAGTCGTAGAATCGTATAACAGAATCGCGATTCTAACAACCTTGTTTTGAATTATTTGAAATTAGTGTGAATCACTAGTTTGTGAATAACTTAACTTTAAAAATCAGTGAAGGCATGAAAGAATTTGTTTGCACATAAAATTTCTTCGCGTTTCAAATGCCAAAACACATAACTACCCTAACTATTACAGAGATTCCCCTCTGGGTGTGAAACACAGAAGAAAGTGATGATAGTGAAGCCGATCACATCCCAGATCTTTGGGTGTGAAACTTTTTCTTCGCGTGTGTCCCTTTGCGCCGTAACCATGGAAAATCTTCATCATTTAACGGGATGCTCGGGTCAATATTCATCGTGAATGGAGCAATTTCATCAAACTTTTCATAATCTTTTGACTTGTCTGTCTTGTCATTCACTCCCACGATGTTTCTCTTCCCAGAAAGAACTATGTGCCGCTTTGGCACATCGTACGATGCATTCGCTTCCTTATCTTTTCTTTTTCTTGGCTTGGTAGACATGTCCTTCACATAGAAAACCTGTGCCACATCATTGGCTAGGACGAATGGTTCGTCTGCATACGCAAGATTGTTGAGATCCACTGTTGTCATTCCGTACTGCGGGTCTTCCGTTATCCCGCCTCGTGTCATATTGACCCATTTGCACCGAAACAAAGGGGCCTTTAAACCACGTCGATATGTCCTGTATATAACCATAATATGTTTCCTTTCCCATCTTGGTTTCTGCATCAAAGCGGACACCACTGTTTTGGTTGGTGCTCTTCTTATCTTGGGCGATCGTGTAAAATGTATTACCATTTATCTCGTACCCTTTGAAAGTCATTATATTCGAAGATGGTAACTGGGACAGCAAGTACAGGTCTTCTTCAATAGAGGTGTCATGCATGGTACGTGTCTGCAACCAGCTAGCGAAACTCCTGGTTTGTTCACGTGTAATCCAGTCATCAGACCGCTCCTGGTGTTTGGAGCGTAGCAAATTCTTGTGTTCATCCATATACGGAGCCATCAAGGCGGAATTCTGTAGAACTGTGTAATGTGCTTCAGTGAGAGAATGTCCGTCCATACATATTATTTGTTCCCCTCCTATCGTGCCTTTTCCATCCAGTCTGCCCTTATGCCGCGATTCAGGAACACCAATCAGCTTAAGGTCAGGAATAAAGTCAATACAAAACTCAATGACCTCCTCATTTTGATGGCTCTTGGAGATGCTTCCTTCTGGCCTAGCACGGTTATGAACATATTTCTTTAAGACTCCCATGAACCTCTCAAAGGGGAACATATTGTGTAGAAATACAGGACCCAAAACGTTAATCTCTTCGCATAGGTGAACTAGGACGTGCGTCATGATGTTGAAGAATGATGGTGGGAACACCAACTCGAAACTGACAAGACATTGAACCAAATCATTCTGTAACCTTGGTATGATTTCTGGATCGATTACCTTCTGAGAGATTGCATTGAGAAATGCACATAGCTTCACAATGGCTAATCGAACATTTTCCGGTAGAAGCCCCCTCAATGCAACCGGAAGCAGTTGCGTCATAATCACGTGGCAGTCATGAGACTTTAGGTTCTGGAACTTTTTCTCTGCCATGTTTATTATTCCCTTTATATTCGACGAGAAGCCAGACGGTACCTTAATACTGAGCAGGCATTCAAAGAAGATTTCCTTCTCTTCTTTGGTAAGAGCGTAGCCTGCATGACCCTGATGTATGCCGTCTTCTCCGTGCATACGTTGCTGGTCCTCCCGTGCCTCAGGTGTATCTTTTGTCTTCCCATACACGCCCAAGAAGCCAAGCAGGGTCACGCAAAGATTCTTCGTCACGTGCATCACGTCGATTGCGGAGCGGACCTCTAGGTCTTTCCAATATGGCAGGTCCTAAAATATAGATTTCTTCTTCCACATGGGTGCGCGTCCGTCAGCGTCCTTCGGAACAGGTTGTCCGCCAGGACCCTTTCCAAATATCACCTTCAAATCCTTGACCATATCATGTACATCAGCACCAGTACGGTGGCGAGGCTTCGTCCGGTGATCCGCCTCACCTTTGAAATGCTTGCCTTTCTTTCTTACGGGATGCCTGCTCGGAAGAAATCGACGATGTCTCAGGTACACATTCTTCTTACAACTATTCAAATATATAATGTCGGTATCATCCAAACAGTGCGTGCATCCGCGGTATCCCTTGTTTGTCTGTCCTGAAAGGTTACTGAGAGTAGGCCAATCATTGATGGTCACGAACAGCAACGCCTTTAGGTCAAATTCTTCCCCCATGTGCTCATCCCACGCACGTACACCTGTTCCATTCCACAGTTGTAAGAGTTCTTCAACTAATGGCCTTAGGTACACATCAATGTCGTTGCCGGGTTGCTTAGGGCCTTGGATGAGCACTGGCATCATAATGAACTTCCGCTTCATGCATAACCAAGGAGGAATGTTATACAAACATAGAGTCACAGGCCAGGTGCTATGGTTGCTGCTCTGCTCCCCAAAAGGATTAATGCCATCTGCGCTTAGACCAAACCATACGCTCCTTGCGTCATCTGCAAACTCCTTCCCGTACTTTCTTTCGATTTTCTCCATTGCGACCCATCAGCGGGTACTCTCAACTTTCCGTCTTTCTTACGGTCTTCTCTGTGCCATCGCATCGCCTTGGCATGCTCTTTGTTTTGGAACAAACGTTTCAACCGTGGTATTATAGGAGAATACCACATCACCTTGGCAGGAATCTTCTTCCTGGGGCGCTCGCCCTCGACATCACCAGGGTCATTGCGGCTGATCTTATAGCGCAATGCACCACATACCGGGCAAGCGTTCAAATCCTCGTACTCACCGCGGTAGAGGATGCAATCATTAGGGCATGCATGTATCTTCTGCACCTCTAACCCTAGAGGGCAGACAACCTTCTTTGCTTCGTACGTACTCTCGGGCATTTCGTTGTCCTTTGGAAGCATATCCTTTATCATTACCAGCAACTTTCCAAATCCCTTGTCAGATACACCATTCTCTTCCTTCCATTGTAGCAATTCCAGTGTGGTGCCCAGCTTTTTCTTGTCACCTACGCAATTCGGGTACAACAATTTTTTGTGATCCTCTAACATGCGCTGCAACTTCTTCTTCTCCAAATCACTTGCGCAGTTTCTCTTTGCATCGGCAATGGCCCGACCTAGATCATCAACGGGCTCATCTGATGCCTCTTCTTCAGCTTCTTCACGCATTGCCGGCTCAGCTTCTTCCCGCATTACCGGCTCAGCTTCTTCCCCCATTGTTGTATCATCGTATTCAGAGAACCCATGGCCAGGATAGCTTTCGTCGTCCTCTTCTTCTTCATTGTCTTCCATCATAACCCCTCTTTCTCCGTGCTTGGTCCAAACATTATAGTGGGGCATGAAACCGGACTCAAACAGGTGGACGTGAATGGTTCTTGACGTAGAGTAATTGCGACCATTCTTACAACCAGCACATGGACAAGGCATAAAACCATCCGCCCGCTTGTTTGACTCAGCCGCAAGCAGAAAAGTATGCACAACCTCAACGAACTGGGGAGAGCATCGGTCATCGTACATCCATTGCCGGTTCATCTTCATTACAGAACACCGAATAGACCAAATTAATACAAGTTCATACAACACTTAAATGCAACAAACGAATAACTCTCTAGCTAAAGCATTTAAATGCAACAACAAATGCGATCAAGATCGCAACTAAGGTAACAATTGATCCAACAGCATAATGATACCAAGCCTCACTATCGATGGCATATTTTCTAATCTTTCTAATCTTCAAGCGCATTTTCTCCATCTTGATCTTGTGATCATCGACGACATCGGCAACATGCAACTCCAATTCCATCTTCTCCCCCTCAATTCTTTTCAATTTTTCTTTCAAGTACTCGCTTTCTCTTTCAACTAAATTTAACCTCTCGACAATAGGGTCGGTTGGAATTTCCGGTTCACATACCTCCTAGATAAAAATATCTATGTCAACTTGATGGGCATAATTTGTCATAAACACAAAATGCAACAAATAGTTTTAAAAGAGAATATACCACATCCGAATCATAACAAGGACAAGGGCCGACGGGGACGGATATCAAAACCATGGCACTATGTATAACAAACAACGTACGGGTAAGATAATTATACGAGTAACTATATATCCAAATCACACAAACATCATTTTTTAATATAAAATTTCATGAACAAGAGGCTCACCACAAGGTGGTGCCGGCGACGGGACGGTGCGGGCGATCGACGGTGGTTACGACGGAGATTTAGAAGGCACTAAGTAAAACACACCTACATATGCAAACTAAGTGTTATTTTGACCTCAAATTGCATATAAATCAAATACTACCACATATAATTCCTCCCAAATTACTAAAACCCACAATTAATCACTATATAAACCAATGCAAGAGCTAATCTAGCAATGAGAGATGAAAGGACAAAGTTGCTAACCTTGGTGATCATTTGAATGGATGGGGGCCTCCAAATCTTGACAAATTTGGGCCAAATTTTGTGATGAACTCGAGAGGAAGAAGGGAAGAACAGAGGAGAGGGAGAGGGGAAAGGGGGAAGAACAGAGTGCGTGTGGACGAAGGGTTTATATAGGACGACCTTTAGTACCGATTCGTGCCACGAACCGGTACTAAAGGTGCTGGACGGGCCCCACTCTGACAACATCCTGCCACCACTTTCTTTAGTACCGGTTCGTGGCACGAACCGGTGCTAAAGGTTCGCCACGAACCGGTACTAAAGAGCTCCTCCCGCCTAGCCGTTGGAACCGGCACTAATGGACACATTAGTGTCGGTTCTGTTACAAACCGGGACTAATGTGTCTCACATTTGACCCTTTTTCTACTAGTGTACTGGTGCGCCATTAGTATCACGCCACTAGTATTTTTTACTAATGGCGCACCATGCAGTGCGCCATTAGTTTTGCCCACAGTGCGCCACTAGTGTCTGCTATACTAATGGCGCACCACATGGTAGTGCGCCATTAGTAACAATTTTTTTTATTTTTTTTGTTTTTTCTTAATCTCAGGTCACTATTTCACATATGAGATATCCAACACATATATATACAACAAGCATCCATATAACAATCATAGCCAACACACAAGTTCCATCATATATACATACATAGGCAATACATAGTTCCATCGTTACATATTACAAAAGTTTTACATTGTTCATCCAACACCGTTATCCATCAATTCACAAAAGTTTCACATTGATACAAAATAAAAACACAAATAGAAAAGAAGCACTCCATCCATGCAAGCTTCCGTGAATTAAATCAAATCTGCAAAATGATAAACAAGAAGTTAGAAGAAGAAGAAGAAGAAGAAGACTAGAAGAACACTAGAAGAAGAAGAACACTAGAAGAAGAATAAGAAGAATTTTGGAGCCAACTTAGGTAAAATGAAGCTAACCTATGTCATTTTGAAAAAGAAGAAGAATAAGAAGAAGACTATAAGCTTATTATGTAAACTTGATCATTTTGTGCTAACATAAGTTATTTTGGATTTAACCTATAGGAAACTAAGCATATAAGCTCTAAGTTAGCATATTAGAGCCAACTTAGGTAAAATGAAGCTAACCTATGTCATTTTGGAAAGACTATAAGCTTATTATGTAAACTTGATCATTTTGTGCTAACATAAGTTATTTTGAAGCTAACCTATAGGAAACTAAGCATATAAGCTCTAAGTTAACATATTAGAGCCAACTTAGGTAAAATGAAGCTAACCTATGTCATTTTGGAAAGACTATAAGCTTATTATGTAAACTTGATCATTTTGTGCTAACATAAGTTATTTTGGAGCTAACCTATAGGAAACTAAGCATATAAGCTCTAAGTTAGCATATTAGAGCCAACTTAGGTAAAATGAAGCTAACCTATAGAAAACTAAGCATATTAGAGATAACATAGGTAACTAAGTATATATATATCATTTTGGAGATCTGACATACCTGACAAAGTTCAGTTCTCATGCATTGTTCTTCTCCTTCTCCTTCCTCAGCCTGATGCGCCAAGAGCGGCTAGGCGGTGGAGGCAGTGGGATGTAGTCTTCTACCACAATTGGCGTGGTCATGTCGCCCAGCTGTGGGATCACCGGCGCCACCACCGGTGCGTGGTCATTGTTAGGCACCACCACCATCGCGAGGCCACCTTCAGGCAGGACGGGCACGACCATCGCTAGGTCATCCTCAGCCACCTCCATCTCTTGCCCATGGTCAGCCACCACCATCTCTTGCCCATGGTCAGCCACCACCATCTCTTGCCCTTGGTCAGCCACCACCAGCGCTAGGTCATCCTCAGCCTGATGCCCATCGTCATCCTGCAGCTCCTCATCCCCACTCTGCTCCTCTTCTCCCGCACTCCAGTCCGGATCATCCTTCTTGTTGTCTATGCTGCTGCCAGAATCGCGGCTGCTTTCGCTAAAGCCAGAATCGGTGTTGCTTTTGCTACAGCCATAGTCGCTGCTGCTTTGGCTGTAGCCAGTGTCGCTGCTGCTGCTCCCATTACCTGTCCAAATGCAACAATGACCTTTAACAATCGATGTGAGACAAAGCCAAATGTAGAGGAATAAGAAGAGGCAGAACGTACCGGCATCATCATCGTCAGCGTAGCGCATGCGACACATAGTCGCGTTGAACACCTTCACGATGAGCATGGTGGCGTCGTCGTCGTACCTGAAGAGAAGGAAGTACCCCAGCCGCAGGTCGTAGGCATGATAGAACTTCTCCCACCCACGAGACAAGTACATGTGGCCCTCCTTGATCAACAACTCCACATCCCACTGCCTGCGAAACCCGCTGCCGGCCTGTCGCAGCTTCACATTATTTGGCGGATCTTCACCCAGCATGTTCATAAAACTGTCAGGCAGCCTCTGCAGTTTGGGACAATGAGTGATGTAGCAAACAACAGATATATATCATAATGAGATGGGTGAAGGGGAGATCTCTCGTTTTATATACCTGCGTCATGGATGATACTGAAGTCCCAAGTATGATACTGAAGAACTTGGAAGCATCCAACTCGTACTGCGGTGTCGCAGAGCGGCGGTGGCTGCTTCCCCCCATCTCTGATAAGCAGCAGAAAAGACCAATTAGTAACTTTACAACAGATCATAAAACATGCATTAGTCGCAAGTACCCCATATGTCATATTTTTAGCAAAGTCATGCTAAAATTCACGGAAAATTTCAGCATGATCTTTTGCTGAAAATAGGACATATGGAGTGCCCGAATTTGCCGGAACGGAAGTTAATCGACATTCCGGCAAACTCAAGGGCCTCTCGGGGTACAGCAGCGGCATCACAAGTTGACAAAATACCCAAGTAGTACAGCAGCAGCATCACAAAATTCCCAAGTAGTACAGCAGCAGCATCACAAGTTGATTTACTGGTCTTGAAGAAAGAGATACTTGTATGCCAAAACATATGCTTAAGAATTTACATTTGCAAATGGGCCTCTTTTGCTGCTAAGATTCAGCAGTGCTAGCTGCTCAACGCCAAGTACTGCAAATTATATTATACTGGTCCATAACTAAATGATGGGTTCGATTTGTAGAAGTGACAAGTCATACTTCCATAGATGAAAGTAGCATGATATACTAATTACCAGATGGGGTAGCAACGATAGAAAAAAAATAAGAATGGTGTATGCACTAAACAAGATCTCATGGCTCTCATGATCATAATTCATGCATGAAAAATTAGATATGAAGGCCGCAAAGCTTAGTCCGCATGCCTTAAATCTTAACCACATTTTGCTATTGCTAATTTCTAGAAGTGAGCTCTGACAACTTTCTATAATAAATTAGTCAAGATAAGTTCCTAAGCTCCTGATATGACGAAACTAGCGTACATATACCAATAAATGCAATTTGTAACAAATTGTTGTACAACAATATATCTTCTAGCCATGAAACCCTACCCTGATTATGGTAATATCTACTATTACATTGATTATAAACAGAAGACAGACACACTTGCTTATTCTTAGTGAACAAAGTTAGCGCCACATGTCCTTAAAATGATAATTAGTATCATTCAACCAAGATTCAAGGATGCATATGGAATTCTTAAAGCAACTCATCCATTGTTTCAGGTGGAAACAATCTGAACTCAACGTGAATGCACACATGTGATTTTGTTTTCGGCCCTGTGAGCGGACATTGGATGAGCCAAGATGATGCTTATATCTTCCCGCAAAAAAAAAAGATGATGGTTATATCGGCAATCATGGTGAATTTCATACAATGGCTGCACAAGGGGATGTGTTCATCGCCTCCAGTACTTGCAGGAAACAGTTTTAAATCCTATTTCTCCAGATAATGAGAAGCAATCTTGAAATATGACAGATATTTCTGTCGTGCACATTCTAGTAGACACTACCCTGTTTGTTATCAAACAGGTGGTGCAGATAGATTCTAGTACCCACTACCCTGTCATCCCGTTATACTACTATATGAGTTCCAATATTTCACCTCAAGCAAATCACACCACCCTAAACCCTCATTTCGGATCAATTCGAGCAAGCACGTCCTAGACAGACTAGGAGAGAACAAGGGCAAGTTGTCGACCTGGGCATGCGGCTCCGCAGCTCGCCATTGATCTGAACAATCGAACGAATCTGACAATCGTCGGCAATTCTGAGCAATCCAGAGCCCCCCTTCCCCGCACCCGAAGGGAAGGAGCAGCAGCTTCTCATGACCAGCCGAACGCTAACGCCTCTATGCAATTTGTGGCAAAATTTCCTGGGAGGGAGGGGGAACAGTGGAGATGGATCGGGGAAGGGAGGAGGGAGGAGTGGGGAACGAACCGCAGAACCAGTGGGAGCAGTTGGCCTGGCAGGGGATCCGGAAGTGGTCGTGGCAGACGGAGAAGACGTCGTCCTCCGGCGGCACCGGCGACGCAGACGAGGAGGCGGTGGCGGCGGCGGAGCTGGGCGCGTGTGGCTGCCCGGCTCGTCGGCGGAGGCGGCCGTCGGAAGCAACGGACGGATCCCGCCCTCCTCCTCGTACTGCACCCCGTGCGGTCGTCGGCGGTGGGATGGGAGGGAGGCGAGGGAGGCGGCGCTCGCGGGGGAGGCGGGGCT
>NC_041393.1:757485610-757502018 GCF_002162155.2 Triticum dicoccoides | reverse complement strand
CGGCGGACGGCGGGGGCGCGTGGGCGGCGTGGGCGGGGGCGCGTGGGCGGCGGACGGCGGGGGCTCGATCGAGTGGGGAAACCTGGGACTAAGAAAAAAATAGTAACCCTGGTACTAATGGCGCACAGTATGCAAATGTGCCATTAGTGACCCTGGTTACTAATGGCGCACCTGCTTCTGGTGCGCCATTAAAAGTTTTGCAAAAAAATAAAAAAGAAGTATATATTTTAATGGCGCACCGTGGCACAGTGCGCCATTACTAGTTTATGCGCCATTAGTAGTTTTGCAAAAAAAGAAAAAAAATAAACAACAGTAGTGGCGCACCATGTCCCTAGTGCGCCATTAGTGTCTTCCACACTAATGGCGCACCTGAACATGGTGCGCCATTAGTATATACTAATGACGCACCACATGGCTGGTGCGCCATTAGTGTCCATCCCATATATAGCCCTTTTCCTAGTAGTGTGCGGCCTCGCCCGCAGCCGCCCCGGCCTCGCCACCTGCGGCCTCGGACGCAGCACCGCCTGCGGGTTTGCCACCCGCGGCACCGACCGCCTCTTCGCTGGTCTCGCCACCTGCGGCCGCCCCGCTGGCCTTGCCACCTGCGGCCCTAGCCGCGCCCGACCAGCCCGCTGAGGACATCCGGCCGCTTTACATCACCACGCGCTCCAGCACCGGTGCTCTTCGGCCCAGCACGCGCTATCCCTCGGAGGAGTATCTCTGCACGGCCTCCTCCTCCTCACTATCGCCGGTTCCGTCGTCCGTTCAGGCTGCCCTCCGCGACCCCAACTGGTTCGCCGCCATGCAGGAGGAATTCGATGCGTTGAAACGCAACCGCACCTGGCGGGAAGTGGGTTTTCCGGCATAAGACCCGACCCGACGGCACCCTTGAGCGGTATAAGGCTCGTTGGGTGGTTCACGGTTTCCGACAACATGCCGGAGTTGACTTCACCGACACCTTCGCTCCGGTCGTCAAGCCGGGCACGATCCGCACCGTCCTCCAGCTTGCGATGTCTCGTGCTTGGCCGGTTCATCAGCTGGACGTCTCCAACGCGTTCCTCCATGACCAACTTGCCGAACAGGTCTACTGCCAGCAGCCAACCGGCTTCGTCGACGCCGACCATCCTGAGCACGTGTGCCTGCTCTCTCGGTCCCTCTATGGACTGAAGCAGGCGCCGAGAGCATGGTACCAGTGCATCGCCACCTTTCTTCAGCAGTTAGGCTTCCGAGCTACTCGCTCCGACGCCTCCCTGTTCGTGTACCATCATGGATTGGCGATTGCTTACCTCCTACTTTACGTCGACGACATTATCTTCACGGCCTCCTTGGTGCAGCTTCTCGACCAGCTCACTGCTCGTCTCAGCACCGAGTTCGCCCTGAAGGATTTGGGGCCGCTTCATTACTTCCTCGGCATTGAGGTCATTCGGCGTTCCGACGGGTTTTTCCTTCATCAACAGAAGTACGCCCATGAGCTTCTTGAGCGCGCCGGCATGCTTAACTGCAAGCCCGCTGCCACACCTGTTGACCAGAAGGCCAAGCTCTCAGCGCTTGAGGGTTCTCCAGCACCGGGTGGTCCGTTTTATCGGTCTATCTTCGGCGCCCTTCAGTACTTAACCCTCACACGACCGGATTTGCAGTACGCCGTTCAGTAGGTGTGTCTCCACATGCATGCACCCCGTGACAGTTATTGGAACCTGGTGAAGCGGATTTTATGCTACATCCGCGGCACTATGTCCCTTGGGCTCACCTTGACAGCATACTCCTCCACCGACTTGGTCGCCTACTCCGATGCTGACTGGGCTGGCTGTCCGGACACTCGTCGTTCCACCTCCGGCTACTGCATTTACTTGGGGCCCTCCCTCGTCTCCTGGTCGTCGAAACGACAACCCACGGTATCCCGTTCTAGTGCTGAGGCAGAGTACCGGGCTGTTGCTAACGCCGTTGCCGAGTGTTCCTGGTTGCGGCAACTTCTTCAGGAACTTCATCATGACGTTTCACGTGCCACTCTTGTGTACTGTGACAATGTCTCTGCTGTGTACCTCTCCGCCAACCCCATTCATCATCGACGCACGAAGCACATCGAGCTCGATATTCACTTCGTGCGTGAGCAGGTGGCTCTCGGTCGCATTTGTGTGCTTCCCACTACTTAGCAGTTTGCCGATGTCATGACCAAGGGGTTACTGACGTCTACCTTCGAGGAGTTCCGGTCCAGTCTATGCGTCACTAGCGACGTATCGACTGCGGGGGGTGTTGAGATACTCATGATCACATGTACTTAGGCAGCTAGGATCTTCTTTTTATTGTTTCCTAGTCTACGGATATCTCCTGATCCTTTCCCTGTATAGCGGATACGGTTGAGATATTCTTGCCCTTGTACTCTATATATGCTACGGCATACGATCAATGAGCATATCGCATATTCCACAGTACTGATGTTCAAAAAAAAAGAAGCCTCCTCCACACATCAGCCTAGTCTCTCTTCTCCACCGCGTGATCCCCTTTCCGCCCACTCCATGATTTCTCACCCACCGGCCACCGCTGCATGGTGGTGCAGCCGCCGCCATCACACCTCTGCGCTACCTCTCCCAGCCAATATGCAGCCAGCTTCGCAACCGAAATAGTGCACATCAGAGTTCCTAGGCGGTCGATGCGAGCTCGCAACGCACCGCTGCCGTGTTTCGCACCAGTAGCACAAGCTCGCCTCGACGGCCGCCGGTGTTACAATGCAGCAACCCGTTCACGGGCGCTGTGCTGCGATGCAACCTCGTCGGGGGCTGCTGGTGCTCCAAGTCTCTGGGCGGCGGAGCCACAATGGAGTGCTCCTAGCGATGCAATGGAGCGGTCGCCAGCACTGCAATGACTGAGCGCTTGCCGGCGCCTCCTCCCGGCACTGCTATGGAGCACTCGTCGGCGCTCCAATGGAGCGCTTCCCGGCCACTGGGGCTGCGATGAAAGCCCTCGTCACCGGCCGCCGGGTGCTGCACAATGAAGCCCTCATCGCCGTCCACCAGTGCTGCGATGGGGCGCTCGCCAGCGCTGCAATGAGCGCCTGTCGGTGCTTCCTCCGGCGCTGCAATGGAGCGCTTGCTGGCCACCGGTGCTGCGATGAAAGGCCTCGTTGCCCGGTAGCCGGGTGCTTGAAGCCCTCGTCGTCGTCCACCAGGGCTGCAATGGAGCGCTCGCCAGTGCTGCATTGAAGACCACGTCGCCGGCCATCGGTGTTGTAACGAAGTCACGTCGTCGCCGGTCACGGGGGTGGTTCTCCTACTATGCAGTGGCGCTGGACGGCTGGAGAGGTGCACTGCCTGCGTTTTTTGGATTGGTTGACTTGGAAGGAGAAAGCTGGGAGTAAGCTGATGCGATTTGACCCCATGTACGGCTACGGGAGAATGAATCGGACGGCTATGAACCCGAATGATTTCCTCCGAAAATCAGTAGGTTGATTTGTAGCAGCTCGTGGAATCGAACCTCGCGAACGTGTCGTTGCCGGCACCCGAACCCGAAGGAATGGAAGCGTGAGAAGCTCGCGACTGACGGACGGGGGTTTCAACTGTGGTCTCGGTGTTAGAAAACCCGACCGCGGCCCACACACGGGAGGACTGCTGAGTAAATAGGCAATTTTCCGACTAATTTAATCCATAAGTATATGGCTAGCATGGTATTGACAGAATGAACGACATATTGATACTGATCTAAACAAGTACGTACTACGCAAACAGTAGACAAATCTACACATGATGCTAGTACTGCTAATACGGAAATAATCAGGAGAGGAATAAACGCGTTATACCCTCCAGTAGGCCATGCAGAAGCCGCGGCGGCAGTGACGGCACCAGCGGCATCCTCGGTGGCCTTCTTGTCGGCTTCAACTTTCTCCTTCTCGGCGGCGGCACATTCGGCGTTGGTGGACATGGTGATGATGAGGGCGACGCGGATGTAGAGGAAGTAGACGAACAGCGAGCAGTCACGTAGTCGCTTCTCAAAAACTTATTCGCCTCTCTCCCGTACAGGAACCGGAGAGACGGGGTTTCGGAGACCTGCTCTCCCGTCGTCCGTGTACGCAGCGGATGGGATGGAATCACCGGCGGCAGCAACAGCAAAGGAACGGCGGTGGGCGGTTCGCCTGGAGCAGATGTGATCTGATCATGACGGCTAGGGTTAGGAGACACCGCACACTTATATAGGCACAGCCGCGTGGAGAGACGTGGGCTCGACCCACGTCCGAGTCCGTGAAGCCCACGATCCAATAGCATGTAGAAGAGTCACCCTTATAAGGAGGTCCAACTCCTCTTCCACTTCCGGGGTGGGACTAAACTTCCCACCTCCACCTAGTGCCAATAAACCCACATGAGCCCTTAGAGATTTTTCAGAAATTGCTATATGGGCTTAAGGCCCATCTCAAATTTCAGCAATCCCCCACCAGATCTCGAGGGCCCATTGTGTCCTCTATTCTAATTGCTGTTTCGATATACTAGTGTTTCAGTGAAGACCTGTTAAGGTTGAGCTTCACCTAGAGCAAGTAGCTACACTCCTTCACAACTGAACAATGGACTATGCCTTGAATTGTCAGTTTGGCGTAAAGAAGCTTCACCAGATGTCTTACTAGTACTAGGCTGCCGAAGGCTGACCCCTCGGGTGGAGCATATAAGTCACACTCCTGGCCTATTCATGAGCTTACTAGAGATCTCCCCAATCTCATAGACTGTGACCAGCAGTCAGGCTCATATAGGTGTGTTCCTCCAAAGATCGCTCTGTAGGATAGCATCTTGCTTACATAAGCCTCGGAACACATTAAGACAATAGTCACCCTTCCATACAGTATTGAGAGTATTGCATCTCCAACGGAGTGGGTTAGTATAGGTACTCTCCTCAGTTCATCACTGACTTGTTTTCCCATGTCCTACTTCACGGGATCTCCGATCACAAAGGTTGGGGTACCACCATGGCAACTCATGTGGGTCTCATACCCATCTCCCTCAATGCACTATCTATAACAACACGTGATAGCCCTTTTGTAAAGGGATCTGCCAGATTCTTAGCCGTATGGACATACTCCAACGCTATCACGCCGGAGTTTCTTAATTTTCTGACAGCTTTTAATCTCATTCTTATGTGTTTGTTGGACTTGACCTCGTCACCTTGGTGATGACAGTCTGATTGTCACAGTTCATAAGAATAGCCGGAACCGATTTATCAACCAATGGCAAGTCCATCAAAAGATCTCGAAGCTATCCTGCTTCGACACCAGATGTGTCTAATGCTGTTAATTCTTCTTCCATTGTCGATCTCGTTAAGATCGTTTGCTTGCAAGACTTTCAGGAAACAGTGCCACCTCCAAGAGTAAACATATACCCAGTTGTGGGCTTCATCTCATTAGCATCAGAGATCCAATTCGCATCACCATACCCTTCAAGTACCGACGGGTATCCGGTATAGTGAAGTCCGTAGTTCATAGTACCTTTCAAATAGCGCATAACTCTCTCAATAGCATGCCAATGTACATCACCCAGATTGGAAACAAACCGGCTCAGTTTGCTCACAGCAAACGCGATGTCAGGCCTCGTTGCGCTTGCTAGGTACATGAGTGAACCAATGATTTGAGAGTATCTCAATTGATCCTTAGTTGTGCCTTCGAACTTTCGGACCAACACACTAGGATCATATGGTGTTTCAGATGGTTTGCAGTCCGAATATCCAAAACGACTCAAGACCTTCTCAACATACTGGGATTGCAGAAGTGTGATCCCACCCTCATTATCTCTCAGTAGCTTGATGTTCAAGATAACATCAGCCACACCAAAGTCCTTCATCTCAAAGTTCTAAGACAGAAACGATTTGACCTCCTCAATGACTTTGAGGTTGGTTCCGAATATCAGTATGTCATCAACATACAAGCACAGCATGACTCCTTCGCCCCCACCATGGCGATAGTATACACATTTGTCAGCTTCATTAACAACGAAGCCAACAGATGTCGGAGTTGTATTAAACTTATCATGCCATTGCTTAGGTGCTTGCTTCAGGCCATATAAAGATTTCAGCAACCTACACACCTTTCTTTCCTGACCAGCTATCAGAAAGCCATCTGGCTGTTGCATGTAGATTTCCTCGTTTAGCTCTCCATTCAGAAAAGTCATCTTAACATCCATCTGGTGGACGAGAAGACCGTGCGAGGCCGCCAACGAGAGCAATACTCGAATGGTGGTCAGTCTAGCCACAGGTGAATAAGTATCGAAGAAATCTTCCTCTTCTTTCTGGTCATAGCCCTTGGCCACAAGTCTAGCCTTGTACTTTTCAATCGTACCATCGGGCCTAAGCTTCTTCTTGAACACCCACTTACATCCCAATGGTTTGCAACCATATGGATGCTGAGTGATCTCCCATGTCTCGTTAGCCATGATGAAATCCATCTCGCTACGAACCGCATCCTTCTAGTAGTCGGCTTTTGGAGAGGCATACGCTTCTGAAATAGAAGTGGGAGTATCATCCACGAGGTACACAAAGAAATCAGCACCAAAGGCATCATCCCTTGCTTTCATACACATGCCATAGACTTGTCTGGCTTCTCTCTCCCTCCCAGCGAAATAGTTTCATAGAGCCGAAAGGCTGTCTGGGTTCCGGCAGGAACTAGTTTTGGATGGTGAAGCCGTGCCGGATAGCTTACACCATATGTCTGCAACCCCGTAGAGAGGTCGTAGTTTTGATATTTTTCCCGAGGGGCTGTTTAAGTGTCCTCCCGAAGGGCTGTCCGAGTTACCGTTCGAGTTTCTAGGGTCCTCCCGAAGGGCCATTGTCCCCGGGACTGTCCGACCGCCTTTCGAAGGGCTGTCCGACGAGGGAGTACATCCTCGCGGTTGGGAGGTTGTAAAACCTAGCTGTGGGGATCTTCACCGACGATCTACACCGACTCTTCTTTCGCTGCGCTACGAGTCGGCACGGATCAGATCAAACCTTGTATGACATCTCCTTAGTGGTCCTGGGCGTGCTCGCTGTACCGATTTTTTTTTGTTTTACGTCTTGTTCCCCAACACCTTGTGGTGCGGGAAACAGCCGGCGATCGTGGAAGCTGGGGTTAGCCATGAGGGCCAGAGGAGGACGTGAGCGTCAGATCCATGTGGTGAGATTTAAAGAGGACGACATGTGGATTTTGCGGGTGCACTCGATGGCGGCCGAGGCAGCCGGGGCTGGCCGGAATCGACCGACGGCGGCCAGTTGGCAATGGGGATTTAGCCAATCGAAGTCTATAGGCCTTTGGTCTGTTAACTAAATAAAACTATTTTCGGACAAAACTCCTGTTATTTTAACACTATAAGACCATTCTAAAAATCCCACAAAATGATAATCCATTCAAGGGTAATTTACTATAGTGTAGTACTTTCCTCGTCGTGCGTGCAATGTATTTTTGGCATGTGTTTGAAAACATATGTTTGTTCATGAAAGTAAGACACAACATGGTGTTATTATTACATATTAGATCGATACTATGATTACATAGCTTTAGTAAAAAAAATAGATATTTTTAGTGGCAAAAACTATCATGAGATAATGATATTTGTATTTCCTCTTACTTAGGAAAAAGGATTTAAAATCCTAAGTAATATTAAAAAACAAGCATGGAATATTTAATATATTAAAGACCATGAAATGGTTTTTAATAATTTATTGTTCCAATCATTTCATGCAAAACAATAGTTTTTGAGTTGTTGTAGAAGAAAACATTAGAATAGTTATTCGGCCAAAATTGAGATAATGATATTTGTATTTCCTCTTACTTAGGAAAAAGGATTTAAAATCCTAAGTAATATTAAAAAACAAGCATGGAATATTTAATATATTAAAGACCATGAAATGGTTTTTAATAATTTATTGTTCCAATCATTTCATGCAAAACAATAGTTTTTGAGTTGTTGTAGAAGAAAACATTAAAATAGTTATTCGGCCAAAATTGATATCAGTAAATCAAAGGGGAGCCGGCGCCGCGGCAAGCGTCCGAAGCACACGTATATTTCACGCGAGCGCACGCGCTATATATGTGTGTAACGTACGTCATTGTAGCATTTTAGAACTCTATTGGACTCCACCTTATAAATTGGTATCCAACCTACTTACCTTGGCGATGTGGTACTCAAAACCTGTGCATGCAGCCAGTGTATAGCTCGGTGGTTAGGCCCCCAATCTCCGCCTCTATGGGCTGGGCTCCTTTCCTGATGGGGTTCTGGTGCAGTCTACCATGCATGGCCCAACCATAAACAAAGACTTCTCAGCCACGTCCAGTGACTTTTGTGAGTACTCATGCAATCCTTTGTAAACTCACGTGGGCATGTATGTGCCTGCTTACAATGCAAAAAAGGAAAGTACGTGCTTGTATGACTTGGACAAGTGATTACCCCTATAAATAAAAAGATATCTAAACTATTTCTAACCAGTCCAACTTAACAAAAAAAATTCATCTTCACTCCACCATAATTTGGTTAAGTACGGGCGTACATTCCTCCGCCTCTGTGGCCTGGCATATTTTCTCAATTCATCCCCGACAATCCAACGTCCCGCCAACTCCTTTCTTGGTCTCCAAGTTGTGCCCCGCGATGATCGAAAATTGATTAACACAGTCGTCGGGACGGCGACTTGCCACCACAGTGTCATCCTCGTCCTGCTTATTGTCTCCTCAGGCACCATGTCCGTCGCCATTGTCTCGCGGTATGTGCTCATGTGCGATGGGTATGCCACACACTCTCCTTCGGCATGCTCCCTACTCTCCGCATCGTCCTCTGTGGTGTGCTCTGGAACCCCACCCATAGACCCGTAGACCCACGTACTCACATGCAAGGTGTCCCTTGTGTAGGAGATATGCCATAGAGGCAACAATAAATGATATTATTTATCTCCGTGTTCATAATTATGTTTATGTTCCATGCTATAACTGCTATGGTTCTCGAGTCTGCAGTAACACGAGGCTCGGAGGAAGACTCGTATGCACGTGTGGAATAATAAACGGTAAAATGTATCCCTAGTCTCGCCTCTAAGACTAGCACAATGTTAGGGGAACACTTGTGTTGAATCGACCCGATTTATGTTATGCTATGAGATACATTCGTCATAATTTTATGTTCAATAACAGAGAGATAGTTAATGTTTGCATAATTCCTTAGACCACGAGAGTATCGAGTTTCTTCATGCTTGCTTCATTAACTTTGGGTTTGTTACACGTCATCCGTAAATGGGTTGCTATTACGGCGGCTTATGGGTTTATGGAAAAGTATGTCAAGGGACTCGATACCTCAAGATTGGGATATGCTCCTACAATGATGGAGACATATCTCTGGGCCCTCTTGGTGATATGGTATCCATCATCGTCTGGCCAGACACAAGGTGATTTGATCACAGGGATGCCGGAACATGGAAACGAGAAAAGAGAATAAAACCGATAACAAGGTAACTAGCATAGTGGACAAGTTGTTGATCCACGGGGATGCAGAAAATCTCACCTCGGGTATTTGTAACATATCACGAAGCAACAGGAATAACACACGACAAATGGAGGTTCACTCGAATATTTATTCGTGTGGGTATAGGGGTCAATATGGGTGTCCACGGCTCCGATGTTGATCATTGATCGGAAAGTGTTTCGGTCATGTCTATACTTCACCGAACCTATAGGGTCACACGCTTAAGTGCCATCTATCTGCTAAATAGTAGATAGGTAGTCTGAGAGAAAGTCATCGAAAAAGTTTTGGAGACAACGAAAGAGTTCCGAAGAGAGAACACTAGAATAGTTTCGGTAAAACTGAAAAGTTGTTTCAGGTTATACCATTAAGTCAAATTGGTATCGGCACATGTCTAGAAATTTTTGGAGGTGCTAGAATCATTGTGGAAACTTCTGAGATTCTTTAATAAGAAAATCAGAAATGTCCCGGAGCTGCCGGAACCGCTTTGTTTGCTTTTCGCAGATGAAAATCATTAATCCGGAATTGTACCGGAACGCGTTGAAAATTATTTTAGTGGGTACTGGAAATGTTCTAGGCCCACATAAATATTTTCGGTTCGAACAGGCGCAGAAAAATGTCGTCATGAATAGTGAAAGTGCTTTTTGGGTGGCTTCTTGGAGAAGCCACCTTGAGGGCCTTTTGTTATTTTTTCCCTTGGCTTCTTGGAGAAGCCACCCTTGGGCTTGGCCTATAAATAGGGGTGGAGGGGGCTGCCTAAAGGATCATCCCTTGCTTTCATCAACATGCCATAGACTTGTCTGGCTTCTCTCTCCCTCCCAGCGAAATAGTTTCGTAGAGCCGAAAGGCTGTCTGGGTTCCGGCAGGAACTAGTTCTGGATGGTGAAGCCATGCCGGATAGCTTACACCATATGTCTGCAACCCCGTAGAGAGTTCGTGGTTTTGATATTTTTCCCGAGGGGCTGTTCAAGTGCCTCCCGAAGGGCTGTCCGAGTTATCGTTCGAGTTTCGAGGGTCCTCCCGAAGGGCCATTGTCCCCGGGACTGTCCGACCGCCTTTTGAAGGGCTGTCCAACGAGGGAGTACATCCTCGCGGTTAGGAGGTTGTAAAACCTAGCTGTGGGGATCTTCACCGACGATCTACACCGACTCTTCTTCCGCTGCGCTACGAGTCGGCACGGATCAGATCAAACCTTCTATGACATCTCCTTAGTGGTCCTGGGCGTGCTCGTTGTACCGATTTTTTTTGTTTTACGTCCCGATCCCCAACACCTTGTGGTGCGGGAAACAGCGCCGGCAATCGTGGACGCTGGGGTTAGCCATGAGGTCCACGTGAGCGTCAGATCCATGTGGTGAGATTTAAAGAGGACGGCATGTGGATTTTGCGGGTGTACTCGATGGCGGCCGAGGCAGTCGGGGCTGGCCGGAATCGACCGACGGCGGCGAGTTGGCAATGGGATTTAGAGAGAGAGTGGTGCCAATTTGTTGTGTGTGAGAGTGGGTTGTGTCTCTGGCCAATCGAAGTCTATAGGCCTTTGGTCTGTTAACTAAATAAAACTATTTTTCGAATAAAAATCCTGTTATTTTAACCCTATAAGACCATTCTAAAAATCCCACAAAATGATAATCCATTCAAGGGTAATATACTATAGTATGTTTAAGTGGGACATCTCATTTGTATGGAGAAAATAAAATTTATCATGTTTTGGACCCTTGATTTGTGAAGATCATTTGTTTATGTCAATTGTGAGCGGGAGGAGGCCACATAAGAGCTGGTCACACCAAATCCGGCAGGAAATAGGGTCCAAAGTAGCCAAATGATTGAGAAAGAATATTTATTGTCAATCTAACCCTGCCATCGAAACATCTCTTTAGTTAGATTTAGTTTAGGGTTAGTTCAGAGTTAGAATCTAACTCTAACCTCTAACTGAGTTAGAGTATCCAAACAGGTCCACTGTCTCGGTTATTGCTACAAAGCTTCCAGGAAGCCCCTCGTTTGAGGCTGCCAAGTAGGTCCCATCAGATAAATAAAAGAGCATTTGTTCGTAAAGAAAACCTTTTATTAGACTATTATATCAATAAAAGAGTTCATTTCTTTTTCTATCTCATCTTTTGATATTTGTGACACAATTTCTATTCAGACACTTTTTGCCGCCAAGTTTAAATTATGTGAATCATCTCCCCCCCCCTCATGTGTGTGCAAATGGCTATGTGCATCTGGGAAATATCTGGTGCACCGGAGCTTGTGGTGCTACCCGTGCATCTCGTGCTTTTCAAATGTTCAAAAAAAATCTAAAAACAATTAGCACACCCACACAACATCAATATAGGTTGTCGCAAAATTTAAAGTCAAAATAAGAAAAATAACTCAAAAAACAAAAATGACAAATTTGGGCTTAAGATTTGGCTTATTATCACACTGATGACAAATTTGTCATTTTTAAATCTCAAAAATATATCAAATTTTTATGCGAAATTTTCTGAGATCATACATTGATGTTATGTTAATGTGCTAGATTTTTTAAGATTTTTTAAAATATTCAATGGCATCCGGGGCACCGGTAGCACCACAAGTGTGGACGCACCAGATACATTCCCATGCGCATCTTGTGATGCAGATTTTGTATACTCCTCATTTTCAAGAAAAAAAATTGCAATAATGGTGTGCATCTTAGCAAGGCAGATGGAGTGAGAAGGGCATCTCCAAGGCAGACCTGCAAAATGTCGCATCCATCAGTACCATGCTGTCTGGACCGCGAAAGCCATCCAACGCGGCCCTGTATCGATACGCGGCGCGGTTCGGATGTGATTTCTTTCGTAATTTGGAGAAAAAGTGGGGGAGGTTTGCGGGAGTCCGAACACCCGAAACGTAGGACTCCGACACTCCCGGCCCACCCAATCCCCCTCCATGTCTCATTTCCTTCTACTCTGCTCCTTCTGCCCCTTGCTTTGCATCCGCACCCTCCATCTGCGCCGCCTCCGCTGTACATCCCCAGCCGCCACAGAGGCATTGTTGGACGTCCGCAACCAGCACGAACGCGCCTGCTCGCCTTTTACGAAGGAGTTGTCCACCCTGAAGCAGTTTATACCCAGGTAGACTCAGCGCCCCCTATCGACGACCTTCATAGCGAACATCATGTCCGACAAGTGTTCGGTCAAATGCCATTGAGCTTATTTTCAAATGCTAGGTCGTTTTTGTTCTTCTGAGTTTTCCTCTTTCTTTTTGTTTTTATGTTCCATTTTTTCATTTTTTTTCTTTACCTATTTCATTTTTCTATTAATTTCCTTTTTCATTTATCTTTTAATTTTTCACGTTTACTTTTATTTATTTTTAGAAAATTTTGAATATTTTTCCAGATATTTTAAAAGTTCCTATTTTCAAAATATGTTCACAAATTCAAAAAAGATAGGCGTTTAAAGCATGTACATATATTTAAAAAATCTTTCTATTTTTCAAATTTTTTCACAAATTGAAAAAGTATTCGTAAATGTCAAAAAATGTTCCTGTTTTTAAAAAAAACACAAATTCAAAAAAGTTTCAGGAATTAAAAATAACACGGTTTCAAAATTTGGTCACAAAATTCCAGAATATGTTCGCATTTGAGAGAATGTTCCGTTTAAAATATTAACGGTTTCAAATATTTGTCCGGAGATTCATGTAATGTTCCATTTTTCGAAATTTTGTTCACAAATTCATAAAATGTTCACGGGTTCACAATTTTGTTCAGAATTTTATAAAATGTTTCACGGCATTCGCGGCCGTCTAAGAGTTGCACCGACAACAACGATGACCATGGGCTTCAAGGGAGGAATAAGTGACAACAAGGTTAAGGGAGTGACTGTTAGAGTTAACCTTGTTGTATAGGTGGTTAATTTGTTTTGCATCGAGTCAAGTGCATGCGTTGGTCACTTAGGGCATGTACAATGGTTGATAAGATAGTCTTATCTTAAGTCTTGCATGTAGTTTAGAGATGATAAAAAGCATGTCTACAATGGGTCATCTCTTAGCCTTATCTCCAATAACTAGCTATTCCTAAAAACGTGGTGACACAAATTGTGCTAAGAGATCATCTTTTGTCTTCTCTTAGATAAGAGAAGACTTATGATTTATCTCTCTTCCACCTCATCAATTATCCTATATGGCAGTCCTAAGATAGAACCATTGTACATGCCCTTAGTTAGCTAGCAGAGTTGTCAGCCATATGGCCAGGCTGTTTGGCCGTTGTGAGCGTGACACAAGTGGTGTATGTGGGCATGCATGTCGTCGTAATTAGTTAGTGCATGTAGCTAGCTGGTTGGTGGCTGAGTGTGCCGGCCAAGTTAGTGCGTGAGTACGTGGGTTAGTGAGTGAGTGTGGCCGGGTGTAGCGGCTGGCTTGGCAAGTCAGCCAACCCCTGGTGTATAAGTGTTGTATTGAGTTAATGAGAAAGATTAAGGCCGTGAGGGCTGAGGCAACAATGTAGCCACGGTGCGCATCAGGGAGGTGTCTACTGGCAAAGCCATGTGTTCTTATTCCTTGGTGCTTGTGTGTGTGGGTGTTCTTGTGTGTTTGAGACAAACAGAGAGAGAAGAGAGAGTTCAGAAGTAGAAGAAAGAAGCGGCGCCGCGAGAGGCGGCGCCAACAATTGACAGCCCCACCCAAGTGCGCCCAATTGGGTTACTCCTTCAGATCATTTGGTGAAATAAAATTTTGATGGTGTTATTCTAGTGGTAGAGAACCGAGGTGTGGAAGCTACTTGCATGGGATCATCTGTACTCACGTGCCCATGTATTTTATGTTAGCAGTAATCTTGTCAGTAGTAGACTAGTTAGTCCGGCTTGATGTCTTGGTTGTAGACGCGTGATAGGAGTTGAGTACGTGTCCATGTAGGACTTCATGTCATGTCGTGAGTACTAGCCTAGCAGGTTGAGTCCGACTAGGATTATCACCTGGCCGTAGATTGGTTAGGCTGTGTTCTAGTCTAAGTAGAACTAGGAGTCCTAGCACGTGTAGGTTTAGGAGGTGTTGAGTCGGCGGCTACCTGCATATATATATGCACTTGGCCGTGAGTCTTTTGTAACCGGTGTAAGAAAAACAGAAAATAAAAAGAGGGAAAAGAAAGGAACGACACGTGCTTTTGGTAAAAAAAAATTGCGTGTGCGTGTTCATCGTGATTTGATGTGATCAATCCTGTGGGCAGAATTCCAACAATTGGTATCAGAGCTAGGTCGATTTAAAGTCGCGCTTGCCCTGGGGTCGCGACCTGATTAGCGCCTCGGGGCGGGCGATATGGTCGTTGGGTGGTGCAGCGACGATGAAGAGCGGGCCATGATGTTGATGGGTGATGCAGCGATGAGGAGGGATCTGGCGACCGTCGTTCGGCGGAGCGACAAGGAGCGAGATGGCAGACTGTCGTCGGGAAGGCGGTGGAAGATCGTTGACGGGAGCGGGTGCCGTGGTGCGGTGCCGGAAAGTCGTCAAGATCGTCGTCCGCGGGAGATAGATGAGTCAAGGAGTCGTGCGGGTTTGCATAGTCGGTCATCGTCGTTGTGTCAGCGTCGTCATGTCCAAGTGCTTGTCTCTGTGAGGAGGCGTTGAGGATGAAGCGTGCCCAAGTCGTCTATGTGTCTCGACGAGAAGATCAAGTTCAACTATGTGGGGGCGGTAAACCAGTGAATGTGAGTCTCTTCAATGAGGCCATGTCTCTATATGAGGCTGGAGTGCATGGTGTAGTGCACATGGTGGTGTGATCCACAAGGAGCCGGCATGTATCTCGCAAGGGTGGATGGTGTAGTCCACCGGGTGGTGTGTTCCACAGGTTACTGGCGAGGCTGGGTAGACCAAGACATATTTGAGGTGGTCCGTAAATTCGCCAAGTCAAAATTGGAGGGGAGATTGTTGCGAGCAATCAAGATCGTCAATTTGACTTATCGTGGTGAGAGCGGATGAGCGATAAGGGGTGATCTACAACGAGCCAAGACCAGAGAAGCAGGGAAGACGGAGTGTCAAGATTAAGGGAAGATTGTTAGCAGTAATCTTGTCAGTAGTAGACCAGTTAGTCCGGCTTGATGTCTTGGTTGTAGACGCGTGATAGGAGTTGAGTACGTGTCCATGTAGGACTTCATGTCATGTCGTGAGTACTAGTCTAGCAGGTTGAGTCCGACTAGGATTATCACCTGGCCGTAGATTGGTTAGGCTGTGTTCTAGTCTAAGTAGAACTAGGAGTCCTAGCACGTGTAGGTTTAGGAGGTGTTGAGTCGGCGGCTACCTGCATATATATATGCACTTGGCCGTGAGTCTTTTGTAACGGGTGTAAGAAAAACAAAAAAATAAAAAGAGGAAAAAGAAAGGCATGACACGTGCCTTTGGCAAAAAAAATTGCGTGTGCGTGTTCATCGTGATTTGATGTGATCGATTCTGTGGGCAGAATTCTAACATTTTAGGCGCTGCTACACCGATTTGCAAGTCCAGAGGTGCATTGTCGCTTCGGACTTCCTTGAAGTTGTCAAAGCAATCGATAACAAGTGTCTCTCCAGCCATTGCACCATTGTTATGGAGATTAATCAACGCAGAAAAGATTTCCGATTTCCCTGAACTTCGCTATGTCCATGAAGGTAGGGGGTCCAACTCCTAGTTCATAATCTATCTCGTAGTTATTTTTAATTGTCGCCAAGTGTGGTTTCTGATCTCCCCGCATACCTCCATTGCACCTCATGACATTGAGTAATAAAGAGACCTAGATTATCCCTAAAAACTACAATTTCTCAACTTTTGATTGTATTGTTTATTGTTTATTTTTTATCTATATAGTTATAGTACAACAAATTTTAAACTTGGATTTGCCACTGGCCCTGACGTGGATTGGTACCGTTTATCATAGTGGATTTGCTACTAGCCTTTGATTTCTTCCACGAAGTGAATTGGTACCGTTTATCATAGCAAGCACAACAGATCCGACAGTTGTAGTTTCTGGGATGAGCCATGCT
>NC_041393.1:757441765-757485082 GCF_002162155.2 Triticum dicoccoides | reverse complement strand
TCATTTGACCATAACATATAAACACCTCCCTATGTGACGCATACGAGCTATACGTACAAGATCCGCCGGCCCATCAGACAACTGGTCCCACCTCCATCCTGGGCCTCCCCATTTATTATTTTATTATTTTTTAAGCTTCAAAAAACAAGTGGGTGAGCAGTATCGAACACCCAACCTCTTGGTTTATATCTACCTCCAGTAACCAACTAGGACAGCGGATTTGTTGTGCCTGGCTTCTTCTTTTATACTACTTGTTGTGTATCTTATCTGTCTGTTTTTCTTTTTTTCTTTTTCTTCGGTTTATTTTTCTTTATTTCTTCTTATTTTTCTATTTTATTTTTCCAATTTCTTAAATTCGTGAACAATTTTTTAATCCGTGAACTTATCTTTTAAATCTGTGATCTTTTTTCATATGAATGAATATTTTTCAACATCGCAAACTTTTATCAATTTCATGAAAAAATTTCAAATTTTTTTAACTTTTTAAAAAATTCCTTAACCTTTTTGCAAGTTGATGAACTTTTTTTTATAATTTCACAAACTTTTATCAAACTTGTGAACTCTTTTTATTTTGCAAACTTTTTTTTCCAAATTTGTGATTTTTTTGTCAAATTCTTAACCTTTTTGCAAACTGATGAACTTTTTCAATTCCATGAACTTTTGTCACACTAGTAAGCTTGCATTGCACATCTCGGCTAACACATGTAATCATATATAGGATAATCTTCCCTAAAAATAATAGGTTAACTCTATTGAAAATTTTAAATTTTACACGAAGTGTATAGTACCTAATTCTTGGCATACATAATTTGAAATATCATTCTTCGTAAATCAATATTCCTTTCACGTACATTTCACCCAAACAATTTGAATACCTTCTTTACTCAAGAAAACAATATGAATACTCTTTTTATTGCATGAGACAAATTTAGAGTGCATGCTTTCTGATATCCTATCTATTTAGGAATAGACATAGTAGTTCATAACCAGGTTGATAGCAAGTTCATCACCCAATTCTCCTCTCCTGAAGCAAGGTTACATGCAAATTGCAATGCGGCACGTAGTTGTACATGAACAGTTGGATGAACTCGCATGACCCGACTCCATGTAGAAACCAGGAAAAAAGAATCATAGATTCACATGAAAGTCCTAAGACAACAATAGCACCCCAAAGATGGAAAAGCAATCAACATGTTGTAGATATAATATTTGATGCATAATCATATCTATATCATCTTGTCTCGTCTTCTTGCACAATGCATGTCTCGGACCAACAATTATTTTGTGGCCTCCCGCCTACAATTTGAAGTTTCACAAGTTCCCAGCAATAAGTTTTCATATTACCCAACATCACGTCTTTGTAACAATTACATAGAACGATGGCACCAAACCAAATACAATATGTTTTCCATTAAATATTTCAAAATTGGGTGCTGTGTTGCACTCAGCATAGCGATGATAAAAAAAAGGGAAGTACAACCCCTCCCCCCCACCCACAGTTGGATTTGTGTTTAAAATGATGAAACAAATTTAAAAACAAATATTTAGATGATGACTACTTCAAAATGATTAAATGATGACAACATGGGGCATGTATCTTCATGACTTCGCCACCCACAAAAGTTTATTACCAACTAATATTTAGATGATAACTACTTAAGAAACCTTAGTCCTTGAGAGTTGACAATGAAACCATTTCGTTGTTATGAAATGTGCCAGCATGCAACAATGACAACATCAACAAAGAAAGGTTTGTTGAAAGTTCTATTCACCTGCTTTAAGAGCTGAATAATATCTCCGGTCCCTAAATAGTTTGTAGAATAATTTGGAGTGAAACTACTCGCACACTGAAATTGCAGGAGAAGATGCAAAATTGTAGGCTAAATGATGATACCCACTGTGCTATTTGTCCAACTTAAACATCTGAGTGTGGTAATCTGTCATGGATAAGCCTTAATGTGAGCAATACTAAATTCAAAAATGGGCAAGCTCGAGCCTTCCTACTATTTTTACTTTAGATGCCTTCCAATTTTTTTCCACTGGTTTCTATGATAAATTCAAAGCATCGTGCCAAATTGTTTGTATTTTTAACAAGTTTTGCATTTTCTAGAGTTTTCTTGGTGAAAACGGCTGATAAATGGGCAGGCGTGTCACAACGTGCGAACAGTGTTGGAAGTTGTTTAAACCTGGCATGGATGTTTCATATATCCATGTCAGGCTGTTGCAAGAAGTTGGGGTCATTCATCTATAGAAAAAAAATCTTAGCCTTTAGATGAACTAGGCAATGGCATCTCTCTTGTCGGGTGCCTGTTGGCCCTACCCAAGCATTCATGGATTTGAAAAAAATCATGAATTTTAAAAACAGATGTTCACGAATTTGAAAAAAAAATCCCATGCATTGGAAAACGTTCATAAAGTTGAAAATAGTTCTTGGATGTGTAAAAACGTTCACAAATTTGAAAACAAAGTTCACAATATTAAAATAATATTTCCGTATTTGAAAAGTTCATGGATTTAAGAAAAGGTTCATGATTTAAAAATAGCTCATGATTTTATTAAAATATAATTAAGCTCAAAATAAAATATAAAAAAGAAAAGGAAAGTGGGACAACAAAACCCCCCAAAAAAGAAAACCATAAATTTTAAAAATAGTTCATGTTTCGAAAGATGTTCGGAAATTGTTTGTGTTTCGAAAATTTGTACTCTTTCAAAATAAAATTTCTCAAATTTTGTTCACAAATTCCAAAACTATTCGGCATTTTAAAATTCTTGGCTATCGGCATGTGTTGTCTAGTGGGAGGTCTTGAGTTCAAATCCTCACAATCTATCCATTTTCCCTGTATTTTTAGGTTGCGCTTATATTGAACCTGGTAGCTTAATGGGCCGGCGCAGCATCTGTGCAATTTGCATACGACGAGACGTAGACGTACTTTAGCAAAAGACCAATTGCTAAAAAAACTTTAAGAAAAGACCATCCTGCCTTTTGATATGAAGGGGTGTGGCATAATCTTAGTCTTTGATGTGTTTACGGGGGGTGTATCGAAGCGGAAGTGTTCTAGGATTTACTTCATGCGCTCACATGCCAAAACGAGTTATGCAGGATTCTTCTGGAATTGTCCACGCACTACACCTGCGGACCTCCTGCACCCTCACGCGTTGGTGTTTAGAAAACTTCTCATTCAAGATCGTTTGTTGCTATTTTCTTATCTACTCATCATATAAAGATGCATATCATTTTTGCAGTTTAACTAAGAGCCTAAGTGCATAGCATGTGCCTTCTACTAGTAAGTATTACTCCCTCCTTTCCTAAATATTTGTCTTTCTAAAGATGTCAACAAGTGACTACATACGGAGCAAAATAAGTGAATCTACACAGTAAACTATGTTTATATACATCCGTGTGTGGTAGTCCATCTGAATCTTTAAAAAGACAAATATTTAGGAACAGAGGGAGTAGTATACTTTGGTAGAAATACGATAATATTTTCATGTAGTTTTTAAAAATGATTCACATAGTTTTCTATTAGTTTAAAAAGGTTTCATGCATTTAGTAGAAGGTTAATAAAATATAACAAATACTTGTACATTTTAATAAATGTCCATGACATTTTATAAATTGTTCATGCGTTTTTTACAAATATGTTCGTACATTTAAAATGTCTTCATGACACTTAAGAAATATTCATGACATTGAAAAATATGCTCACAAAATTTCATATATATTCGTGCATTTATTAAAATCCACCTATCAAAAAATCATGAGCCAAAAAGAAACTACATGTTTTTTTAATGTCAAGACATGAAAGTTTTCATATTTTTATAACTTTCATGTATTTTATAAAGAAAATGTACATATAATTTTCAATAAAAATAGTTTTATGGTTTTTTAGGAAACAGAAAGATTTTAAATGGAAAAGGAGAAAAGAAACAAGGATAGAATAAAAGGAATGAGAAAACAAGTAAAAAAAAGGAAAACTCAAAAAACCCTAAAACGAGGGGACCGAAAAAGAAATACTATACAAATACACAAAAGCCATGGGAAAACTCATTTCACACATTGATCATTTCCACCTCCGACGTTGTAGTCATGCGGGGGTGTCAGATCTGGAGTTCGATGGCATGTCCGGGGACACGTTGCCCCGGTCTGATTCTTTCGACCGCAGTAGTTTTGCTTCAGCCAAAATACTTTGAAGGTCCGTAAAGCTGCCGATCAACGATGGAGCTGCGTCGAGCTCGGGTGAATAGGTGATTTGTCTCATTTTCCTTAGTGGAGAGGGTCAGGCGCTGTTTTTCTGCATATAATTATCCTATCTTTTCAGTCCTGTAATGTCGATTTTTACGTGGCTTGTAACTGAATCTTTGTGTTATTAATGAAACACGTATTACTATGCAAAAACAAACATTGATCCATGGAAAACCAAAGAAAAAAACAGACACCCGAAAGAAACCAGAAAGGAAAAACATGCCCGCGCTTTGCTAATGGGCCGCGGTCCACGTCATGGGACGCCAGAGTCGAGCCTGACGGTAGGGAGAGGCAGAAGTAGAAGAACGGATGCCTCCAAAAAAATAGGATGCCGATAACTGCCACACGTGAGGTGTATCGGGTGGTTGTGCCGCACGTCCTGTGTGGCACGAAGACGACCCCGCCCGCACGACCGCGTCCGGGCGCGCGCAGCCACAACCCGCACGTCCGGTGCAGCACGATCGCCCCACACGAGCACGTACGGGCGAGCGAGCACGCGGCCCGCACGACCCGTCTCGATCGTCGCCCCTTCCCGCCTGCGAGCCACACGCCCCGCGTGTCAGTAACCACACGTCCTGTCGCGATTGCCTGGTCCACACCCTCTTCAGTTGCCATGTTGCCATGTTGCTGAACTACAGTTGCCATGTTGCTGAACTACAGTTGCCATGCCGGACAACTACAGTTGCCATGCCGGACAACTACAGTTGCCATGATTGCTCAACTGCAGTTGCCATCTTAGGTCAAGTGTCGGATGCCATTTTTGGGCAACTGCAGCCGTTGCCATGTATGGTCTGATCTACTACAGTTACCATGATTTGAAAAACTTTAGGAGTTGCCACCTACTAATACTGGACAGTTGCCACACTAAAAAACATGGCAAAACATGTTTCGGGTAAAAAGAGAGTTGACATCTGCTTACAAGCACGCTAGAGGCAGTTGCCATGTACCCTACAAAAACACATGGCAACTGATAGCTTTGGGTGTGTGGTAGAGGAGACGGGCATGTGGGCGATGGTGGTATCTTTAGGAGTTGCCACCTACTAACACTAGACAGTTGCCGTGTAGCGCTATAAATAGACGTGGCAACAATAACATGTTCGGGTGAACGAGAGTTGCCATCTGTTTACAATTACAAATAGGGCAGTTGCCATGTACCCCTCAAAGACATGGCAAATGACAGCTTGGGTGTGCAAGAGTGGGAGAATGGGCAGTCGTGGGAGATGGGCAACAGAAGTGGTGCGTGGCGTGCGGGCGCGATAGCAGTTTCACCCCACGCCCCGACTGGCAAACCATTGACCGCGGAGAGAAAAACGGCGTGCGGGCGAACTCCCCCACACGCCACACACACGAGTTGTCCTACGTGGCACATAAATTCAGTCTTTTCATGTCAAGATTCGTGCAAAAAGCGCTAGACGGTGATGAAGGCGTGTGGGCAAGTTGGCTAACACCCACACGTGTGGGCGTTAGTGCTTTCGAAAAAATAATAAGTAGGGCGATTACTTTCTCGTCCTTTTTCCTGTGTCTACAGTACAGAGGAGCCGAATCAGCGGCGACTCCGGCGTGCTCGTTCTTCCGCCGGCCCTCCTGAGCGTTTCCCTCGCCCCCAGCGGCCCCCAGGGCGGCTGGAGGTTAGGGGAACCTTGGATCTGGGCGCGGCATGTATATAGGTGCGGGGCGTCGTCCCCAGGTTCGGTTTTCAGCGCCGATGTATTGACGGAGCAATCGTCGATGCGCCATCGAAATAATGTCCCCCAGCTCTGGCTCCGGCTCGTCGGCGTTGTGGCAAATGCTGGCGAGGGGCTTGTGGGGTCCTGCCTTTTGGCGCGATGGTGGTCTGGCTCGTCGGCCTTCTCCAGCGGTGCCGGCTCTTCGTGCAGGGACAAGGGCGGTTTAGTCTGTCAAGGCTGGTGGCTTGTGGGAGAGGGATCCGGTCATCTCTTTCGAGCTGATTTGGCATCGTCCCCGGATCCGGTGCAGGAGCAGCTTGGGGAGCATCCCCGGCATGGGGATCGCCTCCGGCCGATGTCTGATTTGGCTTTAGATCCGATTTGCTGGAATCGGTGGATGATGCGGTTCATCAACGCCTATGTGGCAAGGAGCTTCTCCTGCTCCAGGTTTGCTCAAGATTTGGCGTCTACTCCGGTGATTCATCCTCAACAGGGATTTGGGGCGCCGAGCATGCAATTCCGAGGAAGGTCTCCATGGACTATTTTCCCTATGTATTATGTATGGGGCTTTGTTTTCTGGCTGCAACAACACCGCCTGTATCCTTTATGTCTTTCTGTATCTGTATTCGTACGTGTACTCGTATGGCTGTACTGTTTTCCTACTCGTATGAATACAAGTAACGTATGCCTTCGGGTGTACGGTTTCGGAAAAAAAAAGTAGGAGAAGGGATCGGAGATGAGGCGGAGGGGATCCACCTTCCAATCTCAGGAGGGGATTTCTCGATCTTGTTTGCGTCGAGGTCATAATTTTGCATCTCTATGGGCTATGGGCAGATGCATCCTTACCATATCTCCAGCTTTCGCTGGCTTCTTCTCCTCCATGGCCTCCTCCGATTCCAGGCCCGTATTGTTTCTTTGGAACCAACGAACAGGAAACGTTTTACTTATAGTAGTACTAATTATTAAACCAGGAAACGAAATGGTACTGAATGTCTAAACGGCGATGCTATATATACACACGACGCCTGCACGATTACGCCGTGGCAGCGCCAACAGCAAGCATTGGTCCGAAACTACCAATGTTCAGTTTAACTGCACGTTTTCAGATCCTTGCCTCAACCTGAAGACTCTCCTAGTTGTGCTAAAATTTAGGTGCCTGTTAATTTGGAAGGACCGTTTGTACCCACTGTGACAGTAATGCGTAGAGGTTTGTTTGGCACAAGGCGGGGGAACAATGGCAAAACTGAAGAAAAGCTGGTCATGTTTCCTGCTGCCGTTATATGCAGTCCTCGCCTAGACGCAGCATTCCGCAATGAGTCGGAGTAAACGTCAGCTTCACCATCATTTGAACTTCAGTTACATATTTTCATCAGTCGTTCTCTGCCGTTGCATATTTTGACTCTGATGTTTTTCATTTTTCTTTCTTCATGGCTGCTTTATGTGTTGAAGGAGAACAAAGGCAGGCCAAAATGCCTCTGGCGCCCTGTGATCATGTACTCAAAAATCCATCCGCATGAGCCAATGCGGCAGGCAACAATATTGCTTTACTTGCCACTCTCCGGGCAATTCACCTTCACCATCCGCCGGCCTTCCCAGCTACAGTGCCCACCAATCAAATATCAATGTAGCATCCATATATACAAACTGAAGCTGTTGATCAAGGTGCTCCTGAAATTCAGAGATTTGAACCAGCCATTTCCAGGCAACTACAGCCGGTTCAGTTAAGTTGATTGCTCAAACAAAAAAACCCTGCCTTTTCCAAATACAGTAGCTTATAAGATTCGAATAAATAGTTCAAATCATCCAGATACAGGCAAGAGAAACTTGAAAAAGGGAAACAACAACAAGCCCGCGAACAGAAGAAGAAAGTAGATTATGGTTTCGATGCGCATCAGGAAAACCCACTGTCTGCACTCGTACTCAAATACAAACTATGGGACGAAAAACCTGATGCACCAAACTTACCCTATTACATACAAACACACAATGTAACAAAAGGTTCAAGCTACAACAACACATGGCAATACATAAATACGGTGGCTGATCACAGAGTTGGAGAAACAAACGTGTAGCTCACATCACTTGCTCTTCTTGCTGCGGAGGAGGGAAAGAGGGGCAGATCAGTAAATCACAGGATGCAGTGCAAATGAATGAATTAACCAGCGGGCCAAGATGTATACCTCTTACAATCCGTCACCTGCTCTCCTTCGCCTTTCCTCCTCCTTTTCTCTCTCCTCATTAGCTATAATGAAATCTTCACATACTCTACGGAGACGGAGCTGAAGATTGTGACGGTTGGGATGCAAAGCGATTGCTTTTTCAACGAAACCTTGCACAGTCTCCACCTCCTCCAGAGTTGCATGATAACAATCAATTTCGACCCGGAGGTCAGCAAGGCTTGAAAGATGCTCGAAACCCATGTCAGCAACGTCACTATTCCAGAACGCGACAGGATAGGCTCTCCAGCAAAGATAGAGCCATCGGAGTGCTGGCATAGCATCTGTTGCAAATTTTATACCCGCTGTTTTGGGTGCCCTAATTGTGTAGTGGAACAGCTCTAGCAGCTTGAATCCGTTACTACCTACAGTCAAGACGCCAGCCGACTGATCCCATACTTCTAGCTGGAGATTGGCCAGAGAAGGCATACCCATAAGAATATGGAGACCTTCCTCATCAAATAGTGTGACTGCTATGTCTAATTGGAGGATGTTGGTTAGGGAGGCCATTCCCTTGGGAACCCTCTTCATGCAGAACGCTAGTTTAAGATTTTGGAGGTGCGGAATGGTGCAGCATGGATCCCTGAACAGATAATCTCCTGTTTCTCCACCAGTATAAAGATATTGAATGTTGTCATTGCCCAACCCCTTTAGAGATGAACTCAGTTTTTCTCTGTAGCATTCAGTCCATGATCCATTCATGGTGATCTTTCTCAATTTTGTTAGATGTCCAAGCTCTTCCAAAAATTTCTCAGGGTTGTCAACTTTACAAATATACACTTCCTCCAGGGCTCGCATGCTCCCAAACATATTTGCAGACAACACACAGTATTTGCAAACAAATAGGCGCACCAAATTCTGTAGTCGGGCTGTAGTTGATGGCAGCTCTCTAATTCCAGAGTCCCGCAAATCGAGAGTCTCTAAATTCTGTAGCTTTCCGATATCTTCAGGAAGCTCTGTCATTCCTCCAGACTTAATTCTCAAATACCTCAGTTGATAGAAACTTCCAATATTTCTTATATGCTTGTTTTCCCATGACCAATAGTCCCCACATATATCAAGCACGCGCAAAGACTGAAAGTCCACAAGTGGGGGTATCTGCTTTCTTTCTCCGAACACATTTAGTGAGCGAACATGTAGCTTGCTTCTTGTGATGGCTTGGATTGCCCCTTTCTGTTCAAGCCCACTAGATTGTATGGAGAGCCGACGGATCTTGCTTGGCAAACAATTGGAGACACCGTTTAAAACAGTGGCAAAATTCTCTTCATTTGACAGAGATATAATAAGGTCAAGCACCATATCATGAACCTGGCAATATTTCTCTTCAAAACTGTCAACATCATCAACTATCTGGACCATGCTTCTATTGACAAGTTCATTGAAACAACTATCCGCTTCTTGATACAAATTTCCACGTTTTGTTGCAATGAATCCTTCAGCTATCCATTTCCATTTCAATTCTTCACACAAGATTTCCTCGTCCTCAGGATATATACTTAAGTATAACAGACAAGTCTTCAAGTGTTGTGGAAGATCCCAGTAACTAAGTAACAATATATGTCGCATATCTCTTCCATCACCGCCACTCTCATATGAAAGACCAGCACCAATGGAATCATGGAGTCTCTCCCATTCATTTGGGTTTTGATGTTTATGGGATAGCAAACTTGCAATGGTAATTATAGCCAATGGCAGACCACCACACTTTTTTAAGATCCTAGCTGAAACATCTTGTAGTTGAATAGGGCAGGAGTTCTCCGAGTGGAAAATTATCTTAAAGAACAGTCTTCGGGAATCAACATCATTCAGAGGTGGCATTTGGTAGAGCTGATCACCGGAGTTGGAACAACATGACTTAGCTACCTTGGTAATGCGTGTAGTAGCAATTATTCTACTACCATTGTTATTTTCGGGAAAAGCTGCTCTTAGAATCTCCCAGTGATGTTCTTTCCATATATCATCAATAACAAGAAAGTACCTGTAGGCAATGTTACACTATTAATTAAGCTCACTAACACAAATTTGCAACTGATTTTGTCTGAGATAGAATTAACATATCCAAGCCATCACAAGAATTAACTGGTTGTGTCAGGATACAATTAACATATCATCAAATGCTAATCACATGTATGGATGAAGAAACTATACCTCTTTCCTGTCAAGATCCGCTGGATCTGACGGATTAGTTGATCTTTCTCCCACCTCTCCGACTGACACTTACTAAATGCAGCTTCATCAATTTGAGACAAGACATCTTTCAAGAGCTTCTCGAGATCAGGGGTGCGCAACACCGACACCGAAGCTCGGTACTGGTAGTTACCTCCAATCTTGCGATAGGTCTCCATGGCGAGGGTGGTTTTTCCCAGACCCCCACCTCCAACAATAGCCACCACCTTCAGCTCCTCACTCTCCTCCGTCAGCAGCCAAGAGATAACCTGGTCCCTGCGGCCGTCAATGGCCACCAAGCCCTTGGCCACCCCGTGGAACGCAGCTAACCGGGGATCTATCGCCACGGTCCTTGTTGGACTTACAATATACTTGTCGAGATTTAGCCTCTGCCGCCGTAGGTTCTCCTCCTCAACGCGGGCCTTGATCTCCTTGATCTGGGTACCGATGCCATGGCGCGCGAACAACGCCTTGAGCCCGCGAGCGGTCCTCTTCACGAACCTGGGCCTGGCGTCGCCGTTCCCAAGATGGAGCATGAAGCGGTCGATGCACTCCTCCATGTCGTAGCTGAGGTCGCGCATGCTGCCCTTCCAGTCCTTGGCCAGCTCGTCGAGCTCTTCCATGTCCGCCAGCGTGTCCACCAGGATCTGCATCCTGCGGAGCTCGCGCTTGAGGAAGGCGATGTCCTTGCGTACCCTCTTGAGCATCGTGTACTCGTCGCCGAGCAAGGTGGCGAGCTTGCCGATGACGGAGCCCAACGCCCCCGTCCCGACGCCCACGCCCAAGCCCACCATCTCCCTCTCTTCTGGCCGCTACACAAGTGCCATGCTGGTGCTTGGTGGTGGTTGATGGAGGAGTAATGGTTGTGAGCAGAGCGAGGCGCCGGTGAGGTGGTGGTTGATGGAGCCATGGAGGAGCGTGGTGTGTATGCGTGTGGATGGGCGTGTCTTCAGGATGGGAATGGGACGTGCCTAAGCAATGCCTCGGTTATTGCTAGGAAGCTTCGTGGAAGCCAAGCTGCCAAGTAAAGCCCAGCAAACCAAAATTTCCTGGTGAGACGAACAATTATGGTGACCAATTAGTTCGTGTACCTGGGAAGGTGGGATGAAGCATCGGACCTGGCTTTCATGGCGCCAATCAAGAAAGCAACTTTGTCCATACAATCAAACACAAGGAGTTGATCAGGTCTGGAAGAAAATATGGCATATCGACCGGTGACTTGACAAAGTCTATGCCATCAGTGTTCAATTATTAGTACAGTGTGGACTAGAAAAAAAATGATGATACTGTGCAAGGGGGGAGAACCACCAATTCTTCATGCCCGTCGCAATTGAGCCATGAATTCCGAGAACACTAACCGATCAAGCGTTCAATTCGATGCCATGTGAATGAATTAACGCGGTGGTTGGATCGACAGCTCTAGGAAACCAGAAGAGAACGACCGCTCATCACATGCATCCTAGCTAGCATACACCTTCCGTGCCATTGCCATCCCTACCTGCACGGGAAGGAATGCCTCGCCTCTCTTGTGGGCTGTGGCGCCGACGAAACTTGTCGCCAACGAGTAGGAGGAGCTCGCTGAAGCAAACGAGATCGGCATCCGGAAGCTCATGCGGGAAACGACTCCGAGACTGGGTGCGACTCTTAGAGCATCTTCAACTGGTGCACAAAAGTTTCGCGCGCTAAAATAGTTTTAGCGTGTCGTCACTGTAGCACATTTAACGCGCCAGGCCCAACATGGTTTATCATATGCCCAAAAATGCGAGCCCAAAAACACGCAGTGCAAATTGTGAAGCGCGCGTAATCCAGTGCCCCGAATTTGCAGCATGCTATAGCGCTTTTTAGCGCGTGCCCAACCTTTTTTGCACGCGCACTATTTTACAGCTTCTGCTGGAGCTGTCTGCCACCCAAAAAACCCGAATTTTAGCGCGTGGAGCAATTTTTGGGCGCCTGTTGGAGATGCTCTTACTGCTGGAATCACCGCACATATGGAGTTATAGAGTTTTGCTGAGTGATAATATTTTTCATGTAATTTTAGAAAACTATTCACCCATCTTTCTAAAAATGTCTTATTATTCGTTAAATAAGTTCCACAGATTTAGAAAATATGTTAGCAAATTTGAAAAATTGTTTGTGCATTTTGAATAAATGGTCATGGCATTGCATAAATATGTACATTCAATTTTAGGAAAAGAGTACATACATTTTAAGGAAATTGTTTGTACATTTAAAACATGTTCATGCCATTAAATAAATATTGATGACATTTATAAAAATATTCATGCAATTTTATTTAAAATGTTCACCCAATCTTATTAAAAACTTCATTATTTCAATTTTTGAATATGTTTTTGAAAAATTAAGGACATAAAATTCCTACATTTAAAGAATATTCATGTATTTTTAAAAGCAAATCTTTATAGCTAAAGATATGCTTATAGTTCTTTTGGAAAAATAAAATGGAAAAGGGGGCAAGAATAGTAAAAAAAGAAAAAAAAAGGAGAAAGCCTGAAAATCGAAATGCAGCTGCTACGAATCAGTTGACCGATTTCCCTAAAAAATCAATCGAGTCCTTGGCCATCAGATCCCTCGGTTGCCACCGTTTGATTCGGCCAATGCAGCAAGCTGCAACTCGGGCAGCCACACAACCATCAGCGAGACAGACCGCTGTACTGCAGCTCTGCCGCCCTGCCCGCAGCAGCGTGCCCTGTTGCACTACAACTTCACCGGCCCACCAGACTGTTGAAGTGCCGCTCTATCACCCCTATGCGCAGCACCATGCCTCGTTGCACTGTAGCTCTACCCACCCGCCGATATGTTCCACTACAGCTCTGCCGCCCTGGCGTGCAGCACCACGCCACTGCTCTGCAGCTCCGACGTCCGCCATCGTGTTGTATTGCAGCTCTGCCTTACGCTTAGATCTACGAGGACGTGATTCCACGCACGCTATGTGGAAGCACCCTTGCCATCGATGAGATCCACCGATTATAGCACTCCTGCGCGTTGCACCGGCGCGTCGGCACCAAACCGCATGGCAACACCCGCCGCGATGGAGCATCCACTACTAGGAAAAACCTTATACGCAGAACTTTAACAGTAGCACGCATTAAAAAAAGGCGCTAGTGCTAGATAGCAGTAGCGCGTGCGGGAAAAGGGCGCTACAGATAAAAATGTAGCAGTAGCGCGTGTTCCTGTAAAAGCGCTACTATCTTTTCATTGAAGGGGTTCGATTGTGCCCAAATGGCCTTTTGTTGTTTCAGGGAATGAAGCCGAGCGGCCTATGTTTTGCCGGAATGTTTATTCATTTCCATTCCGGCAAATTTCAAGTGCTCGATTTGTCCATTTTTTAGCAAAGGTCATGCCGAAATTTTTCGTGAATTTCGGGATGACTTGTGCTACAAACTAGGACATATCAAGTGCCCGGAATTTGCCGCACCGAGAAGGAATCAATGTTCCTACAAAACATAGCCTTTTTTATATCATTATTCATTTTATTAGGTTTAGAATTAATTGACTAGATTTAATCGTAGGAAACATGGCTAGCAACGATGAAGGACATGGTTCTGGTGATTGCGACGATGTCTATCTGGCGGCACACGAATATTTGAGCCTTGCCAACGAGCAAGGGTTGTTGTTGCTGGGCCCACCTGTCTCATCCGAGACCGACATAGAGACCGGCGCCGACACTGGCGTTGAGACCCAGACCGGCAACGAGACCGGCACCAAGACTGGCGCCGAGACCGACACCGAGACTGGCAAAGCCATAGAACGGAAGTCGAAGAGGAGATGTCGACACCTAAACCAGCTCCTCACTACTAGACTAGTGGTCACATAGGTGGATGACGGCAATTTTGAGCCAAAACTGCCTGTGGAAGTGCGCTCCTGCTACGACAATCAGATAGGCTCCATCGTACGGGTGTGCGCCACCATCAATGATTAGAAACTAAGGAAGAGACCAAATATGAAGAAATCCATCCTAACCCTGCTGCACCAGATATTCTTATTCCCGGGCCGGGGTGAAATCCAATATAAAGATCCACAGAAAGACCCGGCAATGAAGCGGATAAACAAACACGCCATGACCAAGTGTAGCGACGCGTTGGCTGCCTGGAAAGGAAGGGTGAAATGCGCCATCGACAGAAAGGAACCCTATTCCGAGATAGTGAAGGAAAATCCGACAATCACGGTAGAGCAGTTTGAACTATTCAAGGCAGCTTGCGATGCCGAAGATGCCAAAAAAAATCGAAGTACATGAAGGGGCTTCAATAGAGGAACATGGGGCACCACCACCTCGAAAGCCGTGGTTACGCGGGGAAGAGGTCCATATGGGCCAAGGAGGACGTGGAACGCGAAAGTCTGGGCATCCCAGACACCTTGGCGGAGTTCACCGTCCCGCAGGAGTATGACGTCCTCAGGGCCCGGTATCGTTGGGTCCCAGTCAAGAAGGTTTTCGAGACGGACCCGGTCACGATGGAGTTCATGAGACTGCTCGTAATTTTAGTTTCTGATCAATTCTACTGCACGTTTAGTCATATTTGTAAACGGTCCTTGTTCCTTTTGCAGACAGAGCAGCATAGGATTACGGCCAAAAGCAACTCGCCGTCTGAGGCATTGGCGAGGCCCAAGTGGGACACCCCATTCAAACGGGTGTTGAACATATTGAAACAACTCCCGGTGGACACTCGGCCATCGTATGGACGCATGCACGGTGTTGGAGACAACGCAACATGGAAGAAGTACTACGCTGAGACCATGGAGGAGAGAAAGGAAAGACGGAGGTTAACTGAAGAAAGCATCGACAAGAAGGTTGAGATTGCGGTTGAGAAGAATTCAGCTAAGACAGTCACAACAGCGGTAGCTGCCGTAAAACGGGAGCTGACAGTCTTGGTTCCCGCTATCGTCGGTTGGAGCAGGCGAAATCCAGAAAAAGATGCAACGGACTTTCCCCTTGCCGACTTCTTCGGGAGCAGCTCGACTAGCATTGCACCAGCACCTGCACCAGCACCAGCACCTGCTCCTGTACCAGTTCCCGCACCTGCTTCGTCTTTGGCTGAGCTCGACGCCCTCACGGTACCTGTCACACCGGCCCTCTTCAATAAATGTATAATCTCCCGTTTCCGTTGTCTTTCGGATGTCTCACATCGCAGACATGTCTTTGCAGGCCGATGTCTGTCGGTGTCAAAACCGATGGATCTCGGGTAGGGGGTCCGGAATTGTGCGTCTAAGGCTAATGGTAACAAGAGGCGGGGGACACGATGTTTACCCAGGTTCGGGCCCTCTCGAAGGAGGTAATACCCTACTTCCTACTTGATTGATCTTGATGATATGAGTATTACAAGAGTTGATCTACCACGGGATCGTAGAGGCTAAACCCTAGAAGCTAGCCTATGATTATGATTGTTGTCCTTGTCCTATGGACTAAACCCTCTGGTTTATATAGACACTGGAGGGGGCAGGGTTACACAGAGTCGGTTACAGAGAAGGATATCTACACATCCGAATCGCCAAGCTTGCCTTCCATGCAAAGGAGAGTCCCACCCGGACACGGGACGAAGTCTTAAATCTTGTATCTTCATAGTCCAACAGTCCGGCATAAGCATATAGTCCGGCTGTCCACGGACCCCCTAATCTAGGACTCCCTCAATAGCCCCTAAACCAGGCTTCAATGACGATGAGTCCGGCATGCAGATTGTCGTCAACATTGGAAGGCGGGTTCCATCTCGGAATACTCCAAGGTAGATTTTGAACACATGAATCGTGTCCGGCTCTGCGAAATAAATTCCACTTACCACCGTAGAGAGCATAATATTCCACAAATCTAATCTGCTGACAACTCTTCATAGCGTGACATCACGCCGCGGCCCGGTTATTACGAACCGTTTTTCCCAGCCTGCCACTACACATATCGCGAGGCGGTTTTATTGGCACGTCTTGTCGAAGCAGAGATCGTTTTCCCCTTATCATGGGATTCTCATCAATACGGGTGTGGGTAACCCAACCGCGCCCGTTAGTATGATACCTCGATCTTAGGCAAGTTCCAAATGGTCACGTGGAGGACGCTTGATACTCACCCCCTTTATAAAGGGACCAAGGCCTGTCCTTTTCTTCCCACGCTCGATCCTTCCCCCACCTTGAGTTCAAACACCCAAAGCTCAGGCTTAAGCGCATCAGACCTTCAATCATGTCCGGATCCAACCTTCAAGGTCGGTGGGTGGCCTCCTCTGTCACAGAGGAGGACATCAAGAAGCTCAGGGAGGCAAGGTATCTGACCACCGAAATCCCGCACAGGCTTCTTGCTCAAGGGCAGATCATCCCTACTCCCGAACCCAACGAGAGTGTCGTATTTGTTTCCCACTTCCTCTGAGGCTTAGGCTTTAGTCTTGATCCCTTTGTTAGAGGGCTCATGTTCTATTACGGGCCAGATTTTCACGATCTAGCTCTGGATTCCATCCTTCCCATCTCGTCGTTTATCGTCATGTGTGAAGCCTTCCTCCACATCACCCCAAACTTCGGCCTATGGCTCAAGACCTTCAATATAAGCCGAAGATGATCGATGGGCGATACGCGGAGTGCGGAGGCCCTATAATAAGCAAAAGCACCGATGCCCTATGGCCAAAGGGTTCCTTCCCGGAGGTGTCCGACTTATGGCAGCGGAAGTGGTTCTATATCACTGCTCCCCGAGGCACAAAGCGGGCGTCTGCCCCTGCCTTCCGCTCGGGCCCTCCGCCTCAACTGGCGCCATGGGTAAACGAGGGACTGGAATGGGGGCCAGCTAATGACGTACCGACATTGCAAAGCCGCATTCGGGATCTTCTCAAGAGGGACGTCAATCTTGTCAAGGTAATGCAAGTAATGCTAGTTCGTCGGGTCCTGCCATGCCAACGTCGATCTCTCCGTATGTGGGAGTTCAACCCGGAAGGATCGCGAACTATTCAACAATTCTTCGGCATGACGCTCGAAGGTATGTATAGGTTGTTCTTCGGATCACGAATAAAGTGTCCGGACACCACCGAGGATGCGGGTCTCAACTAAACTGTCCAGATACCCAAGTAAGTAATTCCGCGACCGAACATGCTGTCTTTATATTTGACACAACACCAATCCGAAAAATTTCTTGCGGCCAGGACTGGATACTAAAGGCGGAGAGGATCAGGTGTTCGGCCCCTCTTCCCGAGGGCTCGCCAGATCCTGTACTAACCAGGATGCTTGAGCGCGCACCCTATCAAGTGCCATCGGGAGAAGATGAAGGGAGGAATAGAGAAGCCCATAGCAAGCCTCATACGTTACACATCCAAACCGGGGGAGTTAATGTCTCCGTGAAGGAGGATAATCAGGGGGGGCGAATCTAAAATCCCCTCCCCCCACGAGAAGAAAAGGGCCGCCTCTGAAGACTTGGAAGCGGAGGTTTCCAAACGAGGGAAGAAACCCTCGCCAAGGGGCCCTGCCCTAGAGGGCGTCCTTACCGCACAGCGCCTGCAAACGGGCCAGCCCTCCACCGAGCTGTAAGTGAATCAAAAGTACTTTGGTAAATATATCCCGCTTTATCTCTAAGAATACTAACCGAGACCTATCTCTTGCAGTCCGGATCGTAGCCTTTCTCAACAGAGTTCGTCTTCGGGGGATCTTCTTCCGGAGATGATGGAGAGTGAAACGCCTCCTCCCGCCTCCCCGCCCCATGGGGCGGACGACCCCGAGGTGTCGTCACGTAGGATTTCTCCTGATCCGTCAAGGCCAGAAGTTAATGCTTCGGCCGCCCAAAGCCCAGAGTATTCGGCTCCCAAGGAGAGCAACAAGAAGAGTCCGGGATTATCCAGCCCACAGCCGGACATACTGACGAATCTTCTGGAGCGAGCGGCTATCTCAGAGGCGCATCGTACTTTAATGGGTACGGTGTTTGTCGTGCTGGGTGCACGGCATATGCCAAGGGATGGCTAAAGAGAGGAGGAGGCTCGAGGGCGCTGGTGGGCTCCAGAGGCGAGGTTGGCATGCGCGAGCGCGGGACGCTGGACATACCCAGGTTCGGGGCTCTCCGGAGAGATAATACCCCTAGTCCTGCCGAGTGTAGTGGCATGATCGATAGTACAATGTTGCTCCTGGAGCTGTATGGAGGAGGAAGGAAGCTGGCCAAGGCTAGGGCTGCTCCTTTTCTCCGGTGTTGCCGTTGGGTGGCTAGTCCTATGCTTACTTGCTTTTCTCTCGTGTTTGTTTCTTTCTCTGCTTGCCTCTTTTGTGATCGCGGGCTCCCAGGGGGTTTTATAGACCAACCTCCTGGGGGTACAATGGTAATGTTACAAGTCGGTGGGTCCGTATTGTCGGTGTCGGGGATCCGGGCTGGGTCCCGCTGAGAGCTTGTGGTTCGCCGGGTTCCCCTAGGTGCGGGGCCCCGTGGGCCTAGGAGAACTATGCGCCGTCTTGTCGATCCTCATGGCGTGGCCGAGTCGAGTCGGGTATAGTGGCTCTCCGTCAGGCCGCCGCTTGCTGTCGTCAGCGGTGAGGGCGGGAGCACTATTGCCACGCCAGCCTTGGTTAGCGGGTAGGTGAGGGGCACTGTTGCCACACTCCCGCTGACCACAGGCATGGGTGGAAGCACTGTTGTCTTGGTCATCGGTGATTGAAGTCTCGTCCCGTCGTACGGCTAGATGGGACGGGAGCTGACCCGTGGCTGGGTTGCCGTGCACGCCACGGGTGGGGTCGGCTTGTTGGGGAAGCCTTGGTTGCCCCGGGTCGATGTACCTTGCCGAGTCAAAGAGTTTGGCAGGGTTGCGGGCCTTGCCGGATCGAGCGACCCGGCCAGGCGCATGCCGGCTCGCGGGGCGATGCGGGCCCCGCTGTTTTTGAAAAGGATCCGGGTTCCGTTGCCTGCCTGGGGTTCATCCCCCGACAGTAGTCCCCAAAGTTGTGAAGGTCCGCCGTCTTCGGATGAGTGGGCCTTCGCAGTTTCCCCCTTGAGCAAGGCGGATTCTGCGAGCGCCGGGTCCGGCAACACCCACTGTGTGCCGGTTTTCTCGAAAACCAGATCTCGGCATCCCGGCCGTGGCGGAAACTGAGGAGTCCGTCGAATCTTGAGGCAACCCTCGGGCTTCGCACAGGCGCCAGATGGTGCCCGGAAGTCGGAGGGGCCTGACAGGCCACGCGTGTGATGGGACCGGCGGCGGGCCGGGGCCCGCTGCCGCGCGCGCTTGGTCCAGGAGCGCGGATTTATTACGGCGTCCGGGGGTCGGTTGGTCTTCCCCGGGCAGTTACTGCGCGTGTACGTGCGCACTTATTGCGAGGTAGTGGAACGGGTGCATGCAGATGATCCCACTTCCCCACGTTTGAACCAAGGGTTATAAATTGAGGGGGGCAAGGGGGCGGCGGACATTGTTCTGGCTTGCGCCCTCCTGTCCCCCTGCTCCTGCTCTGCTCTAAGCCACCAACGCACAGCTGCGCCTGCCACTCCGAGCAAAGCTTCCCCCGTCGTCCATCTTATTTCTTCCTTCTTCTATCCATGGCGCTGCCGTGGGGCTCCTAGATGGGCTCCAACGTCACCACCGAGGACATCACTCGGCTTCGAGCTTCGCGGCGCCTGCCGCGGGAGACGGACGTCGGCGTTCGCCTGCCGCACGGCGAGCAGAGGCCCCGACCCGAGGGGCAGGAGCGCGTCGTCTTCCTCACGCATTTCGAGCGCGGTTTTGGGCTGCTGGCGAGCACCTTCTTCCATGCGTTCCTGGAGTTCTTCGGGCTCCAGCCGCATCATCTTGGCGCTGGCGCCATCGGCCAGCTCTCCGGCTTCGTGACCCTGTGCGAGGGGTACCTGGGGGTCGAGCCCACTATCGACATCTGGGCGCGCTTCTTCTCCTTGAAGCAGCAGGGCCCATCGATCGGGGAGTTCGCCGACTGCGGCGCCGCCGTCATCTCGAAGTGGTCGGGGGCCAATTTCCCCAAGATCCCGCTGGAGGACTCTGCCAAGAAGTGGCAGAACTCCTTCTTCTACGTCCGCAACCATGGTGCGGACCATATCAATTTTCCTCCCTTTGCCACCGCGCCACCGCGGCGAAGAAGAACTGGGGCTACTCGCTCCGGCGCCCGTCGTAGGAGATCGTCAACCTCTACGAGCGGGTGACAGTGATGAGGACGAAGGAGGGGCTCACCGGCACCGACCTCCTTGCCGCGTTCATCACACGTCGGGTCCTTCCTCTTCAGAGGCGCTTCTGCCTCGTCGGTGAAATGATCGGTCTTCAGGACCCCAACCGCATGGGGTCGACGCGGCTATCGCAGAGCAGGTCGCGCGGGACGTGAACGACATCTCCAAGGCCAACCTTGGAGAGGACTGGCGGTTCGGCAAGGCACCGTACAGCCAGTCGAACCCGGCTCCACAGGTGAGTGTCTGGTCTTCTTACTTTGCCGCTGCGCATCTTCTCATTCGTCCCGACGCGGCGCGGGAGATACTTCTGAACGTGATTCGACATCCTTATGCCCGGGCTCCGTCGCAGGTGGCGCTGGTGGCACCAGAGGAGCCCGCGGGCCATGGCGGCGAGGAGGTGGCCGAGTCCGACGTCGGGGCTGGGCGTCGCACGGGTAAGTCCCGAATCTTTCTTTCTTCATTTGTCTTGGATTGCTGATCATGTCGCGGTGAGGGCGACGCTGACGCCGATTGTTGGTGTAGTGGCGTTGGGCGGGGGAGGCGGCGAAGCGGGCGGAAGATAGTGTCGTGCCGCGACCCCGGGCCCTGAAGCGCATGACGGACCCGGCCGAGCCTGCGAGGCCGGCCAAGAGAAGGCGCGGCGGGAGGCCGACCCCGGTCCCGGTCTTGACGGGGTAAGCTTTATCTTCTGCGTGCATCCGGATTGTTGAACTGGACTTGTCTTCTTTTTTGGCTTATTCTGCCTTCTTCTTCAGGTCGCCAATCGCGCTGGTGAGGGCGGCGGCGGAGGCCGCAGCCGCCGAAGGGGCTGCGTTCCGCAGGAGCAGGTCTGACCTCGCCGACTGGGCCGAGGTGGAGGGACGGGCCGACTCGGACCTCGGCCTGGACCCGAACGACGCCGAAGCCTTGGCCTGGCGAGAAAGTAACCGGGCCGAGGCGGAGCTGGAGGCGGCGTCGGTCCGGGCTTGGACCGACGCGGCGGCAGTGTGGGCGCGAGCCGGCGCGGAGCCGGCCTGGCGCGAGATGCCGGAGGGCACAGTGGTGGTGGCGACGGTTTTTGAGCCGTCGTCGGTGAGGGAGCGCGTCCGAGGAGGCCGGGCTGAGGTGGTGATCCTCGACCAGGAGGTCACGGAGGTGGAGGGTGATACCCCGCCACGGGCCGACGTGGTCGTGCACGCGGGGGCTGATGGTGGTGGAGGCCGCACCGTCTTGGAAGAGGCGCTGCAGACGGCAGTGCCGGAGGCGCTGCAGACGGCGGTGCCAGAGGCGCCGCTGGTGTTGGAGGAGGTGTCGCGGACGATGGTGTCGAAGGCCACCCCGGCAGCTGGGCTGGTGGTGGCGCAGCAGGGCGTCCCGGTGTCCGGGTCCGCGTCGGAGGAGGTGCTGGCCGCGTCGCGAGCGGCCAGCGGGGAGCACGCCTTGGTGCCCCGGCAGGGAGGGCGCCGGGCTGCCGCGCCGCAGCCCGTGCGTAGCGGGGGCGCTGCTGTCGGCCCTCAGACCCAGGAGGAGGCGGCGCTGGACGCCGTTACCCGCCGTCTGCGCGGGCGGACAGACCGGCTCGAGGCCTTTGCCCAGGCCGAGGTGGAGCGGACGTGCGACCTGGAGCGCGCCATTCTGGTAAGCCTTCTTTTTTTATTGAAATTCCTTCTTTGTGGGTGCATGCCAGCGCACCCACTGGGTGTAGCCCCCGAGGTTCGGGCCAACTACGTAGTAGTTGGGTCGAATCTTTTAGAGCGTTGGCCTTGTTCTGACTTCTGTCTTTTTTCAGCATCTTGACGCCTTCCGGGTTGCCGCCTTCAACCGTCTCCTAGGCAAGCACCGGGAGCTCAAGGAGCAACTTGGTGCCAAGGAGGAGGAACTTCGTGTCGCCGCAGGTACTCTTGTGCTTTTTTCTAGTGGGGGGCGCTAGCGCACCCACTGGGTGTAGCCCCCGAGATTCGGGCCAACTGTGTAAAAGTTGGGCCAAATCTTAAGTCTTTTCTTTTTTCTTCTGCTGAATCCTTCTTCTTTACAGCCGAAGTGCTGTCCTGGCGTACTCGTCTGCTCCGGGCCGGTCATCACTATGACGGGCTCATTGCCGACACCGGCCATCTTGGTGTCGAGGCGGCGCAGGCGAGGGCGGAGGCGGTCGCGGCCCGACGGTCTTTTGATGAGGCCAACCGGCTGCATGAGCAACTGGTGGGTCACAAGAGCCGCCTTGAGGCCGAGGTGGAGCTCCTTAAGGCGGAGGCTGCCAAGGTGGCCGAGACGCAGCAGGCCCTGGTCGAGGCAGACCAGCAGCGCGGCCAGCTGGCCGACGACAAGGGCCGGCTCTAGGCCGAGGTGGATCCCGTACGGGAGCAGGCCACCGCGGCTAAGGGGGCTCGCCAGGACGAGGCCCGTTGCCGCTAGGCGGCCGAGAAGGCGGCCGAAGACAAGGACGCCGAGCTGAAGGCGGCCCTTGCTAAGGCGGCCGATCTGGAGAAGGGGCTCGGGGAGTGCGACCGTGCCATCGAACGGGAGCGGCGTGGTACGTTGCTTGAGGCGCAGCACCTGGAAGAGTCCTTCTCCAGTAAGTGCTTTTTCTTGTAGTTTGCCGAGTCGGGACCCGGCCTTTCTTCCTTGTTGTTCTTCTTCTAACTTGCTTCTTCCTTTGCGACAGGGGCCTTCTTGGAGACGCAGCGGCTGGCGGAGGAAGCCGTCCGCTATCAGCGCGACCCGACCGGTGTTGCCGGGTCTGGCACGGATCCGCAGACGGTCTGGACCTTCCCGAAGATCATTGCCACCGCCGAGGCCCACCTGCAGGTCTTGGGAACGCAGATGGAGCGGCTGTCCCGGGCCGGCACCGCGATGACAGAGGCCCTGTGGCCGGACGCCGTCCATCCGCGCAGCATCTCGCGCCTGGCACGTTGGTTGGAGATGGGCCCGGACCGTCTTGGGGAGTGGCGCTTTTCCGCCGCTCATGCCGGTGCCGAGATGGCGCTCCGGTTCGCGCTTTCTTGGCACCTGGATCTTCAGCTGGACGCGCTGATGGACCAGCGGGCCGGCTCGGAGCAGTTGCTGCAGGAGCAAGCCGGCCGGATCGCCTCCCGGGCCAGCTACATCGCCGAGTTCGCTTTCCACGACGAGTTCCATCTGGAGCGGACGGAAGACGGCAGGGCCATGGACGGCGATGATTACGGTTTGCTTCTTCGCGACCCAGAGGGGAGCTCGGAGGAGACGGGCGACTACGGTGACGCGGATGCCGAGGAGGACACTAGTGCCTCGCTGGACCCGGAGGCCGGCGAGGGAGAGCCGTCGACTTCGCGAAGTGGCGCTGGAGATGCCTGAGACACTTTATGTAAAATTTGTTAAGTGGCAGGTCCACCCACCCACCGGGGTTTTTTATGGTGTAATGAACTCGGGCCGTGGACCTTTGCTTAAATATTCGTGTGTAAATGTCGTGAGTGCTCTTTTGCTCTTTGCCTTCCGCTTTTTTGAACCGATTTCATTCGCTTTTCCTCTCTCAAACCTCCCCCCCACGAGTCAGACGGCCGAGGCTCCGGTCCATGACAAGGAGTTCGATTCTTCGAGAGGGGCACGCAGGATTTGGGTCCTTAGAAGCGTTGAGCGCGAGAAAACACCCACTGGGCCGGCTGGCGGCAATCCGGCAAGGCCGGTTGGTGAGCATCCGGTCGTGCGGCTACTTAATTGATGAGCGGCGGGCCAGGTTGATCGACCCGGCAGCCTTTGACTTAGTGTATGAAGCGTAAAGGAGCTTTGGGCCGTTGTGCTTGCCCGCCGACAGCCAAAGCTGGATCTGCGGTTTTAGGGCGAAGTGGGGGGCCGTGGCATCCCAACATTATCAGGAATCACCAAGCTAAGGCGGCGGGGTGGCGACCGAGCCGGCCTGCCCCTGAGCCCCCGGGTCGAGCGAGTCGAGCCGGCGGCCGGGTTCAGTAGTATAGTGATGCAGAAAAAATGGGGACACAATAAATTGGTCGACAAAAGGCAGCCCCCGAGTCTCGTTCGGGGACCCGTAGTTTCATGCTTTTACAAAAGGCGATAATACATACACTCGTGCGGCTAACTGTAAAACAGGCAGAGGAGTTCCGCGTTCCACGGCCGGGTCGTTTCTTCGCCGGCGGTGTCCTTCTTGCGCTTCTTTGACTTGCGTGCGTCGATGAGGTAGTAGGCGTTGCGATCGCGCAAGGCCCTGCTCATGATGAATGGGCCCTCCCATGGAGAGGACAGCTTGTGCTGGCCTGCCTGCTCTTGGACGAGGCAGAGGACGAGGTCGCCCTCATGGAATGCGAGGGGCTTGATCTTCTTGTTGTGGTAGTGCCTCAGGCCTTGCTGGTAGATGGCCGAACGGCTGAGTGCCAGAAGGCGTGCTTCCTCGAGGAGGTCGACGCCGTCTTTGCGTGCGTCTCTGGCTTCGGCTTCGGTGTACATCGTGACGCGCGGCGAGTCGAACTCGACGTCGGTTGGGATGACGGCTTCGGCTCCGTAGACGAGGAAGAACGGGGTGAACCCGGTCGACCGGTTTGGCGTGGTGCGTAGACTCCAGAGAACTGTCGGCAACTCGTCAAGCCAGCTGTCGGGTGAGCGGATGAGTGGCTCGACGAGTCGCGGCTTGATGCCGGACAGGATGAGTCCGTTGGCCCGCTCGACCTACCCGTTGGACTGCGGATGTGCCACGGAGGCCAAGTCGAGGCGGATGCCGGAGACAGAGCAGTATTGCTCGAGCGCGCCCTTGGCGAAGTTGGTGCCGTTGTCGGTGATGATGTTGTTCGGCACGCCGTAGCGCAGCGCTATGTCCTTGATGAACCGGACGGCTGTTGGCCCGTCCAGTTTCTTGATTGGTCTTGCCTTGATCCACTTGGTGAATTTGTCCACTGCCACCAGCAAGTGCGTCATATCGCCTCGAGCGGTTTTGAAGGGTCCCACCATGTCGAGTCCCCAGACCGCGAAGGGCCAGGTGATTGGTATGGTGCGGAGTGCTGACGCCGGCTGGTGGCTGCGTTTGCTGAAGCGCTGGCACCCCTTGCACTTGAGAACGAGCGACTCGGCGTCTTCGAGGGCCGTGGGCCAGTAGAAACCCTGGCGGAACGCCTTGGCCACCAGGGATCACGATGCGGCGTGGTGCCCGCACTCGCCCTGGTGAATGTCGAGGAGGATGTCGATGCCCCGATCCTACTCGACGCAGCACTGAAACACGCCAGTGGAGCTGCGCTTGACGAGCTCGTTGTTGATGATGCTGTAGGCGGATGCCGAGCGCTGCACTTGCCGAGCTTCGGTTTCGTCCATGGGGAGAACCCCGTTCTCCAGAAACTCTGATATTGGGAGGGCCCAAGACGGAGCCGTCACCACGGTGAAGACGGCCACCTGGGTGGGTTCCGAGTCGGTGGCCCCTGGGCCGGGTTGAGCAGCCCCCGGTTTGGGGATGGCGACGGCCGGGTCCGGGGCGATGGTGGCCGGGTTGAGCTGAGCAGTCCTCGGGCCGGATTCAACAGCCCTCGGGCCGACTTGCGGTGCGGCCGGGTCGTCTAGAACGTGGATGGACTCGGAATCCGGCGATGGCTTGACGGACGGCTTGCGCAGGTGCTCGAGGGAGACGCCAGACGGAATTTCTTGCCGTGACGAGGCAATCTTGGCGAGCGTGTCGGCTGCTTTGTTCTCCGCGCACGGGACATGGAGGAACTCGCAACTCTCGAAGGATCCAGACAGATTCTGGACGAGGAAGCGGTTGCTTGCCATGTTGGAGTCGCGGGCGTCCCATTCGCCGGAGCACTGCTGCACCACCAGGTGCGAGTCGCCGTAGCACAGGATGCACCGCATGCCAAGTACCTTGGCAAGCCGGAGGCCGTGCACAAGGGCTTCATATTCGGCAACGTTGTTGGAGGCAGCGAAGTGGATTTGGAGTGCGTAGCGGAGCCGGTCGCCCTTCGGAGATGACAGTACGATGCCGGCCCCCAAGCCGAGTCGCATCTTGGACCCGTCGAAGTGCATGCGCCAATGCGTCGAGTCGGGAGGCGGCGGCAGGTACTGTGTCTCGGTCAAGTCGACGAGGAAGTCGGCCAGGGCTTGAGACTTGATCGTGGTGCGGGACTCGTAGAAGATGGTGTGGCCGGCTAGCTGGATCTCCCACTTGGTGACCCAGCCGGAGGCGTCCCGGCACCCGATGATTTCTTCAATAGGCGTCGTGCTGACGACGGTGACGACGTGCTCTTGGAAGTACTGTTTCAGCTTCTTTGCCGTGAGGTACACGCTGTAACACATCTTCTGGTAGTGCGGATAGTTCTGCTTGGAGGTAGGGAGCACCTCGCTCAGGTAGTAGACCGGACGCTGGACGGCCTGGATCTTGCCCTTCTGGTCGCTCAACCACCGGCACCGTGCTGACCGCCCGCGAGGTCGCGACTATGTAGAGCAACAGCAGCTCCTTGTCGGTTGGAGCGGCCAGGACTGGTGCGGTGGAGAGCATGCGCTTGAGGTCTTGGAAGGCTTCGTCTGCCATGCCGTTCCACTCGAACGGGCTTGTCTTCTTCATCAGTTGGTACAGGGGGAGCGCCCTCTCGCCCAGCCGGCTTAGAAACCGGCTAACCGAGGCCAAGCGTCCGGTGAATTTCTGGACATCGCGCAGCCGAGCTGGCTTGCGCATGTGCTCGATGGCCTTGATCTTCTCCGGGTTTGCCTCAATGCCGCGTTACCGGACGAGGAAGCCGAGTAGCTTTCTGGCCGGGACGCCGAAGACGCACTTTTCTGGGTTAAGCTTGACCTTGTATTCGCGAAGGTTGGCGAATGTTTCCTTCAAATCATCGAGGAGCGTGAGGTGCTGCTTGGTCTTCACCACGATGTCGTCCACGTACACATGGATATTGCGGCCGAGTTGCGGCAGCAGGCATTTCTGCATGCAACGTTGGAAGGTGGCGTCGGCGTTCTTCAAGCCGAACGACATGGTGATGTAGCAATACGCCCCAAAGGGCGTGATGAAGGACGTCTTCAGAGCATCGGCCGGGTCCAGCTTGATCTGGTGATAGCCGGAGTAAGCGTCCAGGAAGGACAGGAGTTCGCACCCGGTGGTCGAGTCGATGACTTGGTCGATCCGCGGGAGAGCGAACGGGTCCTTGGGACAGGCTTTGTTGAGGCTGGTGTAGTCGATACACATGCACCCAGACTTGTTGTTCTTCAGGACGAGGACTGGGTTGGCCAGCCACTCGGGGTGAAACACTTCCATTATGAAGCCGGCCGCCAAGAGCTTGGCGACCTCTTCACCAATGGTTCTTCTCTTCTGTTCGGAAAATCGTCGGAGGGGTTGATGGATAGGCTTGGCGTCCTTGCGGACGTGAAGTTTGTGCTCGGCGTACTTCCTAGGGATACCCAACATGTCCTTGGGGGTCCATGCAAAGATATCCCAATTCTCACGGAGGAAGTTGTTGGAAATATGCCCTAGAGGCAATAATAAATTAGTTATTATTATATTTCCCTGTTCATGATAATCGTTTATTATCCATGCTATAATTGTATTGATAGGAAACTCAGATACATGTGTGGGTACATAGACAACACCATGTCCCTAGTAAGCCTCTAGTTGACTAGCTCGTTGATCAATGGATGGTTACAGTTTCCTGACCATGGACATTGGATGTCGTTGATAACGGGATCACATCATTAGGAGAATGATGTGATGGACAAGACCCAATCCTAAGCCTAGCACAAAGATCGTAGTTCGTATGCTAAAGCTTTTCTAATGTCAAGTATCATTTCCTTAGACCATGAGATTTGCAACTCCCGGATACCGTAGGAATGCTTTGGGTGTACCAAACGTCACAACGTAACTGGGTGGCAATAAGGTGCACTACAGGTATATCCAAAAGTGTCTATTGGGTTGGCACGAATCGAGACTGGGATTTGTCACTCCGTGCAAACGGAGAGGTATCTCTGGGCCCACTCGGTAGGACATCATCATAATGTGCACAATGTGACCAAGGGGTTGATCACGGGATGATGTGTTACGGAACGAGTAAAGAGACTTGCCGGAAACGAGATTGAACAAGGTATCGGGATACCGACGATCGAATCTCGGGCAAGTACAATACCGCTAGACAAAGGGAATTGTATACGGGATCGATTGAGTCCTTGACATCGTGGTTCATCCGATGAGATCATCGTGGAACATGTGGGAGCCAACATGGGTATCCAGATCCCGCTGTTGGTTATTGACCGGAGAACGTCTCGGTCATGTCTGCATGTCTCCCGAACCCGTAGGGTCTACACACTTAAGGTTCGATGACGCTAGGGTTATAAAGGAAGTTTGTATGTAGTTACCGAATGTTGTTCGGAGTCCCGGATGAGATCCCGGACGTCACGAGGAGTTCCGGAATGGTCCGGAGGTAAAGATTTATATATGGAAAGTTGTTGTTTGGGTTCCGGAAAAAGTTCGGGTTTTTTTCCGTATTGTACCGGGAAGCTTCCAGAAGGTTCCGGAGGATTCCGGAGGGGTCCGGAGGTCCGGAAATTCTTCCACCATGTCCAATACAGTAGCATGGGCTGTAGGGGGGCGCCCTAGCCTTAATGGGCCAGGGGCACCAGCCCCCCCAAGGCCCATGCGCATGGGAAGGGGAAAACCCTAAAGGGGGAGGCCTCCACTTGACTTGGGAGGCACTCCTCCCCCCTTGGCCGCCCCCCTAGATGGGATCTAGGGCTGGCCGCACCCCTTGGGGTGGGAAACCCTAAAGGGGGCGCAGCCCCCTTCCCCCCTATATATACTTGAGGTTTTGGGGCTGCCAACACATGAGTTTTCTCCCTCTATTGGTGCAGCCCTGCCTCTCCTCCTCCTCCTCTCCCGTGGTGCTTGGCGAAGCCCTGCTGGATTGCCACGCTCCTCCACCACCACAACGCCGTTGTGCTGCTGATGGATGGAGTCTTCCTCAACCTCTCCCTCTCTCCTTGCTGGATCAAGGCGTGGGAGACGTCACCGGGCTGTACGTGTGTTGAACTCGGAGGTGCCGTCCGTTCGGCACTAGGATCTCCGGTGATTTGGATCACGACGAGTACGACTCCTTCAACCCTGTTCTCATGAACGCTTCCGCTTAACGATCTACAAGGGTATGTAGATGCACTCTCCTTCCCCTCGTTGCTGGTTTCTCCATAGATAGATCTTGGTGACACGTAGGAAAATTTTGAATTTCTGCTACGTTCCCCAACAGTGGTATCGGAGCTAGGTCTATTGCGTAGATTCTTTGCACGAGTAGAACACAAAGTAGTTGTGGGCGTTGATGTTGTTCAATATGCTTACCGTTACTAGTCTAAACTTGTTTCGACGGTATTGTGGGATGAAGCGGCCCGGACCGACCTTACACGTACTCTTACGTGAGACAGGTTCCACCGACTGACATGCACTTGGTGCATAAGGTGGCTAGCGGGTGCCAGTCTCTCCCACTTTAGTCGGAACGGATTCGATGAAAAGGGTCCTTATGAAGGGTAAATAGCAATTGGCATATCACGTTGTGGTTTTGCGTAGGTAAGAAACGTTCTTGCTAGAAACCCATAGCAGCCACGTAAAACATGCAAACAACAATTAGAGGACGTCTAACTTGTTTTTGCAGGGTATGCTATGTGATGTGATATGGCCAAGAAGAATGTGATGAATGATATGTGATGTATGAGATTGATCATGTTCTTGTAATAGGATTCACGACTTGCATGTCGATGAGTATGACAACCGGCAGGAGCCATAGGAGTTGTCTTTATTTATTGTATGACCTGCGTGTCATTAAACAACGCCATGTAATTACTTTACTTTAGTGCTAACCGGTAGCCATAGTAGTAGAAGTAATAAGTTGGCGAGACAACTTCATGGAGACACGATGATGGAGATCATGGTGTCATGCCGGTGACGATTATGATCATGGAGCCCCGAAGATGGAGAGCAATGGAGCTATATGATATTGGCCCTATCATGTCACTACTATATAATTGCATGTGATGTTTATTATGTTTATGCATCTTGTTTACTAAGAACGACGGTAGTAAATAAGATGATCCCTTACAACAATTTCAAGAAGTGTTCTCCCCTAACTGTGCACCGTTGCTAAAGTTCGTCGCTTCTAAGCACCACGTGATGATAGGGTGTGATGGATTCTTACGTTCACATACAACGGGTGTAAGACAGATTTACACACGCGAAACACTTAGGGTTAACTTGACGAGCCTAGCATGTACAGACATGGCCTCGGAACATAGAGACCGAAAGGTCGAGCATGAGTCGTATAGTAGATACGATCAACATGAAGATATTCACCGATGATGACTAGTCTGTCTCACGTGATGATCGAACACGGCCTAGTTGACTCGGATCATGTAATCACTTAGATGACCAGAGGGATGTCTATCTGAGTGGGAGTTCATAAGATGAACTTAATTATCCTGAACATAGTCAAAAGACCTTTTGCAAATTATGTCGTAAGCTCGCGCTTTAGTTCCACTGTTTACATATGTTCCTAGAGAAAATATAGTTGAAAGTTGACAGTAGCAATTATGCAATCAGTAGAAAGCTTATGTCCTTAATGCACCGCTCAGTGTGCTGGACCTCGAACGTGGTCTGTGGATGTTGTGAACATCTGACACACACGTTTTGATGACTACGTGATAGTTCGGCAATGTTAAACGGTTTAGAGTTGAGGCACCAAAGACGTTTTTTGAAACGTCGCGGAACATATGAGATGTTTCGAGGGCTGAAATTGGGATTTCAGGCTCGTGCCCACGTCAAGAGGTATAAGACCTCCGAAGATTTTCTTAGCCTGCAAACTAAGGGAGAAGATCTCAATCGTTGAGCTTGTACTCAGATTGTCTGGGTACAACAATCACTTGAATCGAGTGGGAGTTAATCCTCCAGATGAGATAGTGATGTTTCTCCAAAGTCATTGCCACCAAGCTGCTAGAGCTTCGTGATGAACTATAACATGTCAGGGATAGATATGATGATCCTTGAGGTATTCACGATGTTTGACACCGCGAAAGTAGAAATCAAGAAGGAGCATCAATTGTTGATGGTTGGTGAAACCACTAGTTTCAAGAAGGGCAAGGGCAAGAAGGGACACTTCATGAAACGGCAAATCAGTTGCTGCTCCAGTGAAGAAACCCAAGGTTGAACCCAAACCCGAGACTAAGTGCTTCTGCAATAAGGGGAACAGCCACTGGAGCAGAATTACCCTAGATACTTGGTAGATAAGAAGGCTCGCAAGGTCGATAGAAGTATATTGGATATACATTAAGTTATTGTGTATTTTACTAGTACTCCTAGTAGCACCAGGGTATTAGATACCGGTTCGGTTGCTAAGTGTTAGTAACTCGAAATAAAAGGCTACGGAATAAACGGAGACTAGCTAAAGGAGAGCTGACGATATGTGTTGGAAGTGTTTCCAATTTTGATGTGATCAAACATCGCACGCTCCCTCTACCATCAAGATTAGTATTAAACCAGAATAATTATCATTTGGTGTTTGCGTTGAGCATAGACATGATTGGATTATGTCTATCGCAATACGGTTATTCATTTAAGGAGAATAATGGTTACTCTATTTATTTGAATAATACCTTCGATGGTCTTGCACCTAAAAGAATGGTTTATTGAATCTCGATCGTAGTGATACACATTTTCATGCCAAAAGATATAAGATAGTAATGATAGTACCACGTACTTGTGGCACTGCCATGTAAGTCATATTGGTATAAAACGCATGAAGAAGCTCCATGTTGATGGATCTTTGGACTCACTCGTTTTTGAAAAGTTTGAGACATGCAAACCATGTCTATTGGTGCATACGCATGAAGAAACTCCATGCAGATGGATCGTTTGGACTCACTTGATTTTGAATCACTTGAGATATGCAAATCATACCACATGGGCAAGATGACTGAAAAACCTCAGTTTCAGTAAGATGGAACAAGGTAGCAACCTGTTGGAAGTAACACATTTTGATGTGTGCAGTCCAATGAGTGCTGAGGCATGCAGTGAATATCGTTATGTTCTGACTTCACAGATGATTCGAGTAGATGTTGAGTATATTTACTTGATGAAACACAAGTCTGAATTATTGAATGGTTCAAGTAATTTCAGAGTGAAGTTTAAGATCTTCGTGACAAGAGGATAGAATGTCTATGATATGATCATAGAGATGAATATCTGAGTTACGAGCTTTGGCACGCAATTAAGACACCTTGGAAATTGTTTCACAATTAATACCGCCTGGAACACCATAGTGTGATGGTGTGTCCGAACATCATAGTTGCACCCTATTGGATATGGTGCGTACCATGATGTCTCTTATCGAATTACCACTATCGTTCATGGGTTAGGCATTAGAGACAACCGCACTCACTTTAATAGGGCACCACGTTACTCCGTTGAGACGACACCGTATGAACTATGGTTTAGAGAAACCTAAGCTGTTGTTTCTTAAAAGTTTGGGGCTGCGACGCTTATATGAAAAGTTTCAGGTTGATAAGCTCGAACCCAAAACGGATAAATACAGGTTCATAGGACACCCAAAACAGTTGGGTATACCTCCTATCTCAAGATCCGGAAGCAAAAGTAATTGTTTCTAGAAACGGGTCCTTTCTCGAAGAAAAGTTTCTCTCGAAAGAATTGAGTGGGAGGATGGTGGAGACTTGATGAGGTTATTGAACCATCACTTCAACTAGTGTGCATCAGGGCACAGGAAGTTGTTCCTGTGGCGCCTACACCAATTGAAGTAGAAGCTTATGATAGTGATCATGAAGTTTCGGATCAAGTCACTACTGTACCTCGTAGGGTGACAAGGATGCGTACTACTTCAGAGTGGTACAGTAATCATATCTTGAAGGTCATGTTGCTAGACAACAATGAACCTACGAGCTATGGAGAAGCGATGGTGGGCCCGGATTCAGACAAATGGTTAGAAGCCATGAAATCCGAGATAGGATCCATGTATCAGAACAAAGCATGGACTTTGGTGGACTTGCCCGATGATAGGCAAGCCATCGAGATAAATGGATCTTTAAGAAAAAGACGGACGTGGACGGTAATGTTACCGTCTATGAAGCTCGACTTGTGGCGAAGAGGTTTTCACAAGTTCAAGGAGTTGACTACGATGAGATTTTCTCATCCGTAGTGATGCTTAAGTCCGTCGGAATCATGTTAGCATTAGCTGCATTTATGAAATCTGGCAGATGGATGTCAAAACGAGTTTCCTTACCAGTCTTCGTAAGGAAAGGTTGTATGTGATACAATCATAAAGTTTTTGTCGATCCTAAGGATGCTAAAAGGTATGCTGGCTCCAGCGATCCTTCTAAGGACTGGAGTAAGCATCTCGGAGTTGGAATGTACGCTTTGATGAGATGATCAAAGATTTTGGGTTTATATAAAGTTTATGAGAAACTTGTATTTCCAAAGAAGTGAGTGGGAGCACTATAGAATTTCTGATGAGTGTATGTTGTTGACATATTGATGATCAGAAATGATGTAGAATTTCTGGAAAGCATATAGGGTTATTTGAAAGATGTTTTTCAATAGAAAACCTGGATTAAGCTACTTGAACATTGAGCATCGAGATCTATAAGGATAGATCAAAATGCTTAATAATACTTTCAAGTGAGCACATACCTTGACATGATCTTGAAGGTGTTCAAGATGGATCAGTCAAAGAAGGAGTTCTTGCCTGAGATGTAAGGTATGAAGTTAAGAGTTAAAGCTCGACCACGGCAGAAAACAGAGAAAGGACGAAGGTCGTCCCCTATGCTTCAGATGTAGGCTCTACAGTATGCTATGCTAAGTACCGCACCGGGTGTGTGCCTTGCTACATATCTGGCAAGAGAGTACAAAGGTGATCAAGGAGTAGATCACCAGATAGCGGTCAAAATTGTCCTTGGAGTAATAAGGACATGTTTCTCGATTATGGAGGTGATAAAGAGTTCGGCGTAAAGGGTTACGTCGATGCAAGCTTTAACACCTATCCGAGTGACTCTGAGTAGCAAACCGGATACGTATAGTGGAGCAACCATTTGGAATAGATCCAAGTGGAGCGTGGAAGCAGCGTTTACAATATGACCTAGAAATTTGCAAAGCGCACACGGATCTGAAAGGTTCAGATCCGTTGAGTAAAACCTCTCTCAAAAGCAAAACATGATCAAACCCCAGAACTCATTGAGTCTTAATCACATGATGATGAGAACTAGTTTAATGACACTGGTAAACTCTTTGGATGTTGGTCACATGGTGATATGACCTATGAGTGTTGATCACATGGCGATGTGAACTAGATTATTGACTCTAGTGCAAGTGGGAGACTGTTGGAAATATGCCCTAGAGGCAATAATAAATTAGTTATTATTATATTTCCCTGTTCATGATAATCGTTTATTATCCATGCTATAATTGTATTGATAGGAAACTCAGATACATGTGTGGGTACATAGACAACACCATGTCCCTAGTAAGCCTCTAGTTGACTAGCTCGTTTATCAATAGATGGTTACAGTTTCCTGACCATGGACATTGGATGTCGTTGATAACGGGATCACATCATTAGGAGAATGATGTGATGGACAAGACCCAATCCTAAGCCTAGCACAAAGATCGTAGTTCGTATGCTAAAGCTTTTCTAATGTCAAGTATCATTTCCTTAGACCATGAGATTGTGCAACTCCCGGATACCGTAGGAATGCTTTGGGTGTACCAAACGTCACAACGTAACTGGGTGGCTATAAAGGTGCACTACAGGTATATCCGAAAGTGTCTGTTGGGTTGGCACGAATCGAGACTGGGATTTGTCACTCCGTGCAAACGGAGAGGTATCTCTGGGCCCACTCGGTAGGACATCATCATAATGTGCACAATGTGACCAAGGGGTTGATCACGGGATGATGTGTTACGGAACGAGTAAAGAGACTTGCCGGAAACGAGATTGAACAAGGTATCGGGATACCGACGATCGAATCTCGGGCAAGTACAATACCGCTAGACAAAGGGAATTGTATACGGGATCGATTGAGTCCTTGACATCGTGGTTCATCCGATGAGATCATCGTGGAACATGTGGGAGCCAACATGGGTATCCAGATCCCGCTGTTGGTTATTGACCGGAGAACGTCTCGGTCATGTCTGCATGTCTCCCGAACCCGTAGGGTCTACACACTTAAGGTTCGATGACGCTAGGGTTATAAAGGAAGTTTGTATGTGGTTACCGAATGTTGTTCGGAGTCCCGGATGAGATCCCGGACGTCACGAGGAGTTCCGGAATGGTCCGGAGGTAAAGATTTATATATGGAAAGTTGTTGTTCGGGTTCCGGAAAAAGTTCGGGTTTTTTCGGTATTGTACTGGGAAGCTTCCAGAAGGTTCCGAAGGATTCCGGAGGGGTCCGGAGGTCCGGAAATTGTTCCACCACGTCCAATACAGTAGCATGGGCTGTAGGGGGGCGCCCTAGCCTTAATGGGCCAGGGGCACCAGCCCCCCAAGGCCCATGCGCATGGGAAGGGGAAAACCCTAAAGGGGGAGGCCTCCACTTGACTTGGGAGGCACTCCTCCCCCCTTGGCCGCCCCCCCTAGATGGGATCTAGGGCTGGCCGCACCCCTTGGGGTGGGAAACCCTAAAGGGGGCGCAGCCCCCTTCCCCCCTATATATACTTGAGGTTTTGGGGCTGCCAACACATGAGTTTTCTCCCTCTATTGGTGCAGCCCTGCCTCTCCTCCTCCTCCTCTCCCGTGGTGCTTGGCGAAGCCCTGCTGGATTGCCACGCTCCTCCACCACCACCACGCCGTTGTGCTGCTGATGGATGGAGTCTTCCTCAACCTCTCCCTCTCTCCTTGCTGGATCAAGGCGTGGGAGACGTCACCGGGCTGTACGTGTGTTGAACGCGGAGGTGCCGTCCGTTCGGCACTAGGATCTCCGGTGATTTGGATCACGACGAGTACGACTCCTTCAACCCCGTTCTCATGAACGCTTCCGCTTAACGATCTACAAGGGTATGTAGATGCACTCTCCTTCCCCTCGTTGCTGGTTTCTCCATAGATAGATCTTGGTGACACATAGGAAAATTTTGAATTTCTGCTACGTTCCCCAACAGAAGTCGACGAGCTCGCCTTACTATTTGTTGTCGAGGCGGGCGCCTAAGACGGCGTACTTGCTGCAGCTGGGGTCTTCAGGGTTGAGCTTCACTTTCTTGGTCTCCTTGGAGGGCTTGAAGGCGGCCTCGTCAGCCGGGTCCTGGGTCGGAATCGACGCAGCGGAGGCCTCGCCGGCTAGGGCGACGACCCGGTCGAGCTGGCGCCGCTCCTCGGCAATGACTAGTGACCCGGCCAACTTGGCGTCGTCTCGGGCGCACTCCAGGGACTTGCGGTAGTCGCCGGTGATGGTGATGAGACCCTTGGGACCCAGCATCTTCATCTTCAAATATGCGTAGTGGGGAACCGCCATGAATTTGGCGAGCGCGGGCCGGCCCAGCAACGCGCGGTACGCACTGGACAGGTCCACCACCTCGAACCAGATTGGTTCGCGTAAGAAGTGGCTGCTGTTGCTGAACAGGACATCGAGCCGGACCCGGCCAATGGGAGAGCAGGAGAGGCCGGGTACGATGCCGTGGAAGATCATCCGGGTCGGCTCCAGGTCCTCGGCCTTGAGGCCGAGCTTGGTCATTATGTCGTGGTAGAGGATGTTGATGTTGCTGCCGCCGTTGATGAGGACTCAAGAGAACTTGCATATATGCCGCGCGACGATGGTGGGGTTGAGGACGAGGGCGTAACCACCCGGGCTCGGCATGACTGCCGCGTGATCGGGCGATCCGACCAATGCATAAACTCCGGCTTGGTCGGGACGACGACGTTCACCTCCTGCCGAAGGAGGCGCTTGCTGCGCTTGTCGTCGCCGAGGCTGGTGAAGATGACGTAGGCCGAGTTCTGGTCCGGGTAGGCATCATTGCGCATCGCGCCGCCGGCTGGACGCGGCGGCGGAGGCGGAGGCGGCTATCCCGCGCCTGGAGCCGGAGCCGGAGAAGGCGGGACGTCGCCCCTCATGATGCGCTTGGTGATGGCGCACTATCGAAGCGTGTGCATAGAGGGCTTTGCGCCGCTGTGGTGCTTGCAGGGAGCGTCGAGCATCTGCTCGAAACTCATGGCGGGTTGCCAGGCCATCTTGCCGGTCTGCCGGCGCTTCGCTGCCGGGTCCGCCGCGGGCTTGGCGGCTGCGACGAGTCGGTTATCGCGACGCTGCGCCGGCTGGTCGGCCTTGCGCTTGTTGTTCAGGTGATGCTGCTTTTGCCGGCCGGCTTCAGAGGGGGAACCGGCTTCCCCTTGCCGGCTTCATCCAGCGCCACCTGGACCTTCATGGCCGAGTCGGCGTTGGCGTACTTGTCCACCGTCACCATGAGCGCGGCCATGGTGGCCGGCTCGGAGCGCAAGAGCTTGTGCTTGAGGAGGGTGCCGTCTCGGCACCCGCTGACGAAGTACTGGATCACCTAGACTTCATGGACGCCCTCGCAGCTGTTCCGGAGCTCGGTCCAGCGTGCGAGGTACTCGCGACCGGTCTCCGTCGCCCCCTGCACGCACATGGCGAACTACCTGAGGCGGCCGGGTCGCTTGTGGCCGAAGAGTCTGCTTCGTCTAGAGGCGGTCGGGAGCACACCCACGACTACGCAGCCTCCGCAAGGTATGAACACCAGCACCCCACCTACCCAATTAGCGTTTATTGTCGTGCTGGGTGATAGAGGACTGGGTGAGGAAGAGGCTCCATTAGTCGCTGATGACGTCGCCATAGATGAGGATGAGGATGACGATGACACTCAACAGTATCTCAATACTGGCGCCACTGATGATGGAGGATCGATGGCTCAGCAATATGAGTACTCAGGGTCTGAGCGTCATGAGTCGGTGCCTGAATTGCCGCCTCCGGAGCCTGAACATACTGTAGACAACCTTCCACCAAAGAAGCATCGGAAGAGAGCGAGGAAAGGCATCAATAAAGCTGCTGCTATGATCCGGCCGCCTCCGCAGCCTCGGGTCCAAGACCGTATACCTGTCCCCAGTGCGGCGAAATACCATATCGCCGGTGAACCAATCCTACCTAAGACATCGGTACAGGCCATACACGGCGATCTAAGGAGACTTCATGACGATGTGCTGCGGAGAGAGAAAAGCCTAATCGCCTCGGAAATCCAGGATACCCACTCTACATGGTTAACGTGCCGTGGCAAAGGTTGTACGTCGACACAATCCCCGCGGAGAAGTTCTTCCTTCGATTCGATTACATCTTTGACATGTTTCACTTGAAGAAGCTGGATTTTGCGTTTGTCCGCCTTTATGCCTTGTACATGAACTACATCATCGGGATTGAGCAGATACCTTATATCTGTGTCGCTGACCCGTACTTCATGCACGAGAGCTTCTTGGCAGTCTGCGCAGAGCACCGTGAATACGCGAAGGACTACCTCGTCAATTTCATGGTCGCCAATAAGGACAAGGAGACGATTCTCGTGCCTTATCATCCCATGTAAGTCATCCGCGCGGATATCCTTCCTTTGATTTCAATCTTTCATTTGCACGATGGAGGCTAATTAATTTGAGGTGTACTTATTTTGCGCAGCAACAGGCGCGCCGTCGTCATCATCCTTTACCCCCGATACTCCCACGCTCTTTACTTGGACTCGTCGAAGAACATTAACAAAAAGGATTACACCTACATCAAGTCTTTTCTCGACAGTGCTCTCTTTTTCTACGGCGTACGGGGTGGAGAGATCAAGATCAAGAAGACTAGGAACGGCAGGGCCGCCTTCGGCCATAAGATCGACTTCTGCTGCATCCAGCAACCGAGTGATAGTCTTAATGATGGTATCTATGTCATACACCAGATGCTGGAGTACATATGGGATCGTCAGAACCTTCGCATGTCACCTACAGCCGGGGATGCCAATATTCTGCAGTGGGCAAGGAACATAGGAGATATCAACGATCATCAGCTTCGAGCCGAGTTCTATCGCATCCAACATGAACTTGCCTAAATCATCATGAAGGAGGTCCTCGAAAAAACAGGGTTGTTCTATGAGGAAGGGGAAATGTCGCAGCAAGATGTCCGAACACGCGTAGCGGCTCAGCGTCTCGACCTGAAGCCTTTCGCTAAGCTCGGGGACTATCTCCCTGCCTTGGATGGATGGCACAACATGCTTGAGTGATTGTCGATATATGACAATGTATCCGTTTAATCCATACTTTATGTATGACGAAACTTTGAGTTATGCACGACGAAACTTTATTTCTGATGTAATTAAACCGTCCTCCTCGACTAGCAAAGATCACTCTAGTTAGGGCATTTTGGGTACGATGAACTTTATTATTTATGCTTATGATATGTTGCTTCTATTTTTGCCAAGTCTGTCTCTTTCTGTTGCTCAACTATATATGTTGCAAATCATCGACTCATGTGACGATGCAGGTGCATAGATCATCAATGGGAAAGAAGTCCTACGCCAGGAGTATATGACAAATGACCGGAGTGTCAGGCCAGGTGTACCGGTTTCCGGTTTTCGAGCGACATCCAGTAGTTAGTTTAGGTTCACGCTAGTGCGAGAGAGGGGTACGAACTCATGTACTGCATAGTTCCGCTCTCACTCTTAGTGATAGCTCTTCTCGCATATATCATTGTTTAGATGGATGAGGATGTAGTTGCAAGAACTTGTATTGCTATTTTTGAGATGATGACGAGAGACCACTTTGTATTGGATGATGATTATGATGATGACATGATTTGATGCTATGATTACATTTGTATGTGTATGATGCTAAAGATTATTGTATAAAGCCTGTTCATATACAAAACAAGTATGCAGGAAAAAAAACTAATAAAACTAATAGTAGCGAGGGGTGTAGAGTTAGCAGCAGCGTGCCCTTACCACTAGCGCATCCTGAACTAAAGCGCTACAGATATTAGCAGTAGCGAGTTGTCCAAAAGCCCGCTGCTGCTAGCCATGTATAGCAGTAGCGTGGGTCATCAAGTGCTACTGATACGTGTTAGCTGTAGCGCCGTATTAGTAGTGCGGCTCCCCGCGCTACTGATACACCTAATACGCACGCTACTGATAGGCTTTTCCCTAGTAGTGATCAGTGCTAGTGAGGCGGAGCTCGGTGTTGCCGCTGCCCTCTGCTTGCAGCAATGGCAGAGATCCCTGCCATGGATTGCAGCTGGGGGAGCAGCAGACATTTTTTTAATAATTTCGAAATGGTTGATTAAAAATTTTCAAATACAAGATTTACATTTTTTAGTACATGGTCAACATTTGTCCTGTACACTCTTTAACTCTTTCAAATTCTTGATTAATATTTTTAGAATACAAGATTAACATTTTTCTAATACATGGTCAACAATTTTTCTATTTACATTTAACATTTTGAAATGCTTGATAACAGTTTTAAATGAAATATTAACATATTTTTAATACATGTTTAACATTGTTTCTAAACACATTATCATTTTTCAGATGCTTGATTAACATTTTTCAAATACTTGTTCAACATTTTTTGAAATGCTTGATAAACATTTTTATATACATGATTTAATTGTTTCCTCATTTTTTAATACATGATCAACATTTTTTATACACGTTTAACATTTTCCAAATACTAGTTCAACATTGTTTTTTCAAACGATTGATTATATATGATCAAATTTGTTTCATCTTTTTTAATACATGCTCAACACTTTTTCTATACACATTTAACATTTTTCAGATGCTTGAACATTTTTGAAACACTTTTGGCAGACATGCTGAACATTTTTGAAACACTTTTTCAACATTTCTGCTGATGCTTGATTAACTTTTTTTAAATACAGGATCAATTTGTTTCATACGCATATTTTTGTATACATTTTTCATATATGTGTTATACATTTCTCTATACACATTTAATATTTTTCAAATGCCTTGTCAACATTTTTCAAATGTTTTAGGTAGAGTGATTTTTGTAATATATTTATTTTGAATATTTAGAAGTATAAACAAAGTAAAAAAAAGAAAGCAAAAACGTTAAAAAAACAAGCAGAAAACAAACCTGTTGTTTTCCAGGCACCTGTGCCGGCCCAACTCGCGGCACCTCTTCAGCAAGGGTTCCATCTGTCTCGCTGAATGCGAGACATAGGGGCGCCCGGTCCTGAGAGCACCAGACTCCCCGAGCACTCCTACAATTTGAACTCCCGAGCCTAGAGTAAGATATACAATAGCAGTTTGGCGGTATAGGATTCGTCAACCGCGCTGGGCACGGGATTTTGTGGTTTAGCCCAGGTGTTACTGTCACAGATTATGGCTTTGTAATCCTCAGATATACTCCCTTCGTCCTATAATATAAGAGCGTTTTTGACATTAATGTAGTGTCAAAAACGCTCTTATATTGTGGGATGGAGGGAGTATAATGCAGAGTGGTTCGTCTGGTCGCAGGCAATGTTGGAGTCCGATTAGTGAAATATTCTGACAAGCTGAGTGAAAACAGTTGCACAACTGAAGATAAAAACGCTCTTGTTAAGCCCTGCTGTTATGTGAACCATTTCTGCTGAAGAGCGTTCTATTTCTACGGCTACCTCTGCCTGTGGGATGATACTGTTGGCCTCGGCTTGGCCATAACCCGAACAGTGTTAACCACAGTTTAAGAAATGAAATTTGGGGTGTGAACACTAACTGTGGTTGCCACAATTTTAAACCAATATCAGACAGTTAACCAAACGGTTACCACAGTTTCAGCTGTCAACCAAGGCGGTCTTGAGATTCAGAGATCTGAACCAACCACCTCGGTGCAACTACAGACAGTTCAGTTCAGTTGGTTGCCGAAGCATAAATATCTGAACCTCGGATTTGGAGGCAACTACAGCCGGTTCAGTTCAGTTTTTTGCTGAAGCATAAAACTCTTGCATTTTCAAATAGCTTACAACATTTACATATTAGCTTTAGGTGAGCCAGATACATGCAGAAGAAACTGGCATAAGGGAGACAAAATGTCTGAGAAGAGAACAAGAAAAATAGGCCATGGGTTCGACACGCGTCAGGAAAACCCACTGCTCGTACTCGAATACAAACTATGGGACGGAAAAACCTGATGCACCTCTGTTATTTTTTTGCAAAGTAGTGGAAATCTGGATCAGAGATGTTGAGATCATAGATGTTACTATTAACTTATTTCAGAAGAAACTCCAGCTCACATCCATTGATACACGCACTGCAAAAGCTAATCAAACACATATATACGCATAATCACTTTCAGGTTGACAAGAAACAGCAAACATGCAAGTACTTTTAAGTAGCCTGAAAACAAGAACAATATAGGCAAGTGAAATTTCGTATATTGTCATGCGCCATCTTGTCAGCAAGGTGATCACATCTGGTGACAACTCTGCTATCGAAACAGCGGCCACTTTGAACTCTAAAAGCTGATCTGATGACAACTCCTCTGAATCTGGACAAACACAACAGAAGTTTAGACAACGGAGAAGAAACTTGGGTCCAAATTCAAGACTCTTTACAGAATAAAAGGAACAAATTATAGGAGCTTAGGTAGTACGTATCACATTATTAATATTGGTCTCAGCTGAATCTGAAATGTGTGACTGCAAACTCTCACTTCAGTGTGCTTAGCATTGGAATTTGAAACACAAGTTGGAATACCAAGCCAGACAGAGGCCCATCAACATGAAGAAATAACATACAAAATTGGAACATAGGCATGTAGAAGTATAACAAAATTCAACTGAAAAGGGAAAGAAACTTGGTGTATTGGTAGCGATAACCAATACACTAGGTGCCGTCCCAGTACAGAAGTGAGTCACAAAAAGGACAGAAAGTACAAAATTCATCTCACAGAATTGCTAATGCACAAGCGACCTGAAACCACAACGGCACAGTAACGTTGCAGATTCTCTCATGGTTGGAGGGGG
>NC_041393.1:757430212-757441370 GCF_002162155.2 Triticum dicoccoides | reverse complement strand
ACCAACTTGCAAATGTACATCGGCTAGCTCTACCTTGGTTGTTGATTGACTGAAACTTTTAGTTTCACTATCACATTATTAGGCACAGAGCAGCCACATTGCTGCTACAGTAACCAAAGGTAGAAATAGCATGAAAACAAGAACATACACATGACGACAGCCAGATCAAAATTCTGTGGAGTGATACGTGCCAACTCATCAGCAAAGCTGCAAAGTTGATCACATCTGCAAAGAACTCCACGCTATTGAAACCATGGTTGCTTTGAACTCAGAAAGCTGATCTGATAACGTCTCCACTGAATCTGGATACACAAGACAAAAAGCTCAGACAACACAGAAGATTTTCTGCCCAATTCATGAATACTACTATTCGAGAGTTATACAAGCTTAAAGGAACAAAATCTTAGGTACTTATTAGGTCGTATCACAGAATAGTGCAATATTAATCTCAACTGAATTTGAAACATGTCACTGCAGAAACTAACTTCAGTGTCAGCAATACAAGTGGGATACACAGCCAGACAAATACTAAAAAGAAAGAAAGAAACTCGGGGTTTCGCTTTGAAATTAGGGGGACAACCATGATATGGGAATCAAGGAGTGGTGGAGAAATCGACTGTGATAAAGAAAAATTTAGTTGATTGCCAACGATAAGCGAGTAAAACCTATCTTATGAGGTAGATTTCATATAAAACACCACCACGAGATAAAATTCCAGTCGCCTGTGCAATGATACGCACTCCCTTGATCTTACAAGGTTGATTTCAGATAAAACAACATCGTGAGACAAAATTTCAGTTATGACTCAGGATCTCAATTCTGTCTGTACTAGTTATGTAGGTTTATCACAAAACAACACCATGAGATAAAATTATATAGGTAAAGATGACTAAAAGAAAACTTTTGTGCCACCTTGTATCTATCAAAAAGAAAAGTGTACAAAATGGAGTTGCGCATGACTCACATCAAATTTCTCCAGGTGAAACAATCAAAGGTAAACTGGGTCCACACTCGTATTACTTCTACATTACACTGACCATCAAATCTACTAATAAAAGTAATTGCCACGACCTAGTGGTTTCGTTGTTCAATGAAAATTTATGCACAAGACAGTCATAGGGTGCATGATTTTTTTCCTCTTTACTAATCTCATTCTCTTAAAATGGCCATCGGAAGAAACAAACAATAAATCAGGATTATGTTCGTGAGCTTACTTTTTTTCTCTCATGAGCGCAAGAAAAGAAGTACTAATACATCATCCAAACAAGAATTGTCAATTGCAATACAAACACTCACACATTAGACAAGTTGCGTAATAATTATAAAGGGAAGGGGATAAACATGATGCAAAAGTTTACCACTTCAAACTGTCCGTGGAGGCAACAATGATGGTGGAAAGTTGGTATATACCCTAGTTTCAAACAAGTGGGCATATATCATTTTCCCGGGCAGCCAAGTCTTGCATTGTTTCACACAAACCCTCTGTAGCTGTAATGTCTTGATGTCCATCGTGAAATACTCAATGAGTAGAGGTGAGCCCGGCAGGGCTTTTGTCCTCATCAGTAGCAAACAGCTCTCTGTTACAGCTTTGATATAACAGTATAACACCGGTACCCAGAATCTAGTGAGATTGTCTTCTCAATTTGGCACTGGCTTGGGCTCTCGCCTCTGTTCCGCACAACGGCATAAGTGAGATCAGATGCAGTTTCAGCATGGTGACCAAACAGACCGAGCCTGCCTTCCCCTGCCTCAGCAATGGCCACACCTTGTGTGCACCATCCTCCGGGTGGGAGGTCGGCAATGGAGAACTCCATCCTCCTAGTGTCAAGCACGAGCAACTGCTTCTTGTGGATCACTAGCCAGTCCCAGTAGAAGCAGCCATAAGCATAATGGCGCCTGAGATAACAAGAGTTGGTCTGTGACATCGTGGCCGAGTCAACCATGTCAAGGGCCAAATCACTCCAACCCATGCATGCGGCAGCTTGCCATTGTCCGATGGTCGAAGAGAAGACGAAGGCAGCCACTTTGGTTTTGCCACGTGCCAAACAGATCACCTTGAATGCCGTCTCTTCCTCGTCCTCGCTGAGGGGGACGAGGAAAGGGCTGGTGAGCAGGTGATCCAGCTAGGTCGTCAGGTAGTTGGGGTAGAAGGGCGTACCGCCGGTGCAATGGGTCACAAACCGCGAGCTCCCGGAAGACTCCCGGCGGCCCATATTCATCGAACCCGCGTTGGAGGAGGACGCGGCCGTCGCGGATGTCCAGGTTGAACCAGCGGAAGTGGCCGGGGAGGAAGGAGAAGGTGAAGTCAGCGGCGAGGGCGAGCGCGCGGGCTGCAGGAGCGGAGGGGTGAGGTTGCAGGGCCGGGTGGAACCCGTCCCTGTCGAGGAGCGCGAGGAGGAGCGGCGCGTGGCGGCGGCGGAAGCTGGCGAGGAAGGAGCCGTCGGTGACTAGTCGGCGGAAGGAGACACAGGTGACGGAGGCGCGGGCGAGGTCGGCCGGGTCGGACAGCCGGAGGAAGATCTCCGCCAGGAGTTCGTCGGGGATCTCTGTCAGCAGCGACGCCGTTTCCTTCTTGGTGGTGGCCATTGGCCGCCGGGAACCCTCGGCTGGGCGAGATCGAAAGGCCAGGAGGAGGAGCCGTGTGCGGCGGTTACGAGGGGAATTTTCTTCTGCTTTCTCCCTTCAAATAAAAAAAAAACCTAAAGAGGCAGACCATTGGATCCGGCACTCAACCTTGATCGCTAGATGTACGCATCAGAAAAAGGGATTGCGTGCAGCCGTGTGATCTGGCAGTCATTTTTCCTGTAATTTCCTTCATGCGCATCGTGGCTTCTAGGTCGCTCTCGACTCTCGCTGCGTCCGCCGTTGTGGCTCAACGCCGAGGGCCTCCACTCCAGCGAGGATTGAATCTATGATAGGTGCTGTGACAGTTTGTTTCCTTCGCCGTCATGATTCAGGGTGGACACGGTCCGGGCCGGTCCGGTCCCGGTCCGAGCCGCCGTTTGGACCGGACGCCGGCGGTCCGGGCCGGACCGGACCGAGCTGTGCAGCGGTCCTGATTACAGGGACCGGACCGGCTGGCATGAAGCTCGGTGCGGACCGGCGGTCCTGGCGGTCCTGACGACGTCCAGTCACTGCCATGTGGGCCCAGGACATCGGAGTGGTGGTCGGAGTAGCAGCACGGTGGCCGGAGCCGGAGAAGAAGCACCTGATGCACGCCGGCGCGAGAGAAAGGCACGGGAGAGAGAGGGAGCAGCATGGCGCGAGGCAGAGGCGTGGTGGCGCGAGGGGACAACGGCGAGAGGTAGAGGCGCGGCGGCGCGAGGTTGTGCCGGGGAGAGGAAGTCGAGGAAGATGGCGGCGCAGGGGGAGGAAGAGGGGCGGCGCGGGGAGGAAGAGGGGCGGCGCGTGCGAGGAAGAGGATGCAGTGGCAGTTCGCTAGGTCACGCACGCCCCTCTTATTAGCTTTATTGGGCTGGGCTCTTCTGATTAGCTTTATTGGGCTGGGCCTTCGGTCCTCCGAGCCGGACCGAGCTTTAACCGGACCGGACCGACCGAATTTCGGTCTCGTTTTCACGGACCGGACCGGCCATATTATCTAGCGAGCCAGGCCCGTACGGTCCGGTCCATAACGGGCCGCGGTCCGGGCCAGAAGCCCGCTCGTCCCGTCCACCCTGAGTCATGATGCATCACAAAATCAACTTCAAGCAATCAAGCTAGGTACTGCTAATTAATAATCTTTGTGAATTAGTACAACAGTTCCTTTGAAGACAGTAGGACTGTAATTCAAGAATCTAATTTTACTGCTTGTTCAATGTTTCAATGTATCAAGTATGAAGAGAGAAAATACAACAAAAAATTCGTCCCTCAAGCCCATTGCTTCAATGTTAAATATTACAGAAAATACAGATCCACCTAAGGAGCAACTGGTAGATGATAATTCCAATCCAAATCCAGTTGATATGCAACTGATAGAAATGTAATTTTTTTCTATGTATTACCAGCCTTATGTTTCCACACATTCATATCAATTACACTTTTGATAGTACTATGTTCTTGTTGTGTTGTGTCTTTCGAACGGTTATTATCTTCCTCGCCCCCCTCATGTCTAAATCCTGGCTCCGCCCCTGACTCTTCAAAGTGAACAAATGCCATGAACATGTGATTCATTGCCTAGTGGAGTGACATGAAGACAAATCCCACATAACTCAACTTCACTATCGATGACGTCGCTGCCAACTAAACCTTGTCATGAGTAAACCTGGGAATAGTTTTGAATTATCAATTGTCATGTCCAAGGCAGAGATACTTTCGAATAAGATCAACTACTCAGGTCTTTTCTCCACTCCGCATCGAGATCAGGTACCAACAGCTTCATGTTGGTTGAACTACAAAAAATCTTAGCACTAGTTCACAATTTCAATAGACTATTTTAAGTATAAGCAGGTTAAGATGAAAAGGTATCAACCATCATATGATATGTGCAGTGTGCATAACAAAATCAAGATTACATTGCTTGCGGAAACAGTATAATTTCTTCAAGCTTCTTTGAACATCTACGAAATAATAAGATTCAGAATGTCCTAAGAACCAGAATGCCATTTGCAGTCACTACAAACTACTCATATATAATATTCATTTGACAGGGGATAAAAGCAAAAACAAACATATTTTACGACCAAGCAGGTGTTTGTGTGTGTTATCCTATGACATGAAAAATTATCACAAGCTAGTATTGAAAAGCACAACCAGAATAACAGATTACTAATAAAAAATACATGGTACGTGGCCAAAATTCACTGCTACTACATGTTACTTCACTGATAAGTAAATCATTTGTCAAGCAGATTGCTACATGTTCACTTGAATGACAACGTATCCTAAACAAAGCAATAGAGAAAAGGGTAAAGAAATAACATCTTTAACTAGCTAGGCACTTGGCAAGCTGGTAGTACTATCTTTACATCCTCTTTCTTGCTTAATAAAGGTCTGGAAGTCAAGCCCAAGTAGCTCAGCCAGAAGGTATAACATCTTTTTAATTCTAGCTACAAATAGAGTAGGTTTTAGCTTCAGGTCAATTGATTGAACAAAGGTTACAATCCTAACACTATGGTGCAAATAAATAGTTAAAAAGTGATGTAATATTGGACTCATCAACTCCCCCAAGCTTAGAGTTTTGCTCGTCCCCAAGCAAATGCCACAACTTGTAAGAACAAGGCCATCGTGTTTGTGAGGTGAAGATAGAAGTACATGAATGAGTCCATTGCATAGAATCAAAATTCACATAAGATGTACGATCATGATGGGTCCTACATCATCTTCATCACCACGATAATTATGAAGGTTTCCACACCTTTTCTAACAATCTACGAGCGTACGGAAACTCTGTGCAATAAGTTATCAATCTTTCGACCGAGAAAGTAGCATGCAGTTCCCATTTTACATTTGGAGTGTTTTAAGCGCTCATCTTTCCAGACAAATGTCCAATTGTTGTTTTTTCACCTTTTCTCAGAGAGTAGGCATATTTGCCCATGTCATAGTTATTTATTGTTTTAACTTGTGACGTGTAAGCTAGGCATACTTCTTTAATATGAGATTAGGATTTTATAAAAACATTAATAATTCTTGTTTAGAGAGTTTAACCTTCTTGCTACTTGCTAAATTTTTTTGCGGGTTTCTTGCTACTTGCTCTTGTTAAATCAATTTCTGGTCGGACTCGTGGCTCGAACCACTTTTTCACTTGCTTACAAAAACTTTCATGGGAATATTCGAAAACAAGATACACTATCACACACAGTTGTTTACTTCCACTAACCAATCGACACCAAATATGTGGAAGACTTATAATTATCAAAGAATAAAAATTTAATAACACTCATACGTGATCATCATACATCTAATATCATTTTCCAAAAGGTGCAATGGGACTACTCACTATAATTATCCGTAACTCATTAGATAAATTATTCCTCCATTGATCAAAAAGGGATTTAATTGTGCACCTTATTATGCAAAATGAACTAAGCTTGTCCAAACAGTAAACATGCAAGAAGGTAAAACAAGATACAAGGGTTCAAAATATCCCCAAGCTTAACACTTTAAGCTAACGAGATTCATTCGCCCCCCTGATTATTGGTATCGGGGTTCTCCTTTGCTGCAGGTGTGGGACGACGAGCGAGGGTCTTGCGTAGGCCCTGACGTGGACCACTTCTTAGCCTTTAATTTATTCAACAAAGTGAATTGGTACCGTTTATCATAGCAAGCACAACCGATCCAATGGTTGTAGTTTCTGGGATTCGCTCCGTGCACTCGCGTGCCAAAACGAGTTCTGCAGGACTCTTTTGGACTTGTCTAGACATCATGTGCTGGTGCTTAGAAAACTTCACATTCAGGATCTTCTATGGCTATCTTCTTATGTACCCATCATGTATATACAAATATCATTTTTGTAGTTTAACCAAGAGCCTAAGTGCATAGCATGTGTTTCAGTAGTAAGTATTAGTGTACTTTGGTAAAAATACGCTAATACGTTCATGTAATTCTAAAAAATGGTTCACAGAGACTTTCTATTATTTTAAAAAACTTTCATGCATTTAGAAGAACGTTAATGATTTTTCTAAATCATGTATTTAATAAATGTTGATAACAATTTTCAAAAAAATTTGTACATTAAAAATATCTTAATACCATTTAAAAATATGCTCAAGAAATTTCAAAATTTCTACATGCATTTTTATAAAAATCCACCTTTCCAAATGAATTTATCATGATTTAAAAAGAAACTATGTGTTTTTAAATAATGTTCAAGACATAAAGTTTTAATATTTTAAAATGTTAATATATTTTTAAAAGAAAATGGTCACATACGTATCAATAAAACAATGTTTATGGGTTTTTAGGAAACATAATTTTTAAAATGAAAAGGTGGAAAAGAAACAAGAAAATACTAAAATGAAAAGGTGGAAAACACTAAAACAAGGGGAAACGAAAAAAGAAAAACACAACTACACCAAAGCGGTATGAAAACTCATTTCCCACACTAATCCAAGGAAAACCAAAGAAAAAGCCAACACCCGCAAAAACTAGAAAGAAAACCACACACGCCCTTTGTTTTTTTTAACATAAGAAGGGCCTTCCCTCCGATCTCTGTTAAAGAAAAAGTACAATAGAAAATCTCACGCAATTTGTTAATGGTCAGTGGCCCATGTCAGGGGCGCCAGAGGCGAGCGTGGCGTAGGGAGGTAGAACTAGAAGAACGTTACCCCTAAAAAAAGAAGTAGAAGAAGTCTGAGGAGGGCATTTCTCGATCTTTTTCGTGCAAGCTAATTGGCAATCCTGGATGCTCTGCTCTGAGCCTGAGGTCATAATTTTGCATACCTATTGGCAAATGCATCCTTACCATATCTCCAAGTTTCTTTGGCTTCTTCAGTTCTTCTCCTCCATTTCCAGGCTCCTATTGTTTCTTTCTTTGGAACCAACAAACAGGAAACGTTTAACTTAGCTCTTGTAATCGAAAAAAGTTAGATGCTAAAGTAGTTGCTAATTAAACCAATTCGCAAAAAAAAAGATGCTGATTAAACCAGGAAACGAAATGCTACCGTATGTCTGAAACTACCATTAACAATGTTCAGTTTAGGTGTACATTTTCAGATCAAGTCCCAGTTCTTGCATTAACGAGTATACTTACTGTAATTTGGAAAAGGTCAATAATGCTACCGAAAGCACCGTAAAGAATGTTCAGTTCAAGTTTTAACTTCAGGTTAATTCCAGAGTGTATCATCACCCAAAAAAAATATATCTGGTTTTCACATTGACGAGTACTACATCTTAGTTCTCAGACTCCACGGCTGAGGACTCTGTTTCGAACCGAGCCTTGCAGGAAGGAGGGAAGGGCTGCCTCTGCTTCGTGCTTCACCGCCTTCTCCTAAAAGTAAAATATGCTGCTGTTGTTGCGTTCTGCAATGGATATAGCTTGAACTTCAGTTACATATTTTCATTAGTCGTTCTCTGCCATTGCATATTTTCCCTGATAGGTACTACCAACTTACTCTACTGTTTTTTCTTTCTTCATGACTGCTGTTTTGGTGCTCAAAAAACCCTGTGGCGCCCTGCGATCAGGTACTCAAGAAGTTCATCCGCCTGAGCCTGATACTTAAACACTCATGTTTATATCTACAGGCACTGCTGCTTTTGCATGAGCCACTGCGGCAGACAACAATATAGCTTTAATTCACATTCACCATTATCAGGAGCACAGGAACCGTCCTCCGGCTTTCCCAGCTAGAGTACCAATCAAATATCAATGTAGCATCCCTATATATAAACCAACATCAAACAGTTCAGCTAGTATACTGTAATGTACTCTAAACAAACTAAGCTATTGACTAAAGTGCCCCTGAAATTCAGAGATTTGAACCAGTCATTTACAGGCAACTACAGCCGGTGATTGCTGAAACATTAAAACCCTGCCTTTTCCAAATACTAGCTTATAAGATTCAAACAAATGGTTGAAATCATCTAGATACATGCAAGAGAAACTTGAAAAGGGGAAACAACAACAAGCATGTGAACAGAAGAAGAAAGTAGATTATGGGTTCGATGCGCATCAGGAAAACCCACTGTCTGCACTCGTACTCAAATACAAACTATGGGACGAAAAACCTGATGCACCAAACTTACCCTATTACATACAAACACACAATGTAACAAAAGGTTCAAGCTACAACAACACATGGCAATACATAAATATGGTGGCTGATCACAGTAAACGTGTAGCTCACATCTTCTCGCTGCTGCGGAGGAAAAGAGGGGCAGATGAGTAAATCACAGGATGCAGTGCAAGATGCGAATGAAGTAACCAGCGGGCCAAGATCATCATTCAGATCATCATTTCAAATAACCCGTAACCTTCTCTCCTACGCCTTTCCTTCTGCCTTTCCTCCTCCTCTGCCATCACCCCGATCATCATTTCAAATAATCTACTGAGATGGAACTGAAGATTGTGACGGTTGGGATGCAAAGCGATTGCTTTTTCAACGAAACCTTCCAGAGTCTCCACCTCGTCCAGAGTTGCAGTAAAACAATCAATTACTACCTGGAGGTCAGTAAGACTTGAAAGATGCTCGAAGCCAATGCCAGCGTCGTCACTATTCCTTAATGGAGCACGCCAGCAAAGACGGAGCCACCGGAGTGCTGGCATAGCACCTGCTGCAAATTTTATACCCGCCGCTTTGGGTACTTTAATTGTGTAGTGGAACACCTCTAGCAGCTTGAACACTTCTTATAGTTACGCCAGCTGACTCCGATACATCTAGCTGGAGATTGGCCAGAGAAGGCATATCCATAAGAATATGGAGACCTTCATCATCAAATGATTTAAGTTCTATGTATAATTTGAGGATGTTGGTTAGGAAGGCCATTCCCTTGGGAACCCTTTCCATATCACCCTCTAGTTTAAGACTTTGGAGGTGCGGAAAGGTGCAGCATGGATCCCTGAACAGATTTCTCCTATTTCTCCACGAGTATGAAGATATTGAAGGCTCTCATTGCCCAACCCCTTCAGAGATGACGTCAGTGTTTCTCTGTAGCATTCAGCCCAGAATCCATACCATTGAGTCCATGATCCAGTTATCGTAATCTTTCTCAACTTTGTTAGATGTACAAGCTCTTCCACAAATTGCTCAGGGTTGTCAACTTCATAGATTTCTGCCACTTCCTCCAGGGCTCTCATGCTCCCAAACATATCTGCAGACAACACACAGTTATCGCAAACAAATAGGCGCACCAAATTCTGTAGTCGGGCTGTAGTTGATGGCAGTTCTCTAATTCGAGAGTCCCGCAAATCGAGAGTCTCTAAGTTCTGTAGCTTTCCGATATCTTCAGGAAGCTCTGTGATTTCCCACGACTTAATTCTCAAATACCTCAGTTGATAGAAACTTCCTATATTTCTTATATGCTTGTTTTCCCACTCCCCACATATATCAAGCACACGCAAAGACTGAAAGTCCACAAGTTGCGGTATCTGCTTTGTTTTCCCAAACACATTTAGTGAGCGAACATGTAACTTGCTTCTTGTGATGGCCTTGATTGCCCCTATTCGTTCATGCCCACTAGATTGCAGGGAGATTCGATGGATCTTCCTTGGCAAAGAATTGCAATCACTGTTTAAAATAGTAGCAAAATTCTCTTCATCCGACAGAGATATTATGAGGTCAAGCACCATATCATGAACCTGACAATATTGATCCAAACCATAACCGTCAATATCAGCATAAACTAGCTGGATCAGGCTTCTATTGACAAGTTCATTAAAATAGCTCTCTGCTTCTTGATATAAATTTCCCCGTATTGTAGCAATGAATCCTTCAGATATCCATTTCAATTTCAGTTTTTCACACGGGATATACCAGTCCTCTGGATATATACATAAGTATAAGAAACAAGTCTTCAAGTGGTGTGGAAGATCCCAATAACTAAGTAACAATATATGTCTCATACCTTTTCCGTCAGCATCACTCTCATATGAAAGACCAGTACCAATGGAATCTTGGAGTCTCTCACTACCGGAACAGGACCCTATGCCGACGGCCATATCTATGCCGACGGCCACCGTCGGCCTTGTCAGGGCTATGCCGACAGCCATATCCAGGCCGTCGGCGTAATAAAGCCGTCGGGCTATCCAGACATATGCCGACGGCCCCCGTCGGCTCAGAAAGGCCGTCGGCTTACCCAAACTAACGCCTACAGCGGCCGTCGACATATCTTGGCCGTCGGCATAGTTGCGGGCCCGGCGATCCTGCCGTGCCGTGCGGCTAACGACGTCCGATCTATGCCGACGGCCGAGGCGAGAGGCCGTCGGCATAGATGCCCTTACCACGTCATCGATCCGAGGCGCACCGACCACCACCTATGACGACGGCTGCCGTCGGCATAGATGCCACATCATCGATCCGCAGCGCGCCGGCCATCTGCCCTATGCCGCAGCTATGCCGACGGCTTTGCCGTCGGCATAGTTTTTTTTTCTTTTTTCTTTTTTTTTTCTTTTTTTCTTTTTTTCATATCTATATTTTTTTCATAGTTTTTTTTTCTTTTTTTACCACGTCATCGATCTTTTTACCATAGTTCCCTTATCCACTTCCCGGTCACCCCCTCCACTTGT
>NC_041393.1:757428697-757428908 GCF_002162155.2 Triticum dicoccoides | reverse complement strand
GGATGTTGCTCCCCGGTGTCCCTCTGGGCCGACCCGACACAACCGGGTGGAGAGGTCCACTGGTCAAAGCCCGTCCGTGCAAAGTCAAAGGGCTAGATCCCGTGGTCAACCGCTCCAGGGTTAGGCGGGACGGGGGCCCTGGGGGGGTAGCAATGCCACCGGAGCGTCGTACCGGGCCCTCATACATGCGGGGTGGTGTTGTGGCATGTCC
>NC_041393.1:757426260-757427263 GCF_002162155.2 Triticum dicoccoides | reverse complement strand
CCGAGGTGTGCCCCCCGTCACGGACGTCGCCGCCGCCGGCACCTGGAGGGGGGAAACTGCCGCGTCGGGTCTACACAGAGTGGATTTAGCTGTGGGTTTGGCCCGGATGTTGCTCCCCGGTGTCCCTCTGGGCCGACCCGACACAACCGGGTGGAGAGGTCCACTGGTCAAAGCCCGTCCGTGCAAAGTCAAAGGGCTAGATCCCATGGTCAACCGCTCCAGGGTTAGGCGGGACGGGGGCCCTGGGGGGGGGGGGTAGCAATGCCACCGGAGCGTCGTACCGGGCCGTCATACATGCGCGGTGGTGTTGTGGCATGTCCGAAGAAGCGACACGCGTCTCCGGTGCGTGGCCCCCCTTACGAACTGCGATGACACGGCAGTAGACGTTCTGCGGTAACGGTGCGGTGTGAAGGGGGGAAACGGTAGTAGACGGATCAGGCACTCGCATAGTCACCGGATCAGGCACTCGGTAACGGGACCCCTCAGTCAGTTGCTCTCCTATGTATCACCTTTCGCTAGACCATTGAAAATATTTATATCATAAAGAAATGTTGCCCTCCTCAATTAATTTTGAAATATTTTAACACAATGTACATTTTTTGTTAGTACAATTTAGCAAATATTTATATCATAAAGAAATGTTGCTGACCATAGAAAAAATTTGGTCCAGAAAAAAAATGTTGCTGACCATGTATCATCTTCAATATAATTATATACCATGTATAATTCAAAATAAAATAAAAAAATAAAAAAAATATATGCCTACGGCTAAGCCGTCGGCATAGGTGCCACGTGGCGCCTTCACCTATGCCGACGGCTTAGCCGTCGGCATATGTCCCTTATCCATATCGCCGCACGGGGCGCCCCCGTCCACTCCTTCTCCTCCTCCCGACCCCCCGCGCCTCCCAACCCTCATCGCCGCCGCCGCGCGCCTCCACACCCGTGCCGCCGCCGGATTCTCCCCCGCCCCCTGCCGCTGCCCACTCTCCTCACCCGCGCCCCC
>NC_041393.1:757422036-757425200 GCF_002162155.2 Triticum dicoccoides | reverse complement strand
CTGCTGGTCCGACCGGCCGGCCCCCTGCTGGTCCGACCGGCCGGCCCCCTGCTGGTCCGACCGGCCAACCTTCCCGGCCGGCCCAGCTCCGCCCCGGCCCTCCCCTCACCTCCACCGTCGGCCCCTGCCTCCAACTCCACCACCGTGACGCCTCTCTGCCCGGTGAGCTAACACTCCTTTTTTTTTCCATTTTTTTGCATTATTTAGCTATTGTTCAATGTATGAATGAATGCATGGATGGATTTTGGATGTTGTTAAGTTGCTAGATGGATGAATGTTGTATATGTATCTTAGATGGATGGAGGAATCTCGGCAAAATGAGTTATTTTGCTAGGGTTAGGTTGCTAGATGGATGAATCTCGGCAAAATGAATTATCATAGTTAAAAAAGCAACTTGAGTCACTTAGTTCATAAAATTGTTAACGAAGATTTTATTTTCAGTTTGTGATGTTGTTAAGTAGCTATGTGAGATGTGCTTCAAATTTGGGATACGATAAGCGGTTATTTCATCATGATGATCTTGCTAAAAAAATTGATGTGTCAATGCTTAATGTGAGGTGATGACCTAAAATGCGATATGATAAGTGCTTCCAAATTTGACAGTTGAAAAAATATGATTTTTCTTTATAGTTTAAAGTGTCAATGCTTAATGTGATGTGATGACCTAATTTGTTTCACTCGGTGTAAATAACAGGATTTGTGGTGTTCCATCTTCGTGGAGTGATCGTCGACGTTGGAGGTGTTGGTCCACGATCGTCCCTCTCCTTTGATCGACTACATCGGAGGGTGAGCAACAATTCCGAGGAGGAGGAGGCCGAGAAGGAGGAGGCCGAGGAGGAGGAGGCCGAGGAGGGCGAGGAGGGTGGAGGGGAGGTTGACCCCGAGTTGTGGGGTGACTTGCCACCGGGTGCTCCGCAGGGGTGGCTGCGTGGTAATGCCGGAGTACCTACACCACCTTCTATCGAGGCGCACAAGTGGCTCATTGAACCTGCGGGGACAGAGTAAGTGCATCTCAATCATACTTTCAACACATGACAACATTTTTTTATTGTACACATGGCAACCCTTTGATTCTTTTGCAGTAACTGGATCCTTCACGGAAAGGGCCGTAAACCGAACGGCCTTCTCACTGTCCTGTTGAAGCAGTTTTGGCCTGGCCTATTCTGCCCGCGGCCAGACAGGGACCCATAGCTGCGTGTTTTGGCCACAAGCTGGGCCCACTACGAGGCTTGCAGCAATGCGGAGTACGGGACGGCCGCTAAGGCCGTGATCACCAAATTTTGGGTAAGATCCCTTTTGAATCACTTGTCTTTAGTTTCGTTCATAGTTTATCATTGAATCACTCAAATCATGCCTTGTTTGCTTCTGGTTTATGCATGATTGCAGCAACTCTATAGAGTTCTTGATGAGCACAAGGCCAGAGCCGACGTGGTCTTACTTGCGTCTGCAAAGAAGAAAGCTCGTCAGTTGCAGTACGAGGTGCGTTGGGTTGCTGTCTCACAGTACTACCACATCTACCTGCAACAAAAGATGACCAAAACTCAAGCACAGAGGCAAAAAATTACCATGAGCAGGGAGCAGTTCATGATGGTAACTATTACTGACTTTTCATTGTTTCAAGGAGTCAACTATATGTTTCGTGCTCACATGTCATGCTTCCAAAATTTGCATAGGTTGTTCCTCGTTGGTGCTATGGAAGGCATGACGGATGGGCGTGTTTGGTGGATAGGTGGGTCGGTGACGATCCAGAGTTTGTTGCCAAGAGCATCAAGGCCCGGGCTAACCGTGGAAAAGACGGGACACACGGCCAAGGAAACAGGAACCACTGGGGCTTCAAGGCCATGAAGGTATATCTATATGAAAGATGCATTTTGGTTCTTCTTTACCGTCATGTTCTTATGTATGGCTAACTTCTGTTTGACGTTGCAGGAGGACAAGTTGCAGAGGCCGCTCTCAGACATGGAGTCGTGGAAGCTGGCCCGCGAGCGGAGTGATCGCAAGGAGGGCGAGAGCCAGTACTACGGCAACACCGAGAAACACCTGCAGTCTTACACTCAGAACTATCAGAAGTTGCATCCGGATGTTCCCGTTCCTGAGGTCGCCCAGTCTCAGATCGACGACACGGCGGTGGTGGCCATCCAGGGTAAGTCCCATGGCCGGTATCCGTGTTTCGATGGCTTGGTCACTCCGTCGATCTCGTACACACGGCTTCGAGCTACCAACCCGAGCCCGTTAGAGAGTACGGGGCGTTCGCAGCCTCCCTTAGTCCGCCAACGTGCTGTAAGTACTTCCCCTTATCTTCTTTGTCTCTATCTTTCTTAGTTTATTTTCATCACTGCCCACTTAGAAACAACCTCAATTTTGTAGGCATATCAGACCTTTCTCGAGCATAGGCATATTGAGGTGAGGGAGTACTTGCAAGGAGTGAAGGAAAACGATGATTACAGCCGTCAAGTGATGGCGGTTAGTTTTGCCCTCTTAAACCAAGCTCAAATTTGCACTTTCATTCCTTCTAACTTTGTTGATCACGGCTTGTTTCTAAGTGGACTTGTTTAACTAACATCCAGGCTATGTTGGCGTCTTGGACTAACCGCACGGAGCCACCACAAGTTGGACCCCCACCACCACCTGCGGGAGACGCCCCACACATTCCCACGTTCGAGGAATGGCTGGCACTAGGCGGTGATACTCCGGTTAGGAAATTTTCCTAACTAATGACAAACTAGTTCTCGTTCATTCAACACTATCATGTCATATTTACCGTTAGAATCTTCTTTCAAACATGTAGGGGACCGGTGGCTCGACTCCTGCTACGTCGACCCCAGTCACTCCGATCTGGCAGAGTGATGGTGGTCGCGGTGGCGGTTTTGGCGGAGGAGGACTTGGCGGTGGCGGTTTTGGCGGAGGTGGACTTGGTGGTGGTTTTGGCGGAGGTGGACTCGGTGGTGGTGGTGGTTTTGGAGGAGGTGGACTCGGTGGTGCTTGATGTCGATGATGATTCCGTGTATGCGGCCGTTGTGCCATGTCTTTCATGTTTCAACTTTTATGATGTTTCATGTCTTGCACTACTCTTATGTTCGTGGACTTTCGCCGGTGATGATCTTTAGATGATGAACTTGACTATGTTTAAATGATGTTGATGAACTGTCATATTTCATATTATT
>NC_041393.1:757412576-757421985 GCF_002162155.2 Triticum dicoccoides | reverse complement strand
GTCGGCATAGATTAAACCTATGCCGACGGCTTTGCCGTAGGCATAGCCCTGCCACGTGTCGCCTCCTGGCCTGCCAGCAGTTTGACGGCGCCGTCCGTTGCCGTCAGACGGAAAACTACGCCGACGGCTAAACTATGCCGACGGCTGCGCCAGGGCCGTCGGCATAGACCCCTATGCCGACGGCATTATTATGCCGACGGTCTGACAGGAGTACGTTGACGTAATCTAGACTGACGGCTCTATGCCGACGGCTGCCGACGGCATAGATCTATGTCGACGGCATAGGGGCCTATGCCGACGGCCCGTGGCCGTAGGCATAGACCGCGAGTCCGGCAGTGTCTCCCATTCACCTTGGTTTTGAGGTTTATTGGCTAGCAAACTCGCAATGGTAATTATAGCCAATGGAAGACCACCACATTTTTTTAGGATCCTAGTTGAAACCTCTTCTAGTTGAGGAGGGCAGGAATTGTCGGAGTTGAAAATTCTCTGAAAGAACAATCTCCGAGAATCAACATCATTCAGAGGTTGCATTTGGTAGAGCTGACCATGAGAGTTGGAACAACATGACCTGGCTACCTTGGCAATGCGTGTAGTAGCAATTATTCTGCTACCATCAAAATTATTAGGAAAAATCGCTGCGATAGTTTTCCAGTCTTCTTGTTTCCATATATCATCAATAACATGTAAGTACCTATATGTAATGTTACACTATTAAATAAGCTCATTAAGCGCAAACATAATGATTTGCACAAAATTTACAGCTATCTTTGCAATGGACCAAGAGACTATACCTCTTGTTTGCCAATATGTGTTGGATCCGACGGATTAGTTGGTCTTCCTCCCACCTTTTGCATTCACTGAATGAATCTTGGTCGATTTGAGACAGGACATCTTTTAAGAGCTTCTTGAGATCTAGGGTGCGTGACACCATCACATGAGCTTGGGACCGGAAGTCTCCTCCAATCTTGCGATAGGTCTCCATGGCGAGGGTGGTCTTTCCCAGCCCCCCGCCTCCAACAATAGCCACCACCTTCAGCTCCTCACTCTCCTCCGTCAACCAAGAGATCACCTGGTCCCTGCGGCCGTCCATGGCCACCAAGCCCTTGGCCACCCCGTGGAATGCAGCTAGCCGGCCGGGGATCTATCGCCACGGTCATCCTCGGGACGTAGTTGTCGAGATTCAGCCGCTGCCGCCGTTCGCCCTCCTCCGTTACGCGGGTTTTGAGCTCTTTGATCTGGGTCCCGATACCATGTCGCGTGAACAACGTCTTGAACCCGCGTACAGCCCTCTTCACGAACCTTGGCTTGGCGTCACCGTTGTCGAGGCGGAGCATGAAGCGGTCGATGCACTCTTCCATGTCGTAGCTGAGGTTGCACATGCTGCTCTTCCAGCCCTTCGCAAGCTCGTCGAGCCCCTCCATGTCCGTGAGTACGTTCACCAGAGTCTGCATCTGGCGGAGCTCGCGCTGGAGGAACTCGATGTCCTTGCGCACCCTCTTCAGCATGGTGTACTCGTCGCCGAGCAAGGTGGCAAGCTTGACGATGACAGAGCCCAACATCTCGCTCTTGCTCTTGGCCCCTTGAGAAGAGGAAGCCGCTACACAAGCGCCATGTTTGGTGGTCTTCGATGGAGTGATCAACGCGCCGGTTAGGCAATATCGGAGCGGAGGAGCCTGCTACCGAGCCTGCGTGTGAACGGGCGTGGAAGCTTGGTGGAAAATGAGCTCCGCTAACCACATAATTTCTTCCTACTCCCGCGTAGTAATGCATCCGTTATTGCTAGGAAGCTTCGCGGAAGCCCATCGAAGGAGGCTGCCAAGTAGGTCCCACCGGACCATTCATTAGCATCCCATCGGTCTCATAGATTGTCATCTACTGATAATCATTCATTAGCATCCTATCGGTCTCATAGATTGTCACCAACCGTTTGTTTTACTCTTTGGATGTAGCAAGCTGTCCCATCAAGGCAAAACTACTACTCCTAATCAATTCTATATAGTAAGCTAATAAGTCGACAGCTTACGGTTGGATCACCTATAGTATTGTGGAACCACCCTCACGGTAGCATGCAGCTTTTTGAGGTCCACTAGGTTCATGTTCATTGCATGTTTTGTCAGTGGTAGTGTTAAATAATTATGGCAACATCGACGAAGGCACACCATGGGAATGACTAATCAACTCTTCGGGTGTAAAATTAGATGTTGGATCTTGGATGGATGCTCAAGATTTGTAGGCAGGAGCCGGTGAAGTGCTCAATTTATTTCATGAAAACACCCTGACTAACACCAATACACAAAAACATGTCCCTCCACCAGCTCCACGTAGTCCATCCGAAGCATACATCTGAGATCCAACGGCCACATTCAGTTATTCTATTTTTGCACCCTAAGTGTTGCTTCGATAGTGATTCAAGATGGCAACGGGGACGAAACCCACCGGGTTTTGCCTTCCCAAACCCATCCCCACGAAAAATTTGGAAGCCCGTCCCTGTCCCCGTCAGCGTACGCGGGGCTAGCTTTTTGCCCGTCCCCTAAACCCATCGGGTTTTCTAAACCCATGGGGAACCCATGGAGAAATCGGCATATTTAAGCAAACATAAGGACTGGAGTTCTACCATTTAGAACTAGAACTCTACCACTTGTGCTAAATGTTGATTCTAAGGCAACCATGCTGACTGGAGTTGGAAAAATATCACATGTCAGTAGCCTCAAAGTTGGATAGCGTGTTCCACCAACTTTCCATCAATCTAACACACTGAATTTATCTTTGGACAATGAAACTAGCTCATCTTCTAAGTAACGGTCTAGCTCAGAGTTCATCCTAAAAGATGTTGGCCATTTTTGAGCAACACGTTCATTGAAGAGTGACATAAGGAATGGAGCTTGCAAAGAAAAGAATGAGCAAGATGGCTGTCCATGATCATCATCACTCTCAAGATTGTACTCCTCGAATACGCTTATTGTATACGGGGATGGCGGGTTTCCGGTTCGGGTATATGTTGAAACGGGTTTAGACCCGTGAAACGTGTCGGATTTTATACTTTACCGAACAGTAGCCCGCCGGGGTTAAAAAGATGCCCATCCCTGTCTCCTAATAGGATAAAAACACGCGGGAATGCGGATTTCAGGGCCCCATTGCCATCTTAAATAGTGATCTAAGAGCATCTACAACCTCAACCTGCAAATCCGGCCCCTCAAACACCCGTGGACGTGCCCGGACGCGTCCGCGGGCACTAACCGGCCACGTCTTATATTTCTCTCTCCACATCCTCGTACCTCATATCTGGGACTCTATATCCATACTAAACATGCAATGCAGGAGAAACTCTACTTGACAAAGAACGCACAACGAAATCGGCATCAAACAGACAAACAGATGCACACAACGGACTATACATCATCCGAAAGATCATCGGAATTCATCGTGGGACAATTCTTAACTTCAACAACTAAAACGATAAAAATATAGGAGGAGCGTCATCACCACTTCCTCGCGGGGCCTTTCCCTTCCGTTCGTCGGCATAGCTGTAAGCTTCCGCGACTGGTGGAGGATCTTGGTCATCAGGGGAGGAGATGGAGTTGTGGTCGTCGCCATCACGTCATCGGAGTTGGAGTCGGAGAGGACGATCAACCCCTTCTTCCGGCGGACGACCCTGTCCTGCTGCCGCTTCAACTTCATGAGCCGAGCGGCCTCCGCCGCCGCCTCCTTCGACTCGCGCTCCAGCTGCTCTATGACAAGCCAGAGCGCCTTCGCGTTCTTCTTCCGTAGGCGGCGAGCGTCCGTCTCCACCATCGTGAGCGACTGACGGTAGACCCAAGTGAGGAGCCACTCATCCTCGTCGGGCTCCGCCAACACCCCACGGCGCACAGACTGCTCCGCCATGTACCTCTCCCTTGCCTGCTACCTCTCGCGGCGGGCGGCGCATGCCTCTGATTCTGGATTATGCATGCGGGCAGGCGGCGCAGGCACTAGCACCCATGGCTGTCCGCGAGGAGGAGCAGTGGCTGCCGGGGGAAGGGGACGACGCATAGGCGGAGCGGACTATGCTGCCCTGGCTGAGCAACACGCAGGCCGGCAGAGGCTAGTTCCGGCGTTGTTGTTAGAGGTAATCTTGATTGATAAGATGTATACGATGAGGTCCAAGTACTAGTACGTTAGCAAGGTTAGTTTGGCTTTTTTTTAGAAAAGGAGGATGATCCCCGGCCTCAGCATATGGGAGATGCATACGACCACTTTATTGATTATTCTCCAGGACCTTACAAAGTATTACAACAATGTGCCTGAATCCACCATCTTGGCAACATATGCCACTACTCCTATCCAAAATGATGAAGGGGTGCTAGTTGGGCCACTATCCAAACCACTCACCTAAGCCTAACATCAAAAGCCGGAAGCCGGAACTCATTCGGAAGCCCCAGCCGAGCCACATACCGGGTCTGGGGCACAATCCGGTCAGACACACTCGTGTGTCGTCACCGCCATCTTCCACGGGTCCGTCTTCAGATCATATTGAGGCTTCTACCTTGTCTGGCCACTCTGCCATCGATGTCACCATGACGTCGGACAGCAACCTCCTCCTGCGCGAGTCCATCTCCGTGCATCGGATGCCGAGCCTCCACAGCGCCATGCCGCCGATATCCGCCGCCATCAATGTGTGAGATGAAGCACCGCTCCACCATGCCCCCAGCCAGCACTTACTCCAAAACGATGCCCCCAGGAGGGAAAGCGATAAAACGCCATCATCGTCCGATCTGGAAGACCCAGATCTAGGGTTTCCCCCAGAGCATCCCGAGCCTGACGACGCAGACTGCAACGACGACACCTCGACAAGAGAACGACATCAAAGATGCCGTCATCGTCCGCCATGACCGTAGTCGGCGCGATTTTCATCGGCAGTTACTCCACCAGACGTGCGCTGCCGACGTCGCTGGTCCCTTCAACCGGAGCAAACTCCAAAAGAATGCACTAAAGAGGGACTACGACGCAAAAGCGCCGCCATCATTCGATCCCAAGGAGATCTAGGGTTTCCCCTGGAGTTTCCCGCGCTGTCAAGGACCAGACAAGGGTAGAATCCCGCGGATCTGCCCAGCTGCCGACGAGTCGCACCCACCACCGTGCCGACGGCAGACCAGCGATCAAGGCCCACACATGGGCATAGATCCGCCCGCGCCGCTGCGAACCGATCCGGTCACGCCGCCGCCGTCCCTGGCGGCCGCGACGCACCAGATCGCGAGACCTCCTGCCGCGGGGAAGCGAGGTCACCGATGCGCCGCCACCGCCCACCGTGGCGACCGTCCCGCCCGCCACGCTCCGACCCGGGGGGGCTGTCCCGCGCCAGCCCCACCCGAGCGAGAGGGCCCGAGTCCCCGCCGCTGCCGGCGATGGCAAGGCTTCGCCTGGCCGTGCCCTTGGGCGGTAGCGAGGGAGGAGGAGGAGGAGTGGGGGAGGTCCGGCCGATGGGATCTGGGGCGGCTCGGGGGGCACCCACGCAAGGTTAGTTTGGCTGGTTGAGTCCGGCTGTAGTTAGGCTATAGGATAATTAGTAGTACTACAACTGCACGAGCATTGGTACATGTCCAAGTCATAGGAGAGTCCGGTCAGGATTTGTATCATGTGTGTCCGTGTAGGTGTAGGACACGGTCTAGTCAGGCTGCGTTGGTTGTGTATATAAACATAGCCAAGCCGTGAGTTTTGTAACACCGTGGAAAACAGAAAAACAATAAAGAGAAGAGAGGCACGACACGTGCCTTTGGCAAAAGTTTTTGCGTGTGCATGTTCATCATGATTTGATGTGATCGATCATGTTGGCGAAGTTCCAACAATTGGTATCTGAGCTAGGTCGATTTGAAGCCACGCTTGCCCCGGGGTTGCGACCCGACTAGCGCCTCGGGGCGGGCGATATGGTCGCTGGTTGGTGCAGCAACGAGGAAGAGCGGGCGATATGGTCGCTGGGGTGCAGCGACGAGGAGCAGCGGGCCTTGAAGTCACTGAATCGTGCAGCGGCGAGGAGGATCATGCGATCGTCGTTCGATGGAGCGACAAGGAGGGAGACGGCGGGCTGTCATTGGCAAGGCAGTGGAGGAAGATCGTTGACGGGAGCGGTGGTGCCAAGGTGTGGTGCCGGAAAGTCGTCAAGATCGTCATCCGGGAGTTAGAGTCAAGGAGTCGTGCGGGTTAGTCGTCGTCGTCATGTCCAAGTGCTTGTCTGTGTGAGGAGGCGTTGAAGATGAAGCGCATCCAGGTCGTCTATGTGTCTTGACGAGAGGATCAAGTTCAAGTATGTGGGGCGGTAAACCAGTGAAGGTGAGTCTCTTCAATGAGGCCATGTCTCTACATGAGGCTGGAGTGCATGGTGTAGTGCACGGGGTGGTGTGATCCACAAGGAGTTGGCATGTATCTTGCTAGGGTGGATGGTGAAGTCCACCGGGTGATGTATTTCACAGGTTACTAGCAAGGCTGGATAATCCAAGGCATATTTGAGGTGGTCCGTAAATTTGCCAAGTTGAAATTAGAGGGGAGATTGTTACGATCAATGAAGTCTATCAATTTAACTTGTCGTAGTGCGAGCGGATGAGCGATAGGGGGTGATCTACAATGAGCCAAGACCGGAGAAGCACAGAGGACATGGAGTCAAGATTAGGGAGAGATTGTTAGAGGTAATCTTGATTGATAAGATGTATACGTGAGGTCCAAGTACTAGTACGTTAGCAAGGTTAGTTTGGCTGGTTGGGTCCGGCTGTAGTTAGGCTATAGGATAATTAGTAGTACTACAATTGCACGAGCATTGGTACATGTCCAAGTCATAGGAGAGTCCGGTCAGGATTTGTATGATGTGTGTCCGTGTAGGTGTAGGACACGGTCTAGTAAGGCTGTGTTGGTTGTGTATATAAACATAGCCAAGCCGTGAGTTTTGTAACACCGTGGAAAATAGAAAAACAATAAAGAGAAGAGAGGCACGACACGTGCCTTTGGCAAAAGTATTTGCCTGTGCGTGTTTATCGTGATTTGATGTGATCGATCGTGTGGGCGAAGTTCCAACAGGCGTCGGTGCTGCAGATCCGGAGCTGCCCCTGGTGTCTACCTTGGACCGCTGAGTAAAATGCACAAAACCACCACATTAGTGTCATAGCTCTCGAAAAACCACCTCTTTATAAGACGTGACACTTTGCACCGCAGCAAAGAATTAACAGCGGCAAAAAACACTGATTCATTTTCTAAGACCGTTTTGACATGGCCAATCACTTGCGGGCCGACATCGATGACGGCGCGCCGCTAGCGGCCATGTCCGCAGCGATTGGGTCGACTCTCACTCCCATCGCTCACTCCCATCCCTCACTCCCGTCCCTAGCCATCTATCTCTCTCCTCTCTCTCGCGGGCAGGGCGGCGATGGCGGCGGCTCCAGATCCATCGGCGAAGGAGTGGTGGGGAGCAAGGTGTGGTGAACGATAGCTCCATATCCAATCACCTTGGCTGGTCGACATGGCAGGGGGCAACCGCGTGGAGGAGGAAGATTGTTCAATTATTTTTCGGGGAATATTCGTTGATCAATTAGGTAAATATCTATTGATACCGAGTCCTACATGCTCCCATGTTCCCATTTCAAAAAGTGATTTTTAAACATTCCAAATATTTAAAAATGTCAATGTTCAGAAGGAACGTGTCTACAACTCCTAGCAAAAAAAAATAACATCCTAGCAATTCCAGGTCCAAATTCAAATTGCGCACTGTGAAACAAAAAAGACAAATCTAGCATGAATAGTGCCAAAAAAGACAAGAAATCCGGCAAAATTGACAGTATTCACATCTTAATTTGTCATTTTATTTTGTTTCTTAATGTGCATTTTGAATTTGAATTTGATTTTGTTAGGGGTTGTCGACACATACCTTGTAAACATCCATAAAACGTCAGAATTTTTTAAGCATTTAAATTTGTCTTCCATGGGAGCACTTAAACGTGATACTTTCTCTCATGTGTGTCTTTCTTATGAGAGTACGCATATTGTCGTCTTGCACCGCACGAAAAACATGTTACCTTTTTTTTTTAAGATAAATGCCATTTGGGTCTGGATTGAGTAAGTCGGGCTCCCAGAGTCGTGTTGTTGACTCTTTAGTACCTTCAAAGGTTCGTCGTACCACTAGTAGAAAAAGGGCTTTTGGTCCCGGTTCATACGGGTCTTTAGTCCCGGTTCTGGAACCGGGACTAAAGGGTCGTTACTAAAGTCTTCCCCTTTAGTCCCGGTCCGGTTCTTACACGAACCGGGACTAAAGACTCTCCACGTCGCCGCTGCCTGGAGGTCCACCTTTAGTCCCGGTTGGTAACACCAACCGGTACTAAATGAAATTTTATAATTTTTTTTTGATTTTTTTGAAATATTTTTTTGGTTTTTAATTTTTTTTAATTTTTTTAACGTCTCATCTCTAATCACCCCTCATCACTGCTCAATTTAACCTCTAATCACCCCTCATCATCTAACTTCCCGAACGGTCACCCATCCTCTCACTACTCCAGCCTGAGCACGATTAACTTTCGGGTTCTATTCTCCCTCGTTTCCAAGTCTGCACTTGTTGTTTTCCTGACAATAGTAAGATGTCAATCCTATTAACCCCAGGAATTTAGCTTGAGCATGAAGTCACACATTTCACTGTTTGAGTTTGAAACTATGGTTCTAAAAAATAACACTAACATTTAGTAACACTAATATTTCTTGAATAATTCGTTTGACCATTGTTTGACCATAGTTTGACCAGATTTTACCAAAATTCAAAAAAACTGAAATAATTATTTAGTACACTAATATTCTTGAATACTTATTTAGTAACACTAATACTTCTTGAATAAGTAGTTTGACCAGATTTAACAAAAATTCAAAAAAAAACTGAAATTTTAGCATAACTTTTTTTCCTTTTTCATATTACGTATTTTTTCATAAACAAAAAAAAATGAAATATGATATTACGTATCATATTTGGACAAACAATTCCCAAAAAAAATTCGAAACTAATTTTTTTTCATGTTACTAGTAAGTTTGAAATTTTTTGAAATTTTTTGCTAGGTGCACCACTAGTAAGTTTGAATTTTTTTGAATTTTTTTGCCTCCAGATCTTAAAAGCCCTGTAACTTTTTTTCTGTTAGGTTTTTGAGGATTTTGAAAAGGTTTAACGGGGTTCCCCCGGTTAAATTCGGATGTAACTTTTCAAGTAGATGATTTTTCATATAAAAAACTTTTTCATCCGAGTTAGTATGCAAAAGTTATGCCCATTTTACAAATTCCAGAGAGATTTTGCAAACAAAGTCGAAATTCACATTTGCAAATTTTTCCAACAACTAGACTACATATCACATGGGAAACTTATTTTCTTTTATTTTTTTGACATTTCCATCATTTTCTTTTTTTAAACTGAAAAGGT
>NC_041393.1:757366514-757412223 GCF_002162155.2 Triticum dicoccoides | reverse complement strand
TAATACCGGTTCGTGCCATGAACCGGTACTAATGCCTCAAACCCCATTAGTACCGGTTGGTGGCTCGAACCGGGACTAAAGGTCTAACCTTTAGTACCGGTTGGTGCCACGAATCGGTACTAATGGGCATCACACCCTTTAGTCCCAGTTAATGGCACCAACCGGGACTAAAAGGTCCAGACGAACCGGGACAAATGGCCCACGTGGCCCGGCCGGCCCCCTGGGCTCACGAGCCGGGACCAATGCCCCATGGGTCCCGGTTCTGGACTAAACCGGGACTAATGGGCTAACCCGGCCTGGACCAAAGCCCTCTTTTCTACTAGTGTACCCACACTAAGAAGCAATACGATCTTTCTGTGGAGAAATGTATATGTCAAAAGAAAAAAAATTCATGATGAATGTGACGAATCTTCCGGAATAGCAGAGGTCTTCAAGACTTAGATAAGAGATAATTTATCTCAAATATTTCTAGAGAGAGAAATTTGGACTTGATCGCTCTCATGGAGGTGGGTCATACAAATTTCGCCACATCATTTCCGGACTTCTTATGTGGACATGTTGATTACTCGTCGTTTTTCTTACCCCCAAGGGGAAGGTATGAATAATTCTAAACTTGATGGAGTGGTTATCATTCATGAGACGATCCATGAGATCCACACAAAGAAGCTTGATGTAGTTATTTGTAAGGTGAACTTTGAAAACGCATACGACAAAGTAAACTGGTATTTCCCTCAACAAGGCCTTCGCATGAAAGTTTTTGCAGCTGAACTGAGGCAGCAAGTGTCCTCTTTCATTGCGGTCACTATTTCCAAACCAAGAAAATTGTGGGGAAAAGTGACCCCCTGTCGCCAATTATATTTAATGTTATAGTAGATAGGTTCGCTATTCTCATTGCAAGGAGGATAGCCGGCTTGGGGGCCTTATCCCGCATATGGTTGATGGAGGTGTGTCTATCCTCTAGTATGCGGATGGCACTATCATTTTAATGGAACATGACCTCCAAAATATAATTAGAATGAAGTTGATCCTATGTCTTTTGGAACAACTTCTAGGTTTCAAAATCAAGTTCCAAAAAAGTGAGCTCCTCTGTTTTCGAACAACTTTCGCGTTTCATATTAATTTTCACAAAAGCGGGCTCTTCTGTTTTGGTAAGTTTAAGGCAAAGAGTCAGTACACGCAACTGTTTTGCTGGGTGGGACGTAAAGAGGTTGACGTAACCAAAACAAAAGAGCTCGCTTTAGGTGCGAAATTTTCTAAAGCACCCGTCATTCGATCAACCGGATGTTTGAAGGAGTTTTTCCTATGTTGATTATTTGAATTGAATCTATTGGAATTTTTCTAAGCAATCATTTGTACCACACTCCATAGAAAATTGTATCCACTTCAGCCTCCCACGGTATCATTTACGACCAAAGTTTGACCTAAAATATGAGGAAGGACCAATGAGCCTAAATAGATGAAGTAGAAGCTAGCACTCGACTAGAGAACTAGAGGAAGACGAGAAGAACACGTGAGCAGGGGAGGTAGAGTTCAGGCATCTACGCATGCGCACTCTTCCATCTTTGTCATCACGGACGACATCCATCTCTGAGTTGGGCCAGACCGAGCCAGATAAGGCTGACCCATAGTATATTCACTAACAAAATTACTAATTGACTAGTTGAAATGCATTTATTATCTCAAAAGACTAATCACACTACATAAAAATTCTTTTCCATAGAAAAAGTTATGGTCTTTTCACCCCGAGGGGAAAAACCATGCCATACTGGGAGACTCTATGGAATGACCTCCACCTAAAGAAACTAAACTAGCTTCCCTGCTCATCATGTCATACACACAACAGCTAGGAGCTTTATCGCCGAGTTTTTTGCAGTCGGAACACTTACACCAGGGGCGGGTATGATGGTACCGTGCCCAGTCATCGCCGAGAATGAACACACGATTCCCTTGGAATATCTGATCTGACAAACCACCCACCGCAAGCGCTCTCGATCCGGTTTGGCCAACGAAAAGGGCCTGGCCACCCAAGTCCTTGACCTCGGACCACTGCCCCTTCTGCATGTCCACCTCGAACACCTGTAGATCCATCGTTCGATGATCAAACTTTCTCCAACCTTCCAGTAAAGGGATTCGCCACCGCACCATTAGTAGTTTTTGTTCGTCCGAAGACGTGACCAGGTGGTGTTTGCGGTAATGTACCGCGGCACCTGCCGCTGCAGCTGGCCCTTCCTTGATGGCATGCTCGACACGACTCCAAGTTTGAGATAGCGACATCTCTTCGATGGCCAAATCAAAGGCAAAGAGATTCTCTGTTAAGCTCAGAGCAAAGACCTTTCCACGGTGGAAGGCTATGTCCGTGTAGATGAAGTCCCAATCATCATGCCAATCATGGTGTTGATGACCGTGCGAGTAATCTCCTTCCGACCATAAAAGCGTCGCTGGATCCACCGTTTCATTGCTTGGCCGAAAACATGCAATTTTGAGTGGACCATTGTAGGCGGATGTGGCGACGACCAGATAAGGGGAGCACAGGACCATCTTTTTCAAGGGCCATGTCAGGAAAGTGTCGTCTTCGCATAATCTCATACTCACGGTGCCGTCACCAGTGTCGTCGTCCCTCAAGTCGTAGCGGCACGGGACCTCGATGGCCGGCGTAGAAGGGTTCAAAGGGTCACCAAGGAAGCACCGAGAGGAACGCTCGTGCTGGTAGAGGACCCAGCTGCCGAAGGTGGCACATGCACAGTACCCTTCGGGCGCGGTGAAACGGCGAGCCTTGCCGTTGCCGGCAAGATCCATGTACACGCCGCTGCCGATGTTGATCCATGGCATGGACGGCGGCAGCAGCAAGCGGTGCTGCCTCGCGGCGAGGCGCCAGCCGCGGCACACGTCACCAAAGCTGAGGCGGTCCGTGTGGCTGAGCAACCGGGCGCGGATTTCGGCGGCCAGCTCTGGCGGGAGGTCCGGGCAAGGCGAACTAGCAGTCTCCTTGCCGAGGGAGAGGCCCATGATGATGGGATTGATCGATCGAAGTACGGGTCGAGGTGCCCTTTAGAATTACTTGTGTATAGAAAATCTTGTGTATAGACACGAAGCCATCGTGTACTAAGACTTATAAACCTACGAGTGTATAGACACGAAGCCATCGTGTACTAGTACTCAGACTAAGCAGAACCTAGTGCATAGCACGGACACGGTCACAACTCCTTGTTTTTTCTTTTCTTTTTCGAGGGGACACGGTCACAACTACTAATACGTGACAAAAGCGTACTACTAAAACACTAGCTGAACTCAGCTACGTACTCCCTTTAGCGCTATGGTTTTCTCATTCGGACACTGACCTCCACCTAAAACAACTAGACTAGCTTTAGCGCTCTCATGTTGTAACACAATAGCTACGATATTTATAGCCAAGTTTTCGGCAGTCAGAACAATTGCACCACGGGCAGGTAGGATTGAACTGTGCCCAGTCGTCGCCGACAAGGAACCGTGCCCAGTCGTCGTCGACAAGGAACACATGGTTCCCTTGGAACATCTGATCTAACAAACCTCTCACTGCAAGGGCTCTTGATCCTGTTTGGCCAAGGACAAGGACCTACCGACCCAAGCCCTTGATCTCAGGCCACCGGCCCTTCTGCAAGTCAGCATCAAACACCTGCAAATCTATCATCCGATGGTCAAACTTGATCCAATCCGCCTGTAAAGAGATTCTCCACGGCACCATTAGTACTTGTTGCTTGTCAAAGACGAGACCAGGCGGTAGTGGTAATCTACCGTGGCCCGTGCTGTCGTAGTTGGCCGTTCCTTGATGGCATGCTCGACGCGACTCCATGTTTGAGATAGCGGCATCTCTTCGATGGCTAAATCATAGGCAAAGAGATTCTCTGTACAGTTCAGAGCAAAGATCTTTCCACGGTGAAAGGCCATGTCCATGTAGATTAAGTCACAACCATGGCGCTGAGGACCGCACGTGTAAGCTCCACTCCACTCGACCATGAACGTGTCACCAGCACCAGCTTGGTGGTCATCGCGTGGCTTTGCCGAAAACATGCAATTTTGTATGGACCATTAAAGGCGGATATGGCGACGATGAGATGAGATTGAGAGGTGCACAAATGCTCCTTTCCCCCCATCGATCGTCATGGCAGCTGTCGTGCTCAGGGTCCATTTGAAAACCCTTGTCACATCCATGTTCGCCACGGTCAGTCCACCTTCTCCCCCCTACTAGACCCCTTGTGGTTGCTGGCCAACTATGCCTTTAGCTTCTCATGAAGTGATCCAGCTAGGGTATGGTGGACGAGTATTTCCAGTACTTGCAGTCGATGGACGAGGATGGCAGCTCAGCCCAGGCTTGGTCGCTGAGGTCATCAACCTCTTCATTGCCAACGCCTACAGGATCATCCACGACATCGCCGGCCTGCAGTCCCCGAAATACATGTCCTGAACATATTTTCAAACATGTGGAAATTCTTTTAAGTGTAACGTGCATTGTTTTTGATTGGTGCTAAACGTTTTGTTTTGAATTACACAAGAAAAATATAATGTCGAACATTTTCCAAAAATGTCACGTACATTTTCTTGAGATGCATGAAAAAATGTTGCTTACATTTTTCTGAATGGTACAAATGTTTTCTAAAAGTTGAGCAAACTTAATTTATTGACCAATTTTTAAATGTGAGATGAGCACTTTCTAAATATTAACCAAATTATATTTTTATAATACAAGTATTTACTATTAATTAAATATAAACATATTAAAAAGGAAAAAAGCACATGTGTGATGTCACGTCTACTTGCTCCCTTTAGCTGAGCTCAGCTACCGTCTCGACATGCCCATCCACCTTGCTGACGCAGCTCCTTCCCTGCGTCCTTCATACCGGATTCTGCTTGCTCGCCTCCTGCCACACACGGGAACTTCGTGCGATGGCCTCCAGCTCCAGTTCTCTTCCTAGCCTAGTCGAGAATGAGCATGACCACGACACGGCTTGACCCTCCGCCCTGGTGTCGCCTCACTCCCTCAACCGAGCTTCTGCTCTGCCTTGCTATGGCAAGCGCCATCTCCACCATGTTCAACCCCAATGGAGGTGAGCACTCTCGCAGCCCGAATTGGCCGCTGATGTCTCTCTCCTCGGTGTGTCCTCTTGATTTTCTCTCCCCACCTGCAGCTAGCGGTCAAGCTAGTTAATTACAAGCGAAAGAACATGCTCATGACGCACACATAGCTCGCTGCCATCACATAACCCCTCAGAGGGTCTTGCCTTCCGAGTCCAGTTTATGTTAAGCTAGAATTGTATGTAGCTTTAGTTTAGCCGTCACTCTGTCTTCACTAGTGTGTTTGTCTTTTGTTCAGAGTATAATTCAGTTTAGCAGTCACTTCCATTTTCACTAGTGAATACCAAGCCTAGATTTGGTTGCATCCACTCTGTCCACGTCCTACACACGTTCATCATTTGAGATTTTCAATGTATAATGAACACCCATGTAAATGTACTTTCCATTACTTTACTTGCTTCTCTTCTTGATTAAAGTTGTTATTGGACTAAAGCTTGACATGTCTTTTCAATCAACCGGAGTTGTCAACGCACTATGAAGTTAGGCAGGAGGGGCGTGACCCTACTCGAGGACCTACCCGAGGAGATCATTGACAAGATACTCATCAGGTTGCCGCCCAAGGAGGTCGGCCGCAGCCGTGCCGTCGCCATGTCAGTGCGCAACGTGACATCCACACCCGCATTCTTTCTTGAGCACCGCCACCGCCAGTCATCGCTCCCCATCGTCGACTGCCACACGGGGCCCGCCAACCTTATCGTCTTTTGTGACGTCGGTGCCCATCAGCAGCTCTGGCCTTTCCTACAATGGTTTCGCCGCCTTCCACGCAACAGAAGTTATTCAACAAGCTGTGCTATTCATCTAACTATTTACCACATGTCTACCACCATGGCAGACTGCACTGCCGTCATTATGGAGCAAGTTGCATTATGGGAGATGGTGGAGACATTATTGTGTTCGACATACAATCAAAGTCATTCCGATGGATGCACGGTCCTCCCTAGCCGTGACATAATGGGAAGTTGTTCGACACGAAAGGGGACACTTGCTTTATGGGGTGGCTTGACTCCAAGCCAACTTCTATCAATGTCTGGGTGATGCAGGACTACGAGGCTAAAATATGGGCCTTCAAGTACCGGATTGACCTGTCGACGGTGGAGGTATCATAGAAAACTTGATTGAGCTTCCTCCAAAAAGAGGATAAGATCGTTGGAGCCCACGGCGCATGGCTGTTGAACAACATGGTTGTGCTAAACCAGCAGTCGTTTTCAACAAAAAACACGTGCTACCCTACGGTATTATTTACAATGGAATGAGTCAGTATTGCATGTTGGTTACTCACCACACCCTCCGAGAAATCATCGTTCCAATTCTAGGCCATGAGATGCACAAAACATCATGTTTCTGCTCGCGAGCTCATATGCATCTGCATGAACAGTAAAAATATAAAACTACTCCCTCCGTCCGATAAGGTAAGACATTATGGGACAGAGGGAGTAGTATACAAAATTATGGGACAGAGGGAGTAGTATACAAAATTTAAAAATATGTTTTTTGCGAACAAACATTAACGATTCTGAACATGCGTGCGAATTTCCATGAAGAAAAAACATGTTAAAATGCTTCTGTAAAAAAATTGTTGCTCCAAGTGTTTTTTTCCCATTAAATTTGCACACGAGAATTTCGTCAATGTTTGTTCCAAAATAATCAGTTTTTATTCCATTTACCTTTTTACTGTTCATGAGTGTGCATTCGAACTCGCGAGTAGACTCCACAGCCTCCAATCTAGACAGGGCATTTGTGAATGTTCGTGACTTCTGTTTTGCTTTTCCCTTGACACGCCTTTTGTTCGTTGCTCTTTTTGTAAGTGTAATATACATTTTTTCTAAGCTGCATGAAACAATTTTCTGAATTATACAAACATTGTTTCATTGTATGACAATTTTCAAAAGGCCACGTACAGTTTTTCTGAAACGAGTGAATAGCTTGGAAATGACACATACTTCTTGTTGAATGGTATAAACATTTCCGAAATATTGAGCAATCGTTTCTTACACAGTATGAACATTTTTTAAATGTGGGATGAACTCTTAAAAAAATTAAATAAACTATCTTTTCATAATAATGTATATACTCCTTTTTAAATAGAAACAAAATTAAAAAGGAAAAAACACATGTGTAACGTCAGGTCTACTGGCTCCCTATAGGCGAGCTATGCTTCCGTCTCACCTTGCCCATCCACCAGGCCGTGGCGGCTCCTGCTGCTCTTCCTCCTGCACTGCAGGTCGAGATTCTCGCCTCCGTCTAGACAGAACCTCGCACTATGGCATCTAGGTCCCACTCTCCTCCTAACCTCGTCGCGATGAGCATGGGCTCGCATGGCTTGACCCTCCTCCCTGGCGTCGCCTCGCTTACTCGACTGAGCTGCTGCTTTGCCTCATTCCGAGAGCACCTTCTACTCCGCCTACTTCCATAACACAGGTGTGAACCCTCGCTGCCCGAACTGGCCGCCACTGTTTCTCTCTCATCAGGTGTGTCTTCTTGATTTTCTCTCACCATCTGCAGCTGGCGCTCAAGCTTGTTAACTATAGGTGACAGAACACGCTCGCGATGCGCATATAGCTCGCCGCCGCTGCTGGACCCTCCGAGGTTCTCGCCTTTGGCGTCTAGTTTCCGTACAACTAATATTGTACGTGGCTTCAGTTTCGTCATCACTCTGTCTTTACTAGTGTATTTGTCTTCAGTTTAGTGTATAATTTTGTTTAGCCGTCGCTCTGCTTTCCCTAGCAAACACCAAGTCTTGAGTTGGTTGCGACCACACTCTTCACGTCCAACACACGTTAATTACTTGCACTTGTCAATGTATAATAAAGAGCCATGCATGTAAACGTACTTCTCATTTACGCTTAGGAAAATAGCTAATGCCTAAACGCATATGAAGCCAGTGGCGAATCTAGAAAAAAAACGGAGGGTGGGCTTAAAGTTAAGCCGAGAAAATCGAACGCTCTTTTGAAGAAAAAGCTGCTTATCTCCTAGTCCTTTTGTACAAAGAAACTGAAACTTTCCCAGATTAATACTGGAAACACGTGCTATTTACTAGAAATTTTCTGGATTTTTAGAAAATATCAAATTTTGGACCAAATTTTCAATCAGTTCACTAAAATGGCCATTATCTTCTAATCCTCTTGGCCAAATAAGCTCAAAATTTCCCAGCCTACTACTGGAAGCATGTAGTATTTACTGATATTTTTCTGCAATTTTGAAAGAAAAAATGGCGGCAGCCCGGCTCCCCCCGTCCCTCGTGCAGGCTCGGGCGCTCGGCTGATGACGGCGTCCGGCAAGGACGCAGCGCACGGCGAGGAGGCGGAGAGGCGGCACCGAACTAGGAGGTGGCGTCTGGCGGCCGGCGGGGAGGCGGCGTTCGGCCGGCGGCTAGGTTATTGGGTGGCCGCTGCTCGTGCGCCTGATGTGCTTCGTTCATGTGCGAGCGTGGGGGAGGCTGGGTTAGTCACCTATTCTTAGATAGGCTGCCTACTGGACCGTTTTTCTGGGCTGGGCCTAAGAAATATTTTGAAGCCTAGTAGTAAAAACAAATCCACGAATTTGGAGGGTAGGCTCAAGCCTATCGAAGCCTGCCCGGTGAACTCGCCACTGTAAGAAGCAAAACATGACGGAGTTGCACAAATCTAACAATATATATTTGTTACCATCTCGTGTTGGAAATCACCCAACATAAGCACCATGAAATGTCTACTTTGGTCCTCCAAATTTTTGAACTTGTCATTGTGCAGTGTGCATCTTCCACAAGACCGAGACATCATCTTAGCCTGGCCACCTACAACAACTAAAAGTGGAATGTGAAGACATGAAGAGATTTCATATACGACATGATGGATCAAGAGAGGAAGAGAGCAAAGCAGGACATTAGTGGCCAAGATCACACTGAAATCTGAGGGTGGGGAAGTCCAAGATAAAACTATGGCCGAGATCACACTAAAAAATTTAGACTTGGAAATATTCCTTTTTGAATGGTTGTATTTATAACATCACTAAGAATAGTGATTAATGTACAACTTATGCTTTCTATCACCTTACTGACCTCCCTTCTTGTTTCAAGCTCCTGTTGGACTAAATCTTGTCGCGTCTATCCAACTGACTGGAGTCGAGGGAGCACTATTATGCCGGAAGGAGTGGCGTGGCTCTGCCCAAGGAGATCATTGAAAAAATACTCATCGGGTTTCCGCCGAAGGACGTTGGCCGCTGCCGTGCCATCACCATGTCATGACAAAGTGTCACATCCACACCCGCATTCTTGCGTGAGCACCGCCTGTGCCAGCCATCGCTAACCATTGTCGATGGCCACAGGCAGCCCACCACCATCGAATGGTGCAAATATCTTATAAGAGTAGAGAAAACTTTGTTTATTGGACAAATTTTATGAGCACAATGAAAACATTGAAAAAATTGACCAAATTATATTTTCATAATAAAAGTATTTAGTATTTTTCTGAAGTATAAACAAAATAAAAAGGAAAAAAACACATGTGTGACACCACGTCTACGTGCTTCCTACAGGTGAGCTCAGCTTCCATCTCGACATGCCCATCCACCTGGCCGACGCGGCTCCTGCCCCGCTTCCCGCATACCTTATTGAGCTTTCTTGCCTCCCTCCACACACTGGAACTTCGTGCTATGGCCTTCATCTCGAGCTCTCCTCCTAGCCTAGTCGAGGAAGATCACGGCCCGACACGGCTTGACCCTCCGCTTTGGCTTTGCCTCACTCACTGAACCGAGCCGCTGCTCTGACGAGCGCCTTCTCCACCACCTTCTCCCCCAATGGAGACGAGCACTGTCACCGCCTGAACTGGCCGTTGTTTTCTCCCTCTCTCCTTGGGTGCGTTCTCTTGATTTACTCTCTCCACCTTCGGCTACCACCCAGGCTAGTTAATTACAAGCAACAGAACATGCTCATGATGCACACATAGCTCACTTCCGTCGCAGGAACCTCCGAGGGTCTCGCTTTCCAAGTCTTTTTGTTAAGCTAGCTCTGTATGTGGCTTTAGTTTAGCTGTCACTCTAACTTCACTAGTGTATTTGGCTTCAGTTCAGCGTATAATTCGGTTTTGCTATCAGTTCTATTTTCACTAGTGAACACCAAGTCTTGAGTTAGTTGCATCCACTCTCTCGACGTCCTAAACACATTCATCAGTTGAACTTTTCAATGTATAATCAAGACCAATATAAATTTACTTGCCATTACTGATCAATGCAAAACTTATGATTTCAATCACTTTACTTACTTCTCTTCTTGATTCAAGTTGTTATTGGAGTAAATCTTGCAGTGTCTTTCTAACGCATGGAGTCGACGGTGCACTATGATGCCGGGCAGGAGAGGCGTGACCTTGCTCAAGGATCTGCTCAAGGAGATCATTGACAAGATGCTCATCAGGTTGCCGCACAAGGTCGACCGCTGTCATGTCGTCGCCATATCATGGCGCCAAGTAACATCCAAGCCTGCACATGAGCTTTCTTCCGTAGGATCAGTACCATATATCTTTCTGAGGAGCTTACTTTCCGTACTTCTTATATCGAGAAGCATTGCACACTGGACAACTAATTTTGTCTGTGTGATCATTTCGATAAATGATGCAATCGTTGATGCATGCATGACATCTAAAACATGTGAACGTTATGTAGATACTTCATTTTTTTAAGAGAAAAGTATGTTTTTAGTCCCTCAAAATTACAAGAAGTCGATATTCAGTTCTTCATCTTTTTCTCATTGACATTTCGCCCCTCATATTTTAAAACCAGACATTTTTAGTCCAAAACCAGAAATGAAGTAGTATTGGGAAGTCGTGTCCTGATTTTTTACTAGAAAAATCATAAGTTGACTGCCACCTCATCTTATCTCTTTGTGTGATGCATAAGCAACATTTCGTCAAGCACCTCGCATAGACACAAGTTGTGAATATTGTTTTAAACATGTGAATATTTTTTTGAAGCGTAACGTGCATTGCTTCTTAATGGTAAGAAACATTATGTTTTGAATTACACGAAAAAATTATATTGTTGAACATTTTCCGAAAATGTCATGTACATTTTCATGAAATAATGCGTGAAAAAAATTAGATGCCACTTACTGTTTTCTTGAATGGTGCAAACATTTTCTAAGAGTTGAGAAAACTTTGTTTATTGAACATTTTTTAAATGTGCGACGAACACTTTTAACAAATTAAGCAAATTATATTTTCATAATACAAATATTTAGTATTTTTAATACATGTGTGACGTCACGTCTACTTGCTCCCACCCTTAGACTTGTATATATTCCTACAAGAACTCGTGTATAAACTAGTACGTGATGGCAACTGCCTCTTCTTAATGTGCATGCGATACAAACTCATAATTAATTAATCATTGATGGTTTTTCACACGACATTCTTATCCAGCCGCCACTAAACTTGTTTTTCCTAAACACACATCTCCAGATTTTTAGAGATGTCGGCCGTCAATGGCCAGTGGAGGACCCATTGAACAAGTGGTCAGAGCCTTGGCGGGAAGCTCATCTGGCTGCATCCGGCGTCGTCAACCTTTAGCTGTTAATGGCTCCCGGCTGAGCCAGCATGTCTCCGCAGGGCTGAATTAGGCGCGAGAAAACAATCCAACGAACTACTCCTTCGTATATGGAAGCAATCGAATGGAAGGTCGCTGGCTCGAGAGCGAGCATTGTGGAGTTTTATCTTCTGCTTTTTGCCAGAACAATTCATTCCGTTACTAAACTGAACTCGCTTGTTATAGAGAGAGGCGAACATGAGTTGGATATATACAATGACGTTCCATCTCTTCTTTGTCCTCTTATCCTCAAACAAGAGCGCGTCGCGTCGAGGCGAGACGAGCAACACAAACACGGAATCATTTCCATCATCCTTCTCGATGCCCTGGATCAATCCTTAAGACAATGTCAGTCAGCCACCACTATACTTCTTGTTCGTATTCCTACATCTCCTGGACTTTTCTATTTAAGACCCCCTTCTTTCGATCTGCTTTCGTCATCTCATCATGGGTACTGATTTCGTCCGCTCTGCTTTACCACGAACCAGTCCGTGATAGACTTCAACAAGGTGGACGACCTAGTGCATCAGCTCAAGGGGTGCACCAGTTCAGTAATGTGTTCTGTTTTAATAAAAAATTGCATGCATGTTAAGAATTCGTCAATGCTTGTTCAATAAAATTCTGTTTTTCATTTCTTTCACTATTGTTTTCGATTATCCCATTCACGACGGTGCATATGAGCTCGCGAGTAGACTCTAAAGCCTGCATTCCCCACGGGGTATATATGAATGGTCGTGACTTCTGTTTTGCTTTTCCCATGACAGTCCTTTTGTTCATAGCTTTTTTAACTGTAATGCACATTGATTTTGAAGTGCACGAAACACTTTTTACATTGTATAATATATTTTTAAATGCAACATAAATTTTCTTGAAAAGTGAATAGCCTGTAAATGTCACAAAATTCTTTTTGAATGGCACAACCATTTTTTGAAACTTGAGCAAACTTGTTTACACAGCATGAACATTTTCTAAATGTGGGATGAACACTTATAAAAAAGTAAATATATTATGTTTTCACAATAAGGAGCGTGGCTTCAGTTTAGCCATCACTCTATATTCACTAGTGTATTTGGCTTCCATTTAGTGTACAATTCGACTTAGCCATCACTCGATTTCACTAGCGATCATCACTTGCACTTGTCATTGTATAATAAAGACACATGTAAATGTATTGTCATTAACGCTTAGGAAAGTAGCTAATGCCTAAATGCATAAGAAACAAAACATGACAGAGTGGCACTAACTCTAAGAAAAGGAATTAGTTTCCATTTTGTGTTGAAAATCACCCAACATAGCACCAAGAAATGTTTACTTTCATCCTCCGAATTTTGGTTGTTATATTCATCACGCAATGTGCATCTTCCACAAGACGGAGACATCATCTTAGCCTGGCCACCAGCAGCAATAAAAAGTGGAATTTCAAGAAATGAAGAGATTTCACATATGATCTGATGCATCAAGAGAGGGTGAGAGCATAGCAACACACCAACCAATCGACGGAGGATTACTGGCCAAGGTCACACTGAAATCGGAGGGTGGGGACGTCCAAGACAAAACTGTGGCCGAGATCACTCAAAATTAAGACTAGGAACCCTGACGTCGTTTGAAAATACACCCGTTTGAATAATAGTATTTATAACCTCAGCAGTAATAATGATTAATAAGCTTTCTATCACATTACGTGCCTCTCCTCTCGAGTCAAGCTGTTGTTGGACTAAAGTCTTGTTGAGTCTTTCCAGCCGACCGGAGTCGTCGGAGCACTACGATGCCGAGAAAGAGAGGCCCGACCCTGCCCGGGGTCATGCCCGACAAGTTCATTGAAAAAAATACTCATAGGTTGCCGCCGAAGGACGTCGGCCGCTGTTGTGCCATCACCATGTCATGACGCAGTGTGACATCCACACCCTGATTGTTGCGTGAGCACCATGGCTGCTAGCCATCGCAGTGTGACATCCAGACCTAGATTCTTGTGTGAGCACCATGGCTGCTAGCCATTGCTCCCCATTGTCGATGGCCAGAGGCGGCCCACCACCCTCGTCGTTGTTCGTGGCGCTGTTGCCCAGCTGCTCGGAACTTCCCTCCAGGGCTCCGAACACCATTGTCAAGATGGTCGCAAAGGCTCCTGTTACGGACTCCATATCTTCCCTTGGGGTAACTAGTTGTACATCTATAACTCGATTATCCGCATGCATGTTCTCCTGTTTATCCGCGCGCGTATTTATGGTGCCAAACACATTAGGGGAGGCGGTGGAGACATTATTGTATTAGACATAGAATCAGGGTCATTCCGATAGATGTGTGGTCCACCCTATTCGTTCCATGATGGGAAGTTGTTCGACTAGGAGGGTATACTTACTTTATTAGATGGCTTGACTCCCCAGCCAACTTCTATCAATGTATGGGTGATATAGGATTACGAGGCTAAAATATGGGCCTTCAAGTACTGGATTGACCTGTCAACGATGGAGGCATCAAAGACAACTTTACTGAACTTTCTCCAAAAAGAAATGGAATGAGTCAGTATTGCATATTGCTTACTCACCACACCCTCCAAGAGAGTATCGTTCCAATTCTAGGCCACGAGATGCAAAAAGACCAGGGACATTAAGTTTCTGCCCGCGAGCTCAGACTCATCCTCGTGAATGGTAAAATCAAAAAATTGTCAACAAAATTGTGAAAATCTGATTATTTTTACAAATGGACATTGACGAATTCCGAACATGCGTGCGAATTTTCTTGAAGAAAAAACGTGTCAATATGCCTTCGTAGAAAAAAACAAAATTGATGCTCCATGTGTTGTTTTTTAATGAAAATTTGCATGCATGTTGATATTTCGTCAATGTTTGTTCCAAAACAATTCAGTTTTTTTATTTCTGTTACTATTGTTTTCGATTTTACTATTCATGAGGGTACATATGAGCTCACGAGTAAACTCTATAGCCTTCATTCTCCACGGGACATATCTGAATGGTCATGACTTCTGTTTTGCTTTTCCTTTGACATGCCTTTTGTTCATGGCTCTTTTAACTGTAAGGTACATTGATTTGAAGTGTGGGAAACATATTGTTTTAATCATACAAACATTTTTTACATTATATAACATTTTAAAAAATGCAACATACATTTTCTTTAAACGAGTGAATAGCTTGGAAATGTCACATAATTCTTTTTGAATTGTACAAACATTTTCTAAAACTAGAGCAATCTTTTTTTACACGGCATGAACATTTGCTAAATGTGGGATGAACACTTTTCAAATATTAACTAAATTATTTTTCACAATAATGTATGTGGCTTCAATTGAGCCATCAATTTATCTTCACTAGTGTATTTGGCTTCAGTTTAGTGCATAATTCTAGTTAGCCGTCACTCTGTTTTCACTAGCGAACGTCAAGCCTTGAGTTACTTGCACCACTCTCTCCACATCCTACACACGACTCATCACTTGCACTTGTCAATGTATAATAAAGACAATGTGAATGTACTTGTCATTAATGCTTAGGAAAGTAGCTAATGCCTAAATGCATAAGAAACAAAACATGACGGATTGGCACTAAATCTAATAATAGAAATTAGTTAGAATCTCATATTGGAAATCACCCATCATAGGCACCAAGAAATTTTTACTTTCATCCTCTGAATTTTTGTAGTTGTATTCATCCCGCGGTGTGCATCTTCCACAAGACAGAGACATCATCTTAGCGTGGCCACCTGCAGTAATAAATAGTGGAATTTGAAGAAATGAAGAGATTTCATATACGACCTGATGGATCAAGAGAGGGACAGAGCAAAGCCGCACACCAACCAATCGATGGAGGATTACTGGCAAAGATCACACTGAAATGGAGGGTGAGGAAGTCCAAGATAAAACTATGGCCGAGATCACACTCAAAAATAAGACATGGAACCCTCTGGTCGTTTGAAAATATAACCGTCTGAATAATTGTATTTATAAACTCATTAAGAATAATGCTTAATGTAAAACTTAAGCTTCCTATCACCTTATTTGACTCTCTTCTTGATTCAAGATGTTGTTGGACTAAAACTTGTCTTCTCTTTCTAGCCGACCGGAGTCGACAGAGCATTACGGTGCCGGGAAAGAGAGGCGTGACCCTGCCCGAGGTCCTGGACGAGAAGCCGATTGAAAAAATACTCAAAAGTTGGCACTAAAGGACGTCCTACTATCGTGCCATCACCATGTCATGATGGAGTGTGACATCCACACCCGCATTCTGGCATGAGCACCACAGCCGCCAGCCGTCGCTTAGCATTGTCGGTGACCACATGCGGACCACCACCCTCATCATCGTTCCAGACGTTTTAGCCCATCAGCAGCTCTGACCTTTTCTCCCGGGCTCTGAACATGATTCTCAAGATTGTCGGAAAGGCTCCTGTGATGGCTTCCTTATCTTGTGTCGGGGTAACTGATACGTCCATTTTGCATCATTCTTTTATATCAATATTTATTGCATTATGGGCTGTTATTACACGTTATGTTACAATACTTATGCATATTCTCTCTTATTTTACAAGGTTTACATAAGGAGGGAGAATGCAGGCAGCTTGAATTCTGGGCTGGAAAAGGAGCAAATATTAGAGAACTATTCTGCACAACTCCAAAAGTCATGAAACTCCACGAAAGTCATTTTGGGAAATAATAAAAAATATTGAGCGGAAGAAGTTCACCAGAGGAGGGGCTACCTGTCCACGAGGGTGGGGCGCGCCCTACCCACCCAGGGCGGCCCCCCTACCTCGTGGGCCCCCTGTTGGCTCTCCGATGGCCATCTTCTGCTATATAAGGTCTTTCGTCGAGGAAAAAATTATAAGAAACCTTTCGGGACGAAACTCCGCCGCCACGAGGCGGAACCTTGGCAGAACCAATCTAGGGCTCCAGCAGAGCTGTTCTGCCGGGGACACTTCCCTCTGGGAGGGGGAAATCTCACCGTCATCACCACCGACGCTCCTCTCATCGGGAGAGGGCAATCTCCATCAACATCTTCACCAGCACCATCTCCTCTCAAAACCCTAGTTCATCTCTTGTATCCAATCTCTTGTCTCCATGTCCGGGATTGGTACTAGTTGGTTGCTAGTAGTGTTGATTACTCCTTGTAGTTGATGCTAGTTGGTTTATTTGGTGGAAGATCATATGTTCAGATCCTTTATGCATATTAATACCCCTCTGATTATGAACATGAATATGCTTTGTGAGTAATTACGTTTGTTCCTGAGGACATGGGAGAAGTCTTGCTATTAGTAGTCATGTGAATTTGGTATTCGTTCGATATTTTGATGAGATGTATGTTGTCTAGCCTCTAGTGGTGTTATGTGAACATCGACTACATAACACTTCACCATTATTTGGGCCTAGAGGAAGGCATTGGGAAGTAATAAGTAGATGATGGGTTGCTAGAGTGACAAAAGCTTAAACCCCAGTTTATTTGTTGCTTCGTAAGGGGCTGATTCGGATCCATATGTTTCATGCTATGGTTAGGTTTACCTTAATACTTTTTTTGTAGTTGCGGATGCTTGCAATAGAGGTTAATCATAAGTGGGATGCTTGTTCAAGTAAGAACAGCACCCAGGCACCGGTCCACCCACATATCAAATTATCAAAGTACCGAACGCGAATCATATGAACATGATGAAAACTAGCTTGACGATATTCCCATGTGTCCTAGGGAGCGCCTTTCCTTATATAAGAGTTTGTCCAGGATTGTCCTTTGCTACAAAAGGATTGGGCCACCTTGATACACTTTATTTACTTTTGTTACTTGTTGCTCGTTACAAATTATCCTATCATAAAACTATCTGTTACCACTTATTTCAGTACTTGCAGAGAATACCTTGCTGAAAACCGCTTATCATTTCCTTCTGCTCCTCGTTGGGTTCGACACTCTTACTTATCAAAAGGACTACGGTAGATCCCCTATACTTGTGGGTCATCAAGACTCTTTTCTGGCGCCGTTGCCGGGGAGGGAAGTGCCTTTGGTAGGTGGAATTTAGTAAGGAAAAATTTATATAGTGTGCTGAAATTTACTGTCACTTGTTATTATAGAAAGTAATCATTTGAGGGGCTTGTTCGGGGTATCTTTACCCCGACCAGTAGAGCAAAGAGTTGCTCCTCAACCTACTGAACCTACTGAAAATGAAAATATTCCCTTTTAAGTTCCTTCGGGTATGTTAGAAAAACTGCTAGCTAATACTTTTATAGGAGATGGAACAAAGCATCCTGGTGAACACCTGATACGTCTCCAACGTATCTATAATTTTTGATTGCTCCATGCTATATTATCTAATGTTTTAGGCAATATTGGGCTTTATTATCCACTTTTATATTATTTTTGGGACTAACCTATTAACCGGAGGCCCAACCCAGAATAGCTGTTTTATGCCTATTTCAGTGTTTCGAGGAAAAGGTATATCAGACGGAGTCAAAACGGAACGAAATCAAGTGGAGAAGTTATTTTTGGAAGGAAACCCACCTGATGGACTTGGACTCCACGTCAGAAGATACAGGAGGTGCTCACGAGGGTGGGGGGCGTGCCCACCCTACTAGGGCACGCCCCCTGCCTCATGGGCCCCACGTAGCTCCACCGACGTACCCCCTTCACCGATATATACCTATGTACCCTAAGACTTCCAGAACAGAAGATATATCGGGAGTCCCGCCGCCGCAAGCCTCTGTAGCCACCAAAAACCTCTCGGGAGCCCGTTCCGGCACCCCGTCGGAGGGGGAACCCATCACCGGTGGCCATCTTCATCATCCCGGCGCTCTCCATGACGAGGAGGGAGTAGTTCACCCTCAGGGTTGACGGTATGTACCAGTAGCTATGTGTTTGATCTCTCTCTCTCTCTCTCTCGTGTTCTCTCTCGTGTTCCCTCTATGGCATGATCTTGATGTATCACGAGCTTTGCTATTATAGTTGGATCTTATGATGTTTCTCCCCCTCTACTCTCTTGTGATGAATTGAGTTTCCCTCTTGAAGTAATCTTATCGTATTGAGTCTTTAATGATTTGAGAACACTTGATGTATGTCTTGCCGTGCGTATCTGTGGTGACAATGGGATATCACGTGATTCACTTGATGTGTGTTTTGGTGATCAACTTGCGGGTTCCGCCCATGAACCTATGCATAGGGGTTGGCACACATTTTCGTCGTGATTCTCGGGTAGAAACTTTGGGGCACTCTTTGAGGTTCTATGTGTTGGCTGAATAGATGAATCTGAGATTGTGTGATGCATATCATATAATCATACCCACGGATACTTGAGGTGACATTGGAGTATCTAGGTGACATTAGGGTTTTGGTTGATTTGTATCTTAAGGTGTTATTCTAGTACGAACTCTAGGGCTGTTTGTGACACTTATAGGAATAGCCCAACGGATTGATTGGAAAGAATAACTTTGAGGTGGTTTCGTACCCTACCATAATCTCTTCGTTTGTTCTCCGCTATTACTAACCTTGGAGTGACTCTTTGTTGCATGTTGAGGGATTGTTATATGATCTATCTATGTTATTATTTTTGAGAACTTGCACTAGTGAAAGTATGAACCCTAGACCTTGTTTCCTATCATTGCAATACCGTTTACGCTCACTTTTACCACTTGTTACCTTGCTGTTTTTATATTTTCAGATTAGAAAAACCTATATCTACCTTCCATATTGCACTTGTATCACCATCTCTTCGCCGAACTAGTGCACCTATACAATTTACCATTGTATTGGGTGTGTTGGGGACACAAGAGACTCTTTGTTATTTGGTTGCAGGGTTGTTTGAGAGAGACCATCTTCATCCTACGCCTCCCACGGATTGATAAACCTTAGGTCATCCACTTGAGGGAAATTTGCTACTGTCCTACAAACCTGTGCACTTGCAGGCCCAACAACGTCTACAAGAAGAAGGTTGTGTAGTAGACATCAAGCTCTTTTCTGGCGCCGTTGCCGGGGAGGCTAGGTAAGTGAAGGTATATCTTTGGATGTTGCAATCGAATCTTTTTGTTTCTTGTTTTAGCACTAGTTAGTCTATAAAAGAAAATTACAAAAAAATGGAATTGAGTTTGTCTCATACGCTTCATCTTTTTAATATCTTTCCTGAGTATGATGGAAAGGAAAATTGTGCCAATGTGTTAGAAGAAGAATGCATTAAATTGTTTGGCACTAAATATTTGAATGATGAGCATGGTCGCAATGTTGTTAGTATGAATTCCTTGAATATCCATAGTACCAATGATGATTGCTCTAGTCATGATGAAAATATCTCTCATAAGCATGTCAACTTTTGTGGAGTGCATGTTTGCATTAACACACCAAATAAAGAAGATATATATTGCAAGAGGCATAAGTACTTAGAAACCAAATTGTTGCAAGAAGAGCTAGATGAATGTGCTGAAAGATTCAATATTTTTCATGCCCCTTGTGAACTTTGCAATGAACATGGTCATTTAAAGCTCCAATGCTATTTGTTTCATGATCAAGTCGTTTCCAAATATTGTGATAATTTGATTACCCTTGAGCATCATAAAGAGCTTAGCCTTCTTTTGGGTTATGAAGAAATGAAACGTATAACTGAGGGTATTCCTAAATTTAATCTTGAGAGATTTCTTGATTTTGATCTAGAGAAGATTTATATGTATTGTGCGGTGAATTGCATTGAAAATCCTTATATTGCCAATTACATAAAGAAAAGAAAACAAATAGAAGATGAAGAGAATGCTAACGAAAGGGAAGAGACTTCCCAATATCCTCCTATTGTTTCTTATGATGAATCAGGTAACGAGGAGGAGTCTTCTATCCAACCAATCTCATTAATAAGGATTGAACCCACACATGACGTGAAGAAGAATAAAAGAAAAAGGAAGAGAGGTAAAAAGGTATCTCTCCCAAATAAAGTTGCTCCTATTATTGGTGTGCCTCATGAAAATGAAGATGATACACTTGATGATGATCTCATTATGCCTATTGCTTGTTGTGATGATTATGATTGGGAAAATAATGATACTCCTTATGATCTTGAAAATCTTTTTGGCACTTTCTTGGAAGAATATAATAATTGCTATACTATTGGTGCTATCCATACTATTAATGATGAGAGTGATTATGCTTATGATATGAAAAGGCCCAAGCATGGGGAAGCTATGTTTGATGAGGATGACATATTTGAGAATATATCTGCGGCAATTAATGTTTGTCCCAAGCTTGGGGATGCTATGTTTAATAATGATGATATTTTTAGCCTCCCAAGTTTTGATATACAAAGTAGTTATGATGATAGCATGCCTTCTACTTATGATGATTATATTGATGAATGTGGGTTTGGACGAGTGTCAACTTTAGGAAGTAGTGATCCCACTATTTTGGAGGATGTCGAATCATATAATATTTATGAAAGTGGATTTGGAGAGGTCATGACTTTACTTAGTAATGATTCCACTATCTTGGAAGAGGTTTCAATCGATTATGATGAGAACAAAATTGCTACTTATGATGATTATTGTTATAAAATTTATGCTATAAAGAGTAGTGATGATTATATTTACAAATCTTTTCATGATTATGATTACCCTTTTTCTAAACATTACTCTTTTAATGTGGAAACCATTTTTAGTGTTCAAGTTTCTTATGATACTCCCACTATTCCGAATGAGAATAAATTTGCTTATGTGGAGAGTAGTAAAATTTCTATGCAAGTAGATCATGAAAAGAATGCTTTAGGTGCTGGTTATATTTTTGAATTCATTCATGATGCTACTGAAAATTATTATGAGAGAGGATCATATGCTTCTACATACTGCAATAATATCAAGTTTCCTCTCTATGTGCTTAAAGTTTTGAAGTTATGCTTGTTTTACCTTCCTATGAAAGTTGATTATTGTTCCTATAAGTTGTTTGCTCACAAAATCCCTATGCATAGGAAGTGCGCTAGACTTAAATGTGATAGTTATATTCTTCATGATGCTCTCTTTATGTTTCAATTGTTATCTTTTATGTGAGCATCATTGAAATCATCATGCCTAGCTAGGGGCGTTAAACGTTAGCGCTTGTTGGGAGGCAACCCAATTTTATTTTAGTTTCTTGCTTTTTGGTTCTGCTTAGTAATAAATAATCCATCTAGCCTCTGTTTAGATGTGGTTTTGTGTTTTAATTAGTGTTTGTGCCAAGTAGAACCTTTGGGAAGACTTGGGTGAAGTCTTTATGATCATGCTGTAAAAAACAGAAACTTTAGCGCTCACGATATTAGCTAAAACTTTTTACTGGAGAGTGATATTTAGTTTATTCTTTTTGCATATGAGTACTACACAAATTCCTCAGGTCCAACAATTTATTTTAGAATTTTTGGAGTTCCATAAGTTTGCGTTAGTTACAGATTACTACAGACTGTTCTGTTTTTGACAGATTCTGTTTTCATTGTGTTGTTTGCTTATTTTGATGAATCTATGGCTATTAAAATAGTTTATAAACCATAGAGAAGTTGGAATACAGTAGGTTTAACACCAATATAAATAAAGAATGAGTTCATTACAGTACCTTTAAGTGGTATTTTGTTTTTTCTTTCGCTAACGGAGCTTACGAGTTTTCTATTAAGTTTTCAAGTTTTGGGTAAAGATTCGATGGACTACAGAATAAGGAGTAGCAAGAGCCTAAGATTGGGGATGCCCAAGGCACCCCAAGGTAATATTCAAGGATAACCAATAGCCTAAGCTTGGGGATGCCCCAGAAGGCATCCCCTATTTCGTCTTCGTTCATCGGTAACTTTACTTGGAGCTATATTTTTATTCACCACATGATATGTGTTTTGCTTGGAGCATCATTTTATTTTCTTTAGCTTTTCTTGATGTTAGTTAGAATAATGTTTTGCATCTTTAGTTTCAATAAAAAAGTCAAGTATAGCCTTTGCCATGCTTATTTTGCTACTATACATGTTGCTGTTTGAAAACAGAAAGTTTACCCCTGTTGCAAAAATTCCCTAGAAAAGTCAGAGAGTGGTATAATGTTGAATATTTTTGCATATTGAGCTCTGATAAATTTACTACAGTGGGAATTTTAGTTCATAATTTTTGGAGTCAGGGAAGTATTGATACTCTTGCATTCTTTACAGACTATACTGTTTTGACATATTGCTCTTATGGTTGCATTGTTTGCATATGTTTGCTTGTTTAATGATTCTATTTGAGGATAGGAGTGTTGAATATGCAGAGGCATTTAGTATGCAATGTTGAATAATAATTTTAGTGATTTGTTACAGTAGGAAATGATAAGGTTTTGCATTGGTTTATACTAACCTATCTCACGAGTTCTTGTTTAGTTTGGTGTGCATGAAGCTTTTGATAAAAAGAGAAACCATGATATGAGAGGAATTAAGGAGACACAAAAGTTCAAGCTTGGGGACGCCCAAGGCACCCCAAGATAATATTTCAAGAAGTCTCAAGCATCTAAGCTTGGGGATGCCCCGGTAGGCATCCCACCTTTCTTCTTCAACAACTATCGGTTAGTATCGGTTGAGCCTAAGTTTTTGCTTCTTCACATGATTGTGCTATCCTTGCATTGTCATTTTATTTTGTTTTGCTTTCTGTTTGGATACAATACCAAGATCTAAAATTATTAAGGGGAGAGTCTTCACATTGTTGTATAATTATTCGACTACTCATTGATCTTCACTTATATATTTCGGAGTAGTTTGTCATTTTCTCTAGTACTTCACTTATATCTTTTAGAGCACGGTGGTGGATTTATTTTGTAGAAATTAATGAACTATCATGCTTCACTTATATTATTTTGAGAGTCTTAAATAGCATGGTCATTTTCTTAAATAATCCTAATATGCTAGGCATACAAGACTTGTAAGAATTCTTATGAGTGTGTTGAATACTATGAGAAGTTTGATACTTGATAATTGTTTTGAGATATGGAGGTAGTGATATTAAAGTCATGCTAGTTGGGTGATCATGAATTTAAAGAATGCTTGTGTTGAAGTTTGCAAGTCCCGTAGCATGCACGTATGGTTAAAGTTGTGTAACAAATTTGAAACATGAAGTGTACCTGGTTTGTGCATCCTTATGAGTGGCGGTCGGGAACGAGCGATGGTCTTTTCCTACCAATCTATCCCCCTAGGAGCATGCGCATAGTACTTGATTTTTGATGACTTCTAAATTTTTACAATAAGTGTATGAGTTATTTTGACTAATGTTGAGTCCATGGATTATACGCACTTTTACCTTTCTGCCTTTGCTAGCCTCTTCGGTACCGTGCATTGCCCTTTCTCACCTTGAGAGTTGGTGCAAACTTCGCCGGTGTATCCAAACCCCGTGATATGATACGCTCTATCACACATAAACCTCCCTATATCTTCCTCAAAACAGCCACCATACCTACCTATTATGGCATTTCCATAGCCATTCTGAGATATATTGCCATGCAACTTTCCACCGTTCTGTTCATCATCATCATGACATACTTTACTTTTGTCATATTGCCATTGCATGATCATGTAGTTGACATCGTATTTGTGGCAAAGCCACCATGCATTATTTTTCATACATGTCACTCTTGATTCATTGCACCATCCCGGTATACCGTCGGAGGCATTCATATAGAGTCATACCTTGTTCTAGTTTCGAGTTGTAATCCTTATGTTGTAATCAATAGAAGTGTGATGATCATCATTATTAGAGCATTGCCCAAAAAAGGAGAAAGGCAAAAAAGAAAAAAAGAAAGGCCCAAAAAAGAAAATAAATAAAAAGGGCAATACTACTATCTCTTTTTCCACACTTGTGCTTCAAAGTAGCACCTTGTTCTTCATGTAGTGAGTCTCATATATTGTGCTTCAAAGTAGCACCTTGTTCTTCATGTAGTGAGTCTCATATATTGTGCTTCAAAGTAGCACCATGTTTTTCATATAGTGTGTCTCATAAGTTGTCTTTTTATACTAGTGGGAATTTTTCGTTATAGAACTTGGCTTGTATATTCCTACGATGGGCTTCCTCAAATGCCCTAGGTCTTCATGAGCAAGCAAGTTGGATGCACACCCACTAGTTTTCTTTTTTTGAGCATTCATAGCTCTAGTGCATCCGTTGGATGGCAATCCCTACTCCTCATGTTGACATGAATTGATGGGCATCTCCATAGCCCGTTGATTATCCTCGTCAATACGAGACTTTCTCTTTTTTTTTGTCTTCTCCACACAATCCCCATCATCATATTCTATTCCACCCATAGTGCTATATCCATGGCTCACGCTCATGTATTGCGTGAAGGTTGAAAAAGTTTGAGATTATTTAAGTATGAAACAATTGCTTGGCTTGTCATCGGGGGTATAGAAGTTGGGAACATCTTTGTGTGACGAAAATGAAGCATAGCCTAACTATATGATTTTGTAGGGATGAACTTTCTTTTGCCATGCTATTTTGAGAAGACATAATTACTTAGTTAGTATGCTTGAAGTATTACTATTTCTTTTATCAATATGAACTTTTGTCTTGAATCTTATGCATCTGAATATTCATATCACAATTAAGAAAAATTACATTGAAATTATGCCAATTAGCACTCCGCATCAAAAATTCTTTCTTTTATCATTTACCTACTCGAGGACGAGCAGGAATTAAGCTTGGGGATGCTTGATACGTCTCCAACGTATCTATAATTTTTGATTGCTCCATGCTATATTATCTACTGTTTTAGGCAATATTGGGCTTTATTATCCACTTTTATATTATTTTTGGGGCTAACCTATTAACCGGAGGCCCAGCCCAGAATTGTTGTTTTATGCCTATTTCAGTGTTTCGAGGAAAAGGAATATCATACGGGGTCAAAACGGAACGAAATCAACTTGAGAAGTTATTTTTGGAAGGAAACCCACCTGATGGACTTGGACTCCAGGTTAGAAGATACGGGAGGTGCTCACTAGGGTGGGGGGCGCGCCCCCTGCCTCGTGGGGCCCCCGTAGCTCCACCGACGTACCCCCTTCACCCATATATACCTACGTACCCTAAAACTTCCAGAACATAAGATAGATCGGGAGTTCCGCCGCCGCAAGCCTCTGTAGCCACCAAAAACCTCTCGGGAGCCCGTTCTGGCACACTGCCGGAGGGGGAACCCATCACCGGTGGCCATCTTCATCATCCCAGCGCTCTCCATGACGAGGAGGGAGTAGTTCACCCTCAGGGTTGAGGGTATGTACCAGTAGCTATGTGTTTGATTTCTCTCTCTCAATCTCGTGTTCTCTCTCGTGTTCCCTCTATGGCACGATCTTGATGTATCACGAGCTTTGCTATTATAGTTGGATCTTATGATGTTTCTCCTCCTCTACTCTCTTGTGATGAATTGATTTTCCCTCTTGAAGTAATCTTATCGGATTGAGTCTTTAAAGATTTGAGAACACTTGATGTATGTCTTGCCGTGCGTATCTGTGGTGACAATGGGATATCACGTGATTCACTTGATGTGTGTTTTGGTGATCAACTTGCGGGTTCTGCCCATGAACCTATGCATAGGGGTTGGCACACTTTTTCGTCGTGATTCTCCGGTAGAAACTTTGGGGCACTCTTTGAGGTTCTATGTGTTGGTTGAATAGATGAATCTGAGATTGTGTGATGCATATCGTATAATCATACCCACGGATACTTGAGGTGACATTGGAGTATCTAGGTGACATTAGGGTTTTGGTTGATTTGCATCTTAAGGTGTTATTCTAGTACGAACTCTAGGGCTGTTTGTGACACTTATAGGAATAGCCCAACAGATTTATTGGAAAGAATAACTTTGAGGTGGTTTCGTACCCTACCATAATCTCTTCATTTGTTCTCTGCTATTAGTGACCTTGGAGTGACTCTTTGTTGCATGTTGAGGGATTGTTTTGTGATCTATCTATGTTATTATTCTTGAGAGAACTTGCACTAGTGAAAGTATGAACCCTAGGCCTTGTTTCCTATCATTGCAATACCGTTTACCACTTTTTACCTTGCTGTTTTTATATTTTCAGATTAGAAAAACCTATATCTACCTTCCATATTGCACTTGTATCACCATCTCTTCGCCGAACTAGTGCACCTATACAATTTACCATTGTATTGGGTGTGTTGGGGACACAAGAGACTCTTTGTTATTTGATTGTAGGGTTGTTTGAGAGAGACCATCTTAATCCTATGCCTCCCACGGATTGATAAACCTTAGGTCATCCACTTGAGGGAAATTTGCTACTGTCCTACAAACCTGTGCACTTGCAGGCCCAACAACGTCTACAAGAAGAAGGTTGTGTAGTAGACATCAACACCTAATATATGTGGATGAAGTTTGTGGATTATTTAAGCTTGAAGGTATACCCGATGATGTTGTTAAGAAGAAGGTCTTCCCTTTTTCTTTGAAGGGAGATGCATCGACATGGTATAGGCTATGTGATGACACAGGATCATGGAACTATAAACGAATGAAGCTGGAATTTCATCAAAAGTATTATCCTATGCATCTTGTTCATCGTGATCGCAATTATATATATAAGTTTTGGCCTCGCGAAGGAGAAAGCATCGCTCAAGCTTGGGGGAGGCTTAAATCAATGTTATATTCATGCCCCAATCACAAGCTCTCAAGAGAAATGATTCTTCAAAAATTTTATGCTCGACTTTCTCATAATAATCAAACCATGCTCGATACTTCTTGTGTTGGCTCTTTTATGATGAAGACTATTGAATTCAGATGGAATTTATTGGATAGAATTAAACTTAACTCTGAAGATTGGGATCTCGACGAAGGTAAGGAGTCAGGTATGACACTGAAGTTTGACTGTGTTAAGTCTTTTATGGATACCGATGTTTGTCGTAAGTTTAGCACTAAATATGGACTTGACTCTGAGGTAGTAGCTTCTTTCTGTGAATCCTTTGCTACTTATGTTGATCTCCCCAAGGAGAAGTGGTTTAAATATCATCCTTCCATAGAAGTAAAAGTAGCTACACCTATTAAAGTTGAAGAAAAGATTGTCACTTATAATGATCCTGTTGTTCCTACTTCTTATGTTGAGAAACCACCTTTCCCTGTTAGAATAAAGGATCATGCTAAAGCTTCAACTGTGGTTCCTAAAAGCAATATTAGAACTTATACACCTCCTGAGAAAATTAAAGTTGAACCTAATGTTGCTATTGTTCAAGATCACTTAGCTGATAATATTGATGGGCATGTTATTCAATTCTGCGATGAAACTGCTAGAATTGCCAAACCCTATGCTAAAGATAAACATAGACCTATTGTAGGCGTGCCTGTTATTTCTGTTAAAATAGGAGATCATTGTTATCATGGCTTATGTGATATGGGTGCTAGTGCTAGTGTTATACCTTATGACTTGTATAAAGAAATTATGCATGATATTGCACCCTCTAAGATAGAAGGTATTGATGTTACAATTAAACTTGCCAATAGAGATACTATATCAGCAATGGGAATTGTTAGAGATGTTGAAGTCTTGTGTGGGAAAACTAAATATCCTGCTGATTTTCTTGTTCTTAGTTCCCCACAATGTAGCTTTTGTCCCATTATATTTGGTAGACCCTTCTTGAACACTGTCAATGCTAGAATAGATTGCGAAAAGAATGTTGTTACTATTGGTTTGGGTGATATGTCTCATGAGTTTAATTTCTCTAAATTTAGTAGACAACACCGTGAAGAAGAATTGCCTAGTAAGGATGAAATTATTGGTCTTCCTTCTATTGTCGTACCTCCTAGTGATCCTTTAGAGCAATATTTGCTAGACCATGAAAATGATATGTTTATGAATGAAAGAAGGGAAATAGATGAAGTATTCTTTAAGCAGGAACCTATTCTGAAACACAATTTACCTGTTGAAATCCTAAGGGATCCTCCTCCACCCAAGGGTGATCCCGTGTTTGAGCTTAAACCGTTGCCTGATAATCTTAAATATGCTTATTTTTACGAAAAGAAGATATATCCTGTTATTATTAGTGCTAACCTTTCAGAGCATGAAGAAGAGAGATTATTGAAAACTCTGAAGAAACACCGTGATGCTATTGGATATACTCTTGATGATCTTAAGGGCATTAGTCCCACTCTGTGTGAACATAAAATAAATTTGGAAGAAGATGCCAAACCGGTTCGTGATCATCAACGACGGCTGAATCCTAAGATGAAAGAAGTGGTAAGAAAATAAATACTAAAGCTTCTGGAGGCAGGTATAATTTATCCCATTGCTGATAGTCACTGGGTAAGTCCTGTTCATTGTGTCCCTAAGAAGGGAGGTGTTACTGTTGTTCCTAATGATAAAGATGAGTTGATTCCGAAAGGAATTATTATAGGTTATAGGATGGTAATTGATTTCCGCAAATTAAATAAGGCTACTAAGAAAGATCATTACCCCTTACCTTTTATCATTCAAATGCTATAAAGACTTTGCAAACATACACATTATTGCTTTCTAGATGGTTATTATGGTTTCTCTCAAATACCTGTGTCAGCTAAAGATCAATCAAAGACTACTTTTACTTGCCCTTTTGGTACCTTTTCTTATAGACGTATGCCTTTTTGTTTATGTAATGCACCTGCTACCTTTCAAAGATGGATGATGGCTATATTCTCTGACTTTTGTGAAAAGATTTGTGAGGTTTTCATGGACGACTTTTCCATCTATGGATCTTCTTTTGATGATTGCTTGAGCAATCTTGATCGAGTTTTGCAGAGATGTGAAGAAACTAATCTTGTCTTAAATTGGGAAAAGTGTCGCTTTATGGTTAATGAAGGTATTGTCTTGGGGCATAAAGTCTCTGAAAGAGGTATCGAAGTTGATAAAGCCAAGGTTGGCGCTATTGAAAAGATGCCATGTCCCAAGGACATCAAAGGTATAAGAAGTTTCCTTGGTCACGCCGGATTTTATAGGAGGTTCATTAAGGACTTCTCAAAAATTTATCGGCCTCTGACTAATTTATTACAAAAAGATATACCCTTTGTCTTTGATGATGATTGTGTAGAAGCATTTGAAATACTTAAGAAAGCACTGATCTCTGCACCTATTGTTCAGCCACCTGATTGGAATTTACCCTTTTAAATTATGTGTGATGTTAGTGATTATGCAGTAGGTGATCTTCTAGGGCAAAGAGTTGATAAGAAATTAAATGTTATCCATTATGCTAGTAAGACTCTAGACAATGCTCAAAGAAACTATGCTACTACTGAAAAAGAACTATTAGCAGTTGTATTTGCTTGTGATAAGTTCAGACCATATATTGTTGATTCTAAAGTAACTATTCACACTGATCATGCCGCTATTAAATATCTTATGGAAAAGAAAGATGCTAAACCTAGACTTATTAGATGGGTTCTCTTGCTACAAGAATTTGATTTGCATATTGTTGATAGAAAGGGAGTTGAGAACCCCGTTGCATACAACTTGTCTAGGTTAGAAAATGTTCTTGATGACCCACTACCTATTGATGATAGCTTTCCAGATGAGCAATTAAATGTCATAAATGCTTCTCGTAGTACTCCGTGGTATGCTGATTATGCCAATTACATTGTTGTTAAATTTATACCACCTAGTTTCACATACCAACAAAAGAAAAAGTTTTTCTATGATTTGAGACATTACTTTTGGGATGACCCACATCTTTATAAAGAAGGAATAGATGGTGTTATTAGACGTTGTGTACCTGAGCATGAACAGGAACAGATCCTACGCAAGTGTCACTCCAAAGCTTATGGAGGACAACACGCTGGAGATAGAACTACACATAAGGTATTGCAATCCGATTTTTATTGGCCTACTCTCTTCAAGGATGCCCGTAAGTTTGTTTTATCTTGTGATGAATATCAAAGAATTGGTAATATTAGTAGACGTCAAGAAATACCTATGAATTATTCGCTTGTTATTGAACCATGTGATGTTTGGGGCTTTGATTATATGGGACCTTTTCCTGCCTCTAATGGATATACACATATTTTAGTTGCTGTTGATTACGTTACTAAGTGGGTAGAAGCTATTCCAACTAGTAGTGCTGATCATAACACTTCTATTAAAATGCTTAAAGAAGTCATTTTTCCAAGGTTTGGAGTCCCTAGATGCTTGCTAAGTATGATGTTAATCATAGAATTGCATCTCCATATCACCCTCAGTCTAGTGGTCAAGTAGAATTGAGTAATAGAGAGCTCAAGTTAATTTTTCAAAAGACTATCAATAGGTCTAGAAAGAATTGGTCCAAGAAACTTGATGATGCGTTATGGGCCTATAGAACTGCATATAAAAATCCTATGGGTATGTCTCCATATAAAATGGTTTATGGAAAAGCATGTCACTTACCTCTCGAACTAGAACATAAGGCATATTGGGCTATTAAAGAGCTCAATTATGATTTCAAACTTGCAGGAGAGAAGAGGTTATTTGATATTAGCTCACTTGATGAATGGAGAACCCAAGCTTATGAAAATGCCAAGTTGTTTAAAGAGAAAGTCAAAAGATGGCATGACAAAAGGATACAAAAGCGTGAGTTTAATGTAGGTGCTTATGTATTGCTATACAACTCTCGTTTAAGATTTTTTGCAGGAAAATTTCTCTCTAAATGGGAAGGCCCCTACGTCATCGAGGAGGTCTATCGTTCCGGTGCCGTAAAAATCAACAACTTCGAAGGCACAAATCTGAAGGTGGTAAACGGTCAAAGAATCAAACATTATATCTCAGGTAACCCTATAAATGTTGAAACCAATGTTATTGAAACCGTAATCCCAGAGGAATACATAAGGGACACTTTCTGGAACTTTCCAGACTCCGAAAAGGAATAGGTATGTGGTACGGTAAGTAAACCGACTCCAAAACAGTTTTTAAGGCAATATTTCTCCGTTTTGGAATATTTAGAAAAATAGAAAAATAAGTAGCAGCCCGGGAAGGACACAAGGGCCCCACGAGGGTGGAGGCGCGCCCCCCTACCTCGTGGGCACCTCGTGTGCCTTCCGGACTCCGTTTTCTTGCAAAATACGTATTTTGGTCGGTAAAATTCATTATATATTCTCCCGAAGGTTTTGATCCCTGTATCATGCAATTATCCTCTGTTCTTGTTTCGAGCTGTTTTTATGACAGATCTAGATTATCAATGACGTCCCCAAGCGCCTCCAAGGACAAGTTCTTCGAGAAGGTCATCAACCCTTGCCTCGCGGAGGTGCTGCGACACCCTCAAACCATTGAGATGCGTGATGGGTTGCTGCACATCCGCGATGTTGAGGGACCCAAGGGGACCGAAAGCATGGAGACGAGGCTCGAAGCAATGGAGCAACAAGTTTTCAAGTGCCAGGGGATGGTGGAACATGGACTCAACTCCAACCACATGATGATCGCGGAATTTACCAACAAACACAAGCTGGATGCCGACAACATCAGGGAGACCATCTTCAAGCTTCACGAGAAGATCGAACACCTTCAATCCCAAATGTATGACCTGCAAAACCAAAACTGTGAGTATGAATATAGATTCAAAAGGATGAGTTTGGCTACAGATTTGAGGATTCCGGAGACTCGATCATCCTTCTATGATGGTGAGCCCATGCCTTGGAAGATGGACGACAAGCCCGCATCATCAACGACACCTCCACCTTCTTCACCAGCAAAGGAGACATAATCACATGGGTATGGGCACTCCCCTGGGCAACTTCCAAGCTTGGGGGAGGTGCCCCGGTATCGTATCACCATCACATCTCCTATCTTTACCGTTTTTCTTAGTTCGATCCTATTAGTAGTATCTTGATCTAGTAGAATAAAGTTTATGACATGATATAGTTTTGAGTTTTGCTTTATGATCTCTCTATGTAATTGAGTCCATGAGCTATATAATAAAGATTAGTGTTGAGTCAAGGGCTTGATTATTTTGCCATGGTCTTGAGTGAATAGAAGAAAAAGAATAAAAAGAAACAAAGAGCTCATATTGATCTTATTGAGAGTAATGACTTCACATAGAAAGAGTATGATGATTAAAAGTTGTTGGGAGTTGGCAAACATAGCTTTGGTCATCGTTGCAATTAATAGGAAGTAATATATTATCGTTGCATCTTTTATGATTGCGAGCACTCATTCAAATATGACATGCTAAAGATTTGACGTTGGACAAGGAAGACAACATAATGGGTTATGTTTTCTTATATCTGAGATAAAGAATGTTGTCATGGATCATCCAACATGTTGAGCTTGCCTTTCCCCCTCATGCTAGCCAAATTCTCAGCACCAAGTAGAGATACTACTTGTGCTTCCAAAACCCTTTAACCAGTTTTGCCATGAGAGTCCACCATACCTACCTATGGATTAAGTAAGATCCTTCAAGTAAGTTGTCATCGGTGCAAAGAAATAAAAATTGCTCTTTAAATATGTATGATTGATTGGTGTGGGAGAAATAAGCTTTACACGATCTTGTGATGTGGAAGAAATAAAAGCGACAGACTGCATAATAAAGGTTCATATCACAAGTGCAATATAAAGTGACGTTCTTTTGCATTAAGATTTTGTGCATCCAACCATAAAAGCGCATGGCAACCTCTGCTTCCCTCTGCGGAGGGCCTATCTTTTGTTATTATCCTCTACCTTATACAAGAGTCATGGTGATCTTCACCTTTCCTTTTTACACTTTATCCTTTGGCAAGCACAGTATGTTGGAAAGATGATGATATACATACATACATACATACATACATATATATATATATATATATGTATATATATATATATATATAATTGGATATAGGGGAGCATGAGTTATTATTGTTGACATTACCCTTGAGGTAAAAGGTTGGTAGGCGAAACTGTAAGCCCCTATCTTTCTCTGTGTTTGATTAAAACTCCGTAACCACAAGTATCGCGTGAGTGTTAGCAATTATGGAAGACTAAATGAAAGCCCCTACCCCCCAGGGCGCACCCCCTACCTCGTGGGCCCCTGTTGGCTCTCCGATGGCCATCTTTTGCTATATGAGGTCTTTCGTCGAGGAAAAAATCATAAGCAACCTTTCGGGACGAAACTCCGCCGCCACGAGGCGGAACCTTGGCGGAACCAATCTAGGGCTCCAGCAGAGCTGTTCTACCGGGGACACTTCCCTCCGGGAGGGGGAAATCATCGCCGTCATCACCACCGACGCTCCTCTCATCGGGAGAGGGCAATCTCCATCAACATCTTCACCAGCACCATCTCCTCTCAAAACCCTAGTTCATCTCTTTGTATCCAATTCTTGTCTCCAAGTCCGAGATTGGTACTAGTAGGTTGCTAGTAGTGTTGATTACTCCTTGTAGTTGATGCTAGTTGGTTTATTTGGTGGAAGATCATCTGTTCAGATCCTTTATGCATATTAATACCCCTCTGATTATAAACATGAATATGCTTTGTGAGTAGTTACGTTTGTTCCTGAGGACATGGGAGAAGTCTTGCTATTAGTAGTCATGTGAATTTGGTATTCGTTCGATATTTTGGTGAGATGTATGTTGTCTAGCCTCTAGTGGTGTTATGTGAACGTCGACTATATAACACTTCACCATTATTTGGGCCTGGAGGAAGGCATTGGGAAATAATAAGTAGATGATGGGTTGCTAGAGTGACAGAAGCTTAAACCCCAGTTTATGCGTTGCTTCGTAAGGGGCTGATTTGGATCCATATGTTTCATGCTATGGTTAGGTTTACCTTAATACTTTTGTTGTAGTTGGGGATGCTTGCAATAGAGGTTAATCATAAGTGGGATGCTTGTTCAAGTAAGAACATCACCCAGGCACCGGTCCACCCACATATCAAATTATCAAAGTACCAAACGCGAATCATATGAACATGATGAAAACTAGCTTGATGATATTCCCATGTGTCCTCGGGAGCCCTTTTCCTTATATAAGAGTTTGTCCAGGCTTGTCCTTTGCTACAAAAGGATTGGGCCACCTTGCTGCACTTTATTTACTTTTGTTACTTGTTGCTCGTTACAAATTATCCTATCATAAAACTATCTGTTACCACTTATTTTAGTACTTGCAGAGAATACCTTGCTGAAAACCACTTATCATTTCCTTCTGCTCCTCGTTGGGTTCGACACTCTTACTTATCGAAAGGACTACGATAGACCCCCTATACTTGTGGGTCATCAGTAAGTAGTTGTACAGATGTAACCCGGTTATCCGCATGCATGTTCTCCTGTTTACCACCTGTTCACCACCATGGAGACTGCGCTAGCGTATTTATACTGCCAGTGACATTATTGGAGGCGGTGGAGACATTATTGTGCTTGATATAGAATTAGAGTCTTTCCAACGGATGCGTGGTTCACCCCAGTCGTGCCTTGACGGGAAATTGTTTGACAAGGAGGGTACACTTGCTTTATTGGGTGGCTTCACTCCCAGGCCAACTTCTATCAATCTCTCGGGGATGCAGGATTACGAGGCTATAGAATGGGCCTTCAAGTACTGGATTGACTGTCAACGGTGGAGGCATCAAAGATAACTTTATTCAACTTCCTCCAAAAAGAAAATGATAATATTGTTATATTCCATGGTGCAGCTGTTGAACAACATGGCTATGCTAAACTAGCAGTCTTTTTCAACAAAAAGCACGTGCTACCCAACGGATTTTGAACAATGGAATGGGTCAGTATTGCATGTTGATTACTCACCACAACCTCCAAGAGAGTATCGTTCCAATTCTAGGCCATGAGACGCAAAAAAGACAAGGGACATTAAGTTTCCGCTCACAAGTTCATACGCATCCTCATGAATAGTAAAATCTAAAAAAATTGTTAACAAAATATGAAAAATCTGATTTTTTTTATGAACAAACATTGACGAATTTTCAACATGCGTGCAAATTTCCAAGAAGAAAAAACATGTCAATATGCTTCCATAGGAAAAACAAAATTGATTCTCCATGTGTTGTTTTTTCATGAACAAGAGAGGGAGAGAGCAAAGCAGCACACCAACCAATCGACGGAGGATTAGTGGCCAAGATCACACTCAAATCTAAGGGTGGGTAAGTCCAAGAAAAAACTATGGCTGAGATCACACTAAAAATGAAGACTTGGAACTCACTCGCTGCTTGAAAATATTCCTGTTTGAATAATCGTAATAACATCATTAAGAATACTAATTAATGTAAAACTTATGCTTTCTATCACCTTACTATCCTCTCTTCATGATTCAAACCGTTGTTGGACTAAATTTTGTCGTGTCTTTCCAACTCACCGGAGTGGACGGAGCACTATGATGCCGGCAAGGAATGTCACGGCCCTACCCGAGGGGGTCATTGAAAACATACTCATCAGGCTTCCGTTGAAGGACGTTGGCCACTACTGTACCATCACCTTGTAATGACGAAGTGTGACATCGACACCCGCATTCTTGCGTGAGCACCGTTGGCGCCAGCCGTCGCTAACCATTGTCGATGGCCACAGGCGGCCCACCACCCTTGGATGGTGCAAACATCTTCTAAGAGTAGAGCAAACTTTGTTTTTTCAACAATTTGTAAATGTGCAACGAACACTTTTAAAAAATTAACCAAATCGTATTTTCGTAAAACAAGTATTTAGTATTATTCTAAAATTTAAACAAAATAAAAAAGAAAAACCATATGTGTGACATCACGTCTACTTTGACCCTTCGCCCTGGAGTTGCCTCACTCACTCAACCGAGCCGCTCCTTTGACGAGCGCGTTCTCGACCACCTTCTCCCCCAATGGAGGTGAGCACTTTCCCCGCCCGAACTGGCCATTGTTGTCTCCCTCTCTCCTCGGGTGCGTTCTCTTGATTTACTCTCCCCATCTTCAGCTAGCGCTCAAGCTAGTTAATTACAAGCGACAGAACATGCTCATGATGCGCACATAGCTCGTTGTCGTCGCAGGACTCTCCGAGGGTCTCGCTTTCCATGTCTATTTTCTGTTAGGCTAGCACTGTGTGTGGCTTTAGTTTAGTCATCACTCTATCTTCACTAGTGTATTTGCCTTCAGTTCAGTGTGTAATTCGGTTTAGTCGTCACTGCTGTTCACTAGTGAACATCAAGTCTTTAGTTGGTTGCATCCACTCTCTCCACGTTCATCATTTGAACTTTTCAACATATAATCAAGACCCATGTAAATTTTGCCATTATTGATCAATGCAAAACTTAAGCTTTCTATCACTTTACTTGCTTCTCTTCTTGATTCATGTAGTTATTGGAGTAAATATTGCCGTGTCTTTCTAACCGATGAAGTTGACGGAACACTACAATGCCGGGCAGGAGAGGCGTGACCTTGCTCGAGGACCTGGTCTAGGAGATCATTGACAAGATACTCATCAGGTTGCCGCCCAAGGAGGTCGGCCGCTGTCGTGCCGTCGCCATGTCATGGCGCAAAGTGACATCCAAGCCCGCGCATGAGCTTTCTTCCTTAGGAATAGTACCATATAACTTCCTGAGGAGTTTTCTTTTCGTACTTCTTGTATTGACAAGCATTGCACAATGAACACCTGGTTTTCTCCACTTGCTCGTTTTCGATAAAAGATGCAATCGTTGATGTGTGCGTAGTACCGAATGGCCGGCAAATCAAGAGGGCACACGATTTTCTTGGACTCCTCGATACTAATAGGACATAAGTTTGCAGCGTATGAACTTTCTGTAGATACTTCATTTTTTTAATGAACGGAAAAATCAAAAAATTGTCAACAAAATTGTAAGAATCTGATTTTTTTTATGAATGGACATTGACGAATTCTGAACATGCGTGCAAATTTTCTTGAAGAAGAAACGTGTCAATATGCTTTCGTAGAAAAAAATAAAATTGATGCTCCATGTGTTGTTTTTTTAATCAAAATTTGCACGCATGTTGATATTTCGTCAATGTTTGTTCCAAAACAATTCAGTTTTTTTATTTCTCTTACTATTGTTTTCGATTTTACTATTCGCAAGGGTACATATGAGCTCACGAGTAAATTCTATAGCCTTCATTCTCCATGGGACACATCTGAATGATCATGACTTCTGTTTTTCTTTTCCCTTGACATGCCTTCTGTTCATGGCTCTTTTAACTGTAAGGTACATTGATTTTAAGTGTGTGAAACATATTGTTTTAATCGTACAAACATTTTTTACATTATATAACATTTTTCAAAATGCAACATATATTTTCTTTAAACGAGTGAATAGCTTGGAAATGTCACATAATTCTTTTTGAATTGTACAAACATTTTCTAAAACTAGAGCAATCTTTTTTTACACAGCATGAACATTTGCTAAATGTGGGATGAACACTTTTAAAATATTAAATAAATTATTTTTCACAACAATGTATGTGGCTTCAGTTTAGCCATCACTTTATCTTCACTAGTGTATTTGGGTTCAGTTTAGTGCATAATTCTATTTAGCCATCACTCTGTTTTCACTAGCGAACGTCAAGCCTTGAGTTACTTGCACCACTCTCTCCACGTCCTACACACGATTCATCACTTGCACTTGTCAATGTATAATAAAGACAATGTGAATGTACTTGTCATTAATGCTTAAGAAAGTAGCTAATGCCTAAATGCATAAGAAACAAAACATGACGGATTGACACTAAACCTAACAATAGGAATTAGTCAACATCTCATGTTGGAAATCACCCATCATAGGCACCAAGAAATGTTTACTTTCATCCTCTGAATTTTTGTAGTTGTATTCATCCCGCAGTGTGCATCTTCCACAAGACGGAGACATCATCTTAGCGTGGCCATCTGTAGTAATAAATAGTGGAATTTGAAGAAATGAAGAGATTTCATATACGACCTGATGGATCAAGAGAGCAATAGAATAAAGCCGCACACCAACCAATCGACGGAGGATTACTAGCAAAGATCACACTGAAATGGAGGGTGAGGAAGTCCAAGATAAAACTATGGACGAGATCACACTCAAAAATAAGACATGGAACCCTCTCGTCATTTGAAAATATAACCGTCTGAATAATTGTATTTATAAACTCATTAAGAATAATGATTAATGTAAAACTTAAGCTTCCTATCACCTTATTTGCCTCTCTTCTTGATTCAAGATGTTGTTGGACTAAATCTTGTCTTCTCTTTCTAGCCGACCGGAGTCGACAGAGCATTACGATGCGGGGAAAGAGAGGCGTGACCCAGCCCGAGGTCCTGCACAAGCAGACGATTGAAAAAAATACTCAAAAGTTGGCATAGTGGCCACATGCGGACCACCACCCTCATCATCGTTCTAGACGTTGTAGCCCAACAGCAGCTCTGACCTTTTCTCCCGGGCTCTGAACATAATTCTCAAGATTGTCGGAAAGGCTCCTGTGATAGCTTCCTTATCTCGTGTCGGGGTAACTAGTTGTACACCTGTAACCCGGTTATCTGCATGCATGTTCTCCTGTTTACCACCAGTCCACCACCATGGAGACTGCGGTAGCGTATTTATGTTGCCAGTGACATTATGGTAGGCGGTGAAGACATTATTGTGCTTGATATAGAATTAGAGTCTTTCCAACGGATGCGTGGCTCACCCCAGTCGTGCCTTGACGGGAAATTGTTCGACAAGGAGGGTACACTTGCTTTATTGGGTGGCTTCACACCCAGGCGAACTTCTATCAATCTCTGGGTGATGCAGGATTACAAGGCTATACAATGGGCCTTCAAGTACTGGATTGACCTGTCAACGGTGGAGGCATCAAAGATAACTTTATTCAACTTCCTCCGAAAAGAAAATGATAATATTGTTATAGTTCACGGTGCAACTGTTGAACAACATGGCTATGCTAAACTAGCAGTCTTTTTCAACAAAAAGCATGTGCTACCCTAAGGATTTTGAACAATGGAATGAGTCAGTATTGCAAGTTGCTTACTCACCACAACCTCCAAGAGAGTATCGTTCCAATTCTAGGCCATGAGATGGAAAAAAGACCAGAGACATTAAGTTTCGGCTCACGAGTACATACACATCCTTGTGAATAGTAAAATATAAAAAATTGTTAACTAAATATAAAAAATCTGAATTTTTGACGAACAAACATTGACGAATTTTCAACATGCGTGCATATTTCCATGAAGAAAAAACATGTCAATATGCTTCCATAGGAAAAAACAAAATTGATTCTCCATGTGTTGTTTTTTCAAGAACAAGAGAGGGAGAGAGCAAAGCAGCACGCCAACCAATCGACAGAGGATTCGTGGCCAAGATCACACTCAAATCTAAGGGTGGGGAAGTCCAAGAAAAAACTATGGCTGAGATCACACTAAAAATGAAGACTTGGAACTCTCTCGCTTTTTGTAAATATTCCTGTTTGAATAATCGTATTGATAACATCATTAAGAATACTAATTAATGTAAAATTTATGCTTTCTATCACCTTACTTACCTCTCTTCTTGATTCGAGCCGTTGTTGGACAAAATTCTGTCGTGTCTTTCCAACTGACTGGAGTGGACAGAGCACTATGATGCCGACAAGGAATGTCACGGCCCTACCCGAGGGCATCATTGAAAACATACCCATCAGGTTGCCGCTGAAGGACGTTGGCCACTACTGTGCCATCACCTTGTAATGACGAAGTGTGACATCGACACCCGCATTCTTGCGTGAGCACCGCTGACGCCAGCCGTCGCTAACCATTGTCGATGGCCACAGGCGGCCCACCCCCCTTGGATGGTGCAAACATCTTCTAAGAGTAGAGCAAACTTTGTTTTTTCAACAATTTTTAAATGTGCAACAAACACTTTAAAAAATTAACCAAATTATATTTTTGAAAAACAAGTATTTAGTATTATTCTAAAATTTAAACAAAATAAAAAAAGGAAAAACCATATGTGTGACATCACGTCTACTTGCTCCCTATATGTGAGCTTAGCTTCCGTGTCGACATGCCGATCCACCCTGCCGACGCGGCTCCTGCCCTGCCCCCCACATACCGAATTGTGCTTTCTTGCCTCCCTCCACACACTGGAAATTCCTGCTATGGCCTCCAACTCCAGCTCTCCTCCTAGCCTAGTCGCGGAAGAGCACGGCCCGACACTGTTGGATCCTTCTCCCTGGCGTTGGCTCACTCACTCAACTGAGCCTCTCCTTTCACGAGCGCTTTCTCCACCACCTTCTCCCCTAAAGGAGGTGAGCACTTTCCCCGCCCGAACTGGCCGTTGTTTTCTCCCTCTCTCCTCGGGTGCGTTCTCTTGATTTACTCTCCCAATCTTCAGCTAGCGCTCAAGATAGTTAATTACAAGCGACAGAACATGCTCATGATGCGCACATAGCTCGTTGTTTATCGCAGGACTCTCCAAGGGTCTCGCTTTCCAAGTCTATTTTCTGTTAAGCTAGCACTATCTGTGGCTTTAGTTTAGTCGTCACTCTATCTTCACTAGTGTATTTGCCTTCAGTTCAGTGTGTAATTCGGTTTAGCCGTCACTTCTGTTCACTAGTGAACATCAAGTCTTTAGTTGGTTGCGTCCACTCTCTCCACGTCCTACACACATTCATCATTTGAACTTTTCAACATATAATCAAGACCCATGTAAAATTTTTCATTATTGATCAATGCAAAACTTAAGCTTTCTATCACTTTACTTGCTTCTCTTCTTGATTCAAGTAGTTACTGGAATAAATATTGCCGTGTCTTTCTAACCGACGGAGTCGACGGAACACTACGATGCCGGGCAGGAGAGGCGTGACCTTGCTCGAGGACCTGGTCAAGGAGATCATTGACAAGATACTCATCAGGTTGCCACCCAAGGAGGTCGGCCGTTGTCGTGCCGTCGCCATGTCATGGCGCAAAGTGACATCCAAGCCCGCGCATGAGCTTTCTTCCTTAGGAATAGTATCATATAACTTTCTGAGGAGTTTTCTTTTCGTACTTTTTGTATCGAGAAGCATTGCACAGTGAACACCTGGTTTTCTCCACTTGCTCGTTTCCCATAAAAGATGTAATCGTTGATGTGTGCGTAGTACCGAATGGCCGGCAAATCAAGATGGCACACGATTTTCTTGGCCTCCTCCGATAATAATAGGACATAAGTTTGCAGCATATGTACTTTCTGTAGATACTTCATTTTTTTTAAACATGTGAACATTTTTTAAAATATGTGAACTTTCTACAGATACTTCATTTAAAAAAAACATGTGATCTTTCTGTAGATACTTCTTTTTTTGAAACATGTACACAAGTTCTGAACATTTTTTTAAAACATGTGAACATGTTTATAAGTATAACGTGCATTCTTTTTGAGTGGTACGAAACATTTTATTTTGGATTACATAAAAAGAATTATAATGTTGAAAATTTGCTGAAAATGTCACGTGCATTTTCTTGAAATGCGTGAAAAAAAATAAGTAAATGTCACTTGCAGTTTTCTTCGGTGGTGCAAACCTGTTCTAAGAGTTGAGCAAACTTTGCTTATTGAACAAGTTTTTAAATGTGCGATGGACACTTTTAACAAATTAACCAAATTATACTTTCATAATACAAGTATTGAGTATTCTTAGCACATGAGTGACGTCACATCTACGTGCCCCACCCTTGGACTTAAAATGTACTTATTAAGGTTTAAATATTATGACTACAATATCATATTAAAGTTTCTTTTATACATGTAAATCTGTCATTATATTTGCATGATTGACACATCAACGTACTTTTATACATGTAACTCTCATGATATATTAGCATGATTGTGAATTGTCAACCCATATGAAATATTGAATTATATCAACAATGCTGTGATTAACAAATTTTATGTTTTCCTTAATGATAAAAGATAGTTACTCTTCTATAATATTTGAATCAAGAAAAAAAATAAGAATACTATTCTTGGATAGTTGATATGCTAGACACTTCATACATCCTTCAAATTATTTGAGTAAGGTAAACAGTTCATTAAATAAATGAAAACACCGCCTATTCATGTGACTTCAGAAACTGAGAATTATACAAAAAAAGTAGTTGGAATTAAAGAAGTGACAACTTTACACATTTTGAATTTGAAGAACGTGACAGCTTTAAGAGAGCTTTGGTTGAACATCACAACAAAGAACCTTACAAATGAAAGATTTGTATTAGATGCAATTGAACCACATACGTGAATAGGTAAGTTTAAGATTTGTATCTTCGATTGTCTAGCTGTACTGCATCGTCGATGGCCCTAGGTGAAAATTGTCCTTCCATGTTTAATCGCAGACTACATGGTAGTATTGGGCGCATGAGTATGAAGTGTCGACATGACTATTCTACTTACTGAAGTTATTTAAATTTTTGAATGTCCTCTTACAACTATTACTGTGTTGATAAATTGTAAATTTTTTGTTCCCATGGAAACTATTAATATATGGCACATTGATTGATTTAGTAGAATAGTTGCATTCATTACATTAGGGCAGATCTGGTACCTTGGGAATTTGATAAATAAATTGTAGGCCAATATTCTGAAGCAAAAAAATCAGACTATAGAAGAATAAATCACATATTTTGAAGCCGTGCGGAAATAGGTTTGAGAACGAATGAATAGACATGTTTGTACAATTTTTTTAGTGAATACAAAATTAGAGTATCACAGCTAGTATGTTGTATAATCGTTGATAGTCACAGACATTCATTTTTTGAAGTCCAATTCGAATCAATGAGATCGTTGTATTACTTGTCTTGAGAGGGAAAAGGTGACATTCTATAATACATAATATTAATTTCCAATTTTCCATATCCAACATTAAAGACGAACACTTAGCTGATCAATCATCAACCTTCACCATGTAGTGATTCATTCATACCCGAAGTAGTATTGCAAGAAACAACTTTGTGTGCGCCATCACACATACATGCTGACATATATTAGAAAGGATATTAAGGAAACATCAGGAACACATATTAGTGCAAAATTAATTAGCGATTGCAGCGGTAACTAAAAGAAAATATGAGAAAATATATCTACCTTGAATGACCTCAGTACAGCTTGCCACTCACTGGTCAAAGTTCAATGCTTCGCCTAATGTGTAGAACGGCTAGTTACGGGTGCCCATGTATACCTGCAGCTAGAGTTAGTCTTGGCCCATGTAGTTGACGTATCTGATCCATTGCCGCTGGTAACTCAGCCGAATGGTAGACTCGTTGTCCAGCTAATCATGTTACTCTAAAGAGATTACGAAGAAAACAAAAAGACATGAAGAAGATGATAACAGATTGGAAGTGTTGGATAACATGATACATGCTTCATGTGCTGTTGATGAGCACCAGATCAATGCGGTATTCCAACAACATTAGCAGCTGACGTACCAGCTTGTACCTGCAAGGCAAATCATGAACACCACTTTTAAGTTTCAACAGAATTCAGAACAACTGCTGAATTCTAACAGATGAATCTTGTCTTTTGAATGAGAAGCGAATGGGTGAGAGAATGCCAGGAAAATAATATCAACAGTGTCGAGGACGGAGGCAGCCGGCCAACCGCACATCCAGTCCGTGCACTTCCTTTGGCTCTGCATCCATGCTAATGGAGGCGTCCTGATTATTTTCTTTAAATTAACTACCTTCAGTAAGCCTCCGCAAGAACCACGTGAGAGACTACTCTAAGGCTTTAAAAATTGATGCTAGATTTCCTCAAGAACCATGCGAAGATTCAACACTTGTAGAAAAAGGATATTAGTGATAGCTGCATAGATTGGATCGTACCTTTACCTAATATCAATTCAACCATGTTTGGAAGATTGAAACGGCTGGAGGGTGGATGGGGCATGTTGGATCAGTTGCTTTAGGAGTCTCAAAGACATGCTGACGGACATGCGATGGTGAAGGTAAGGAGGCCAAATATAGGAGGAGACCACCATTAGATCCGTTTCATGGGAAACGGGGAGAGCGATGATCAGATTCCATTTATCCTACGATCAGAATACCTTTTTATGTTCACGCAAGAAAAGTTGAGAGACCAAGGGGAATAAGGCTGAGAGGGAGGATCGTACGTGGTACTTCATCATCTGGCTACAAACATATTTTTTAACCAACGATCAGATTAACATTTTTTTTTCACGCCAGAAAAGTTGAAAGACCCAGGGGAATACGACTGAGAGGGATGATCGTACATTTTACTCCATCAAACGGCTATGGACGATTAATTTATTCATCCAACGGATGAAATTTCTTAACTGCTACGATTAACGTGGTAACTCGTATGATGCCTCCAATTAGTAAATACAAGATTCCTAGAAGAACTCGTGTATAAACTAGCACGTGATGACAACCACCTCTTCTTAATGTGCATGCGATACAAACTCATAATTAATTAATTGTTCATGATTTTCCATACGACAATCTCATCAAGCTGCCACTAAACACTTCCTTCGTAAAAACAAATCTCCGATCCAGGTTTTTAGAGATGTCCGCCGTCGATGGCCAGTGGAGGACCCATCGAACGAGTGGTCAGAGCCTTGACGGGAGGCTCATCTGGCTGCATTTTGCGGCATAACCTTTAGCTGTTAATGGCTCCCGGCTGAGCCAGCACGTCTCATCATGGGCTGACTAAGGCGCGAGAAAACAATGCAACGAACTACTCATTCGTATGCGGAAGCAATCGAATGGAAGGTCGCTGGCTCGAGAGCGAGCATTGTGGAGTTTTATCTTCTGTTTTTATTCAGAACAATTCACTCCATTACTGAACTGCACTCGTTTGTTGTAGAGCCAAGCAAACATGAGTTGGATATATACAATTACGTTCCATCTCTTCTTTGTCCTCTTGTCTTGAAACAAGAGTGCATCGCGTCGAGACGAGACGAGCGACACAAACACGGAATCATATCCGTCATCCTTCTCGATGCCCTCAATCGATCCTTAAGGCAATCTCAGTCAGCCACCAATATACTTCTTGTTCGTATTCCTACATCTCCTGGTTTTTTCTATTTAGAGAGATGCCGACCGTCAATGGCCAGTGGAGGACCCATCCAACGACCCTTGGCCGGGCGCCCATCTGGCTGCATCCAGTGTCGACAACGTCTAGCTCCCGGCCGAGGCACTAGTAGACTGTTAAAGGGGGGCACTCCCAGCCGCACTTCTTCGCGCGGATAGCCTCGTGCGTCCGGGCATATAAGGGGCTATGTCCCCAAGCCTCCTCCACTCTTCCTCGACAACTCCGCCGT